>NW_017306337.1:354494-386603 GCF_000935625.1 Nanorana parkeri
GTTGTTTTTTTTGTTCGAGTGGGGGGGGTGGGGGGGGGGGGGGGTGAATATGAAGGACATAGTATGAGATAGTTTAGGTGCACACTGTTCTTGCACTTTGTTTTTTCTTTCAAATGATGCAAAAAAAAATGCTTTTCAATGGACTATCAGCAACAACTGCCTTATCACCCACCCAAGTTTAAAGTTAGATTAAAATAATACAGATAAAATACCTAATTTCATAGAAGGTGTTGACAGTTGAGGAGCTAGCTAATAATTAGTTGTTGCGGACAGACGAAAAGGATTTTTGGGTGTACAAGTCTGTGCACACAGGCAGGGCACATATGAAAATGTACCTCAGCACTGCAATTCAAAGGAGTAGATGAGCTTTAATATAAACAGGATTGTGGGTTGGTACATTGCGCATATAAACATTGCCAGTGAATAGGCTTGTGTCCTAGCCCGCATCATCCTGTAAATCAAATAAAGCAATCCACTGTATGTAAAGCTGCACTCAACAGCCAGGACCTCAATGTGGTTTATTCCCAGGAATCTACAATGTTACAGGTATGACAAGATCCCCAGGCTCTGAGATGTTTCACCAAAAAGGCTTAATCATAGAGACGGAGAAAGATCCAAAACAGAACACATAAAAAGATTGACCAGTTTCCAACACACGTGTGGCCAATCCATACCCTCCCTGCAAGATGCAAATTAACTCTTGCTATTCAAATTCCTCATGAATCTAATTATAACAAAATGGTAAAGTGCAACCTAAATGTTCCATAACATGACACAATATGACAAATGCACCAATAACAACACTACTGTACAGTAAGGGTACACCCATATTATTAATATTTAATTCAAGCCACATAACCATAAATACATATATGGTAGTAAAGTGTTTACCACAATAAAATCATAAAACTACAAGTCCCCACACTGCATAAAGCATTATCACATACACTGAATTCCCCAAAAATCATATGTGACCTGAAATATATAAAGAGCTTTGATAATTTTAGATGTACATTAGAAAATAGCTTGCAATAGCAAAGAATTATCAATCAGGAAGCCGGGCGGCGTGCAATGACTCGCCGCCCGGCTTACTGATAATGGAAGTTCTGTTATCGGGACAAGTATCGGGAGCATTTGGGCGAGTACTCGCCCAAATACCTGGTATCAGCACCGATACAGATACTAGTGCACCCCTAGTATTTGGTATCAGCGAGTAAAAATATTGGTACTCGTACTCGATACTGAACAACTGTTTTTTGCTGCATCCCTATATACTAGTCAAGGAATAATTGAACTCCAGTGCACCTCCTATGTATTCAGTTTTGTAGCTGCTGTCTGTCTGTGGGTGTGTGAAGCTAACACTTAGCTCTAACTAATATTTATTTTTCTAAGATTATCTACATAATGAGGAACCCTAAGGATATCCTTGTGTCGTTGTTTCATTTCTCCAAGATGCTTTGCCTTTATAAAGATCCTGAAAGTTTCCAAGAATTCTTTGAAGACTTTTTGCAAGGCAATGGTGGGTATACACACAATGACAAAATACTTGTTAGTGAATATTATTTTGTAAACACTGTTTGTCTTCCGTATCATTTCTGGTACATCTGAATATGTTTATATTACCTATATTGAGGTAGGGTCCCTTAAACGTTTAATTTTCATTCAGCTGTGTTCATTGCTGGATAATGTCAGTTTGACAATGAATCCTCCATGGTGAACTGAAATTTGTTCATCATTTCTTATTTGTGTTTTCAGTCATACTTATAAAGCAGCTGACTGTCCAATTGAAAAACAGTGGCTGGTTTTTGAAAGGCATGAAAAAAGTGGTAGATTTATACTTGGTGAATCACCAATTTTACAATATTCACTAAGCGTTTACAATATTCACCAATTCTATACCCCTAAGGGAATTGCTATAGATGAGCAGCTGCATTTTGATTGTGGTCATGCTCCTGGAGGTGCCTCTGCACCTTTGTTTGTCAATATGACACGTAGATACTAAGGGGTTCATTTATAAAAGTTCTAAGTCAATGCATACCATATGTACAGGACTAGCACCCCTAGATGGCACTGAGGAGTATAGGCAATTCCTATACTTGTCAATGCCAACTAGGGGCACTAGTGCAGTGCAAACAGCATCTGCTCGGCTATGCATTGGATGGAACTTTGAAAAATGTCACTATTTATAACAATCAGCCCAGAGGTTCTCAATAAAGTAGAACTTGTTCTAGTGCAAAGTGGATCTCATTGAAGATGTCACATGTAGGCACCATAGCACAGGGGAAACCTTTACTTACAGCTGCTGGGATGAGATGAAGAAGATGAATAGTGGCACAGACTTTTATTTTCCCTCTGTCCTTCTACACTATTCACAAAACTGCCATAGGCAGCCGAGTGAATAACTGACCCGAAGTGAAGAACGCTGCTCGGCTATTCACTTCAGGCATGTACGGCTGATTTCAGCCATATATCGGCTGAAATAAACCGTAAATCGGGTGGCTTCAGGTCGGCTTAACATGCTCAGCCGGTTCGGCCGACCCGATGTGCAGAAGAAGTTCGACTCAGCCGATCCAACATCTGGATTGGCTGAGCCGAACCTCCGGCAGGCTACTCGCTGCTGTTCGGCCTATTCTCATAGATGCCGAACAGCAGTGAGTGAATAGCCGAAATGCCGATGAGCTATTGTGCTCGGTACCTCTGTGGTCCCGAGCAGAATAGAAAAACAGTTTAAAAAAGTAGAAAAAAATAGAAAACAATTGAAATGATGGCAGATAGCAGAGGAAGCAATAGGAATGCATAGCTAGATTCCTATTGGCTTTTTCAATTTGCAATATCCAATAGCAAGCTGGCTATTGCACCCGCCCTCTGCTGCTGTCAATCACTAGAAGGGGACCTAATGGAGAACTTCAGGTCCCCTCTGCTGATTGACAACAGCAGTGGACAGGTGCAATAGCTAGTTTGCTATTGGCTATTGCAAAGTGAAATAGCCAATAGGAATGTAGCTATGCATTCCTATGCTGTTTTTTTTTTTTTGACTGACGGCGCCGGCGGCTCCGATGTCAGAAGAAAAACAAACAAACAACAGAGCAGGGAAAGGTTTACTCTGCTCGATATTGGACAACTGGGTTTTAACAGCTGATATGTGTTTTTTAACTAGACTTCTGCTCGATTGAGCAGAGTAAACCTTTCCGGGAGAAAGTGTTTCTCTCCCGGTCGGCCGGGAGCCACTATCTAATAGCGGGGGACTCCCAGAGCATCCAGAAGAGTAATGACAGATCAGCGTCCCTGGTTAGCTGGTAACCAGGGACGCTAATCTGTCTCTGCAAGTGGCCGGAGCTAGCCGTGCGATGACGGCTGGCTCCGCCTAGCTGTCAGTAGCAGGCTGTCGGCTGGTCAATGGCCAGCCGTTCGGCCAGCTTCGGCTTTCGCCTCCGCTCAGTCGAGCCGAGACATATGCCTTCGGCTTGACTGAGCCGCTTGTCCAACTTCGGGAGTGAATAGCCCTTACAGCAGCCCTTGGGTTCTACTGAACCGAAGGGGGTCCTGGGTCCAAAGCTAGCCGAAGGATCAGCCGAAGCAATGGCTAGATCCTTCGGCAGTTTTGTGAATAGACCCCCTAATATCCTTTTAGTCAAACGTCAACAATAATGACAATTATATTTTGGGGTAAATATTTTGGGCTTGTGCTTATTATATAAAAGTTGTTTTGGGAAATAGTTTTTCAAAGCATTCTCTGTAATTAAATCTATTACCAAATTAAAATCTTATATGTCCACATTCATTTTATAACATCTACAAAAGCTATTGGGTGCAAAATCAACATGCTCACATTACTGTCTTGTTGTAAATCCTGGTTATACCTTCTGCAAAAATGGTCTCATGACTATCCAGACAAGTGATTTTAATTAGAGTGACACTAAGCTCTGGAGTTAAATCTCAAAAATGCATTCAATTACCTTAACTATTAACAGTACTGCTCCTTATTTGTGTATCACTCGGCTGGAGATCCTCAAATCATCTCTGAATTCATGGTGACACTGTTCTTCCTTCTGGAGGGTGGCTACTTTTATTCCCCATGGTCCCTGTGTGTGTTGTAAAGTAGCCACCGGCCCTAAGCTCACTCCCGTGATGTACTACAATCTCAATACAAATGAGTAAACTGAACATGAGATTGTAGTCCATCACAGGAGCGAGTTTAGAGTGATGGCTACTTTACAACACATGCAGGGACCATGCAGAAAAAAAGTAGCCACCCTCCGCCTTTAGGTCTGGTAGGAAAGTATGAGAGACCCCAAGTTAAAAATAAAAACAAAATGCGTAGGGTTCCCCCAAAGTCATACCATACCCTTTAGGTCTGGTAGGAATTTTAAGAAGGAACCCCACCCCCAAAAATGGGGGGAAAAAAACGTGGGTGGAGGGGGACGAGCAAGAGCCCCCCCTGCACCATACCAGGCCAGGGTATGTGGGGACAAGGTATGTGGGGACAAAGGCCTCTTCCTCACAAGCCCTGGGGCATAGGTTGTGGGGGTCTGCGGGCAGGGGGGCTTATTTACATCTGGGTACCCCCTTTCATACCCCCCTTGTGAATGAGTAAGGGGTACTTGTACCCCTACTCGTTCAGTAAAGGGTTAAATAAAATTGTAAATAAAAAGACCAGACTTTTGAAAAAGTTCTTTAATTAAAAAAAAAACACTACAGAATGTTTTGACAATTCCTTTAATTATAAAAAAAACAACCCAAAAAAGGAAAAAAAATGGTTCGAACAAAGTAATCCACGTCAATCACGGCGTCCATGACAGTATCTTGCCGAAATTTAAAAAAAGCCTGATGCTCATTAACCCATTTGCACGCAATGAAACACACGCCACAAAATGACCTGTATGACAGATGTTGGCAAAAAGTAAACAAATGGGCGGAGCTAGTGGTGACATCACCACTGGCTCCGCCTATTTGTTTTAGTTTGGTTGTCACCTGTCATATGGATCGGCCAAATCAAAACAACTGCAGCTGGCTTGACCCAGTTGTTGTCATTAAATGACTGCCCAGCGTCCTCAGGTCATTTGAGGACACTGGGCTGTCAATGAATAACAACAACCTGGCGGAACCAGCCGTGACTTTGTTTGCCAAATGTAATAATTAATATTTGGATAGCAACCTCAATTGGTCCAACACTACATATTGGACAACTGGGTTTTAACAGCTGATATGTGTTTTTTAACTAGACTTCTATTTAAGTGCATTGTGAATATTTATGCAATAAATATTATATATGAAGACAGACTTTTATAATACCAGTGATACCATTTATTCCTCACTTCATGCATCTGTGATTATTCTCTGAGTTTCTATGTTCTAGGATTGCATTTCTGAAACTTTTTCTAAGGTTACTCCAGCTTGTCCCATGGGACAACCCAGATTCACAGGTGACAGCCCAACCTCCTCAGCTGTTCTGGAAAACAAAAAACAACTGGGTACCTTTCCTGGTGCAGGTAAAACCTTTTTATTCAATAAGAGTAAACAAAAATATACTCACAAAATAGGCAGTACATAAAAAACATCAAAATTAGCATTAGCCGTGGAACTCTGGGAGGAGAACTGAGTCTCCTGAGTGTCTCCTTGATCTCTCCGTCTTTCACATCCACAGCAGCTATTCAATCAAGGACTGTCAGTACGTTTTGATGTTTTTATATACTGCCTATTTTGTGAGTATATTTTTGTTTACTCTTTCATTGAATAAAAAGTATTTACTTGCACCAGGAAAGGCGCCCGGTTGTTTTTTGTTTTTCTATATAGCCTTCTGGACTGCCTGACTGGAACGGGGCAGCCTCTACTGGATGCGTAGTGAAGGGTTCTGGCTTATGGATGGTCTTCCTGGCGCTGGTCGATGTATTGCATTTTTTGGGGTTCTGTTTTCTTCTGCAGAAACATATAAGATGTGTCCTCCATCTATGCCAGCCTATGTACTGTAAAAGTAAATGAAGATTAGAAATGCACAGAAGAGTGCATCTCACTCATGTTTCTGAGACACCAAACAGATATGTTTCCTTCACCATCAGAGGAAGTGGAGCTGCATAAAAAGCACACAGAACATTTCACTATTACAAGTACATTTTCCATAATAATATGTTCATAATGTATTTGCCTCCTTTGTAGTTCTATACAGCTCATGGTTTGATCACGTGAAAGGATGGATGCAAATGAAAAATAATAAGAACTTCTTTTACATTACATATGAGGAACTTCATCAGGTAAAGGTTCAGAATATTATTATTCTGTATTTATATATCATTTCTATGATAACCAGCTCATGTGTGGTGGGCAAACCATGTGATCTTTCTTGTCCATTCACAGAATGCTTTGTATTATGTGTAAAGAATACAAGATGTTTTCTCAATGACCAAAATGCCCACTATCTTCTTTGTGCTAGAGCCGGATCTATCATTTTCGGTGCCAAATGTTCGGTGTTTACGGAAGGGTAAAAAAATGATCGTCATATATATTAGCTAATGCAGCAGCTAGCCACAGATGGGACACCCATAATTAACTCCATGCCAGGAGTCAAACTGCACATGGGCCCACACAGAGCTCCTATAATATACATATCAAAGGTTCCACCAAAGACAGCAACCCAAATTAAGAAAAACAAGTTGAGGAATTTTAAGGGAAGTGAGATAGACAGCAAAGGACAAAGGTTTATGAGAGCAAATGTCAAGAAAGAGAAAAGTCTTGCCACAATACCTAACACAAAGCCATGTTTTAATAAATCCAGACTTGGGTTGGTTACATACGCTATCAATTATTTTATAATTAAACAGAATGTGAACTGTTTTGACCGTCAGTTATCAGGTATCTTTAATCCGTGAACTTGGGTACTCTGTGTTCAGCTTATCATTATACTGATAAAAGTGTTGTCTTTTTGATTTGTGTTTCAAACTACTAAAGACACGTGCTGCAGTTAAATATTTGTTAATGATGCAATGTTCTGGGCAATGCATATTACTACTAACGAGTTTACTCTTCATCCAGGATCTCAGAGGAAGTGTGCCAAAAATGTGTGAATTTCTGGGGAAGGAAATAAACGAAGCACAACTTGACTTGGTTGTAAATAATGCATCTTTCAAAGCAATGAAACATAATAAGATGTCCAACTACAGTTTACTTCCTAAGGACTTCTTAGATCAAACCAAAGGTTCTTTCATGCGCAAAGGTAAAAACCTGATATATTATATGACACCATATATATATATTGATATCATTGTCATTTTTCATGCACTTTTTGTATTTGAAAAACATTTAAAGGAATGTGTAGTATTTCTTTGTTTTTTGTATACACATACACCGATCAGCCATAACATTTTGACCACTGACAGGTGAAGTGAATAACACTGATTATCTCGTTACAACGGCATCTTTGCTGGGAGACCTTGAGGGCCGGTTCCCAACGCAAAGTCTGCATTCCAGAGCGTTCAGGCTCTGAAACGCACTGGACCGCAAACCAGCTTGCGTTCCGGTCCAGTACGATCTGCAAAAATAGTGCTTGCAGTATTTTTGCAGATCGCACTGGACCAAAACGCAGGCACTAATGTGTCTGCGTTCCGGGTGCAGGCGATCGCACCGCGGGCGGGGTGTGTGGCTGTGGTGCTCCGCCCAGCTGTCATTTGCGTGGAGAAAGGTCGGCCCTATGGCCCTATTGTGAATAGCCCGTACAGCAGCCCTTTGGTTCGACTGAACCGAAGGGCTCAGGCGGCCGAACCGAGCTATGGCTGGGTCCTTCGGCTCAATAGTGAATAAACCTCTTAGACTTTTATTCCATAAAATACATATATAATGTGTTGTCATGCGTTGCCTTGGCTTCTATTGGCCATGTGATGTACCCTGTTGCAAAACAAATTGGACATTTTTTTTATTACTGCAATGCAGCACATGGATGGAAACAGCCATCATTTACAACTTTTGGGATCCACAAAATGCAACCGTGTGATTAGGCCCAAAGAAATGGATACATGTGGCTAAAATATAGGAATCAATGAGCAGTTCTGAATATGTAATATGTATGTATGTATGATACTATATGATAGAAATGATCTAGGATCTAAGATTCTTATCACAGATCCTGATATTTTTCCACATTGATAAAAAAAGTAATAAATGAAAGACTCCTTATAGTCAGCCCCCCAAATACTTCTGCAAAAAGATTACATAGCTTCAATACATGTATGTAACCCAGATAAAACCATCAAATTACCACCATAGAAAAAACAATTCTTCCCCATATATATAACAAATTGTTACCCACTCTGATATTCCTCTGTGCTTTAGGCCTTGTTCACACCAAATGCAGAGCAGATCTGCATGAGTTTCTGCACAAGCAGTGCAGTGGGTTTTGCTGCGTTTTTGATGCGTTCCGGGCCGTTTTTGGTTAAAAAAATTAGTTTAAAATGGGCTTTCAGTGCGTTCCAGGGCATTTGCATGCGTTTTTGATGCGTTTGCATGCGTTCCAGAGCAGGTAAAATAGGGCCTGCTGCAGTTTTTTTTACCTGCTCTGGAACAGAACGCTGCGATGTGAACTGGAGCTAAAAATACAATTGGAATACATTGGACGCAGTTTTGCTCCGGTCTGTAACTGCTCTGCTCCTGGAACGCGCTTGGTGTGAACAAGGCCTTATGATTTCCACAGCAGAAATAAAGTATCTTTTTTTTATGCATTTTTAAATTGCAGGTTAAAAATGCTGAAGATTCAGGCAGCTTGAACAATTCTCTCTCTTTCACCTTGTGTTTTAGAAACATACAGTTAATCCCTGTTCTGTTGCAATTTCATAAGTACAGGATTATATACATACAACAGATTCAGTGTTTCTTGTTCTGGCTAATCACAATCACACCTACAAACAGCCAGACATGCCTTAAAGGGACATGGTCATTTTGTACTTTCAGGGCAAAGTTCTTCGGTGTGAAGACATGTCCCCCGCCCTTCAGCCGCCTGCCAATCAGCCTGCCAGCACTCCACCGCTGATCCTTACCTCTTCGTAGCTGTCACTAAAATTCCTAGTGTCGGCTAGTGTTGGACGCTAAGGGGAGCTGTGACCTTAGCCCTTCTGTCATTTGACACCGCTTGGGCCTAACAATTAGCTGCTAGTCTTGAGCACTGTCACATGGGAAGAGGTCACATCGTCCCTCATATCCAGAAAACACTGGGAGTTTTTGCTAGCTAAGGCAGTTGAAGGAGCGGCAGGAGTACTGGAAGTGGGGGTATTCATAAACATTGTCACTACTTGATGACGTCAAGGCCCAGATCAAAGGGGAGAAGAGGTTGCGGGGAGCAGTCAAGCATGTTCTTTCCAGACTTATTCCTGAATCAGGGGTTTGAGTTTATGATAACTACCTGGTGCACTTTCAGTGTTCTAATGAGGAAAGTTGCAGTGTTGGCATCCCTTTAGAAGTTGTTAACCTTTAGGAAAAGGAGATTTCTATTGCAGGGGGTGCCTAAACTTTTACTTGTACCTTACTGCACACTTCTGAGAAAATATGTGAGCTAATCACACAAGTAGGAAATTACGTTTTGCATATGCAGCGTTGCACTCACTTCTTGTTTAACCATTTTATAACAGCTTCAGATTAAAATGGAAAGGTAATTTTCAATAATTATATTGAATTACAAAATGGCTTGTGTAGCAGTTTTATATGCTACATTATTTTCTTAACGAAAGTGGAGTTTCCCTTTAAGCAAAGATAGTTCCACAGATTGTTTTTTTAGCCAAGTTAATTGGCCAACTGTGGTAGGTAAAGATAGGAAAGTAAAAATAGTTCTGATTTATTGTCATGAATTGTTCTCATGAAAAACTGTGGTCTCTGTAAAATGTTAGAAAATATAGATATGGGTAGAAAAAAAACCCATACATTGCCTGGAAGTAGGGTACATTACGGCCATGCATATAGACTATGGAAGCCTTCCTGTGTATTGGAATAGTCTACTGTGTGTTGTCACTACAGCTTGCATGATGATCCCATTATGGTACTGAGCCTCATGTGAGCAGAAGTACACTTGGGGGTCTATTCACTAAGCTGCTGAGGGCAGCCGAGTGAATGACCGATCTGAAGTGAAGTGAGCCGAACGCTGTCCGGCTATCCACTTCAGGCTGGTACGGCTGATTTCAGCCGTACAACGGGTAAAATCAGCCGTACATTGGCTTGCTTCGCGTGGCTTCGGGTCGAGAGCCAATGCATACACGTTCGGCTTGGCTGAGCCGCTCGGCAATGATCGGGAGCTGCACGGGCTATTGTGAATAGCCCGTACAGCACCCCTTCGGTTCTACTGAACCGAAGGGGTCCTGGGGCCAAAGCTAGCCGAAGGATCGGCCAAAGCTACGGCCAGATCCTTCGGCAGCTTCGTGAATAGACCCCTTGGTATGTTAAATGTACATGCCATGACTAGTTTTTTTTTTTTGCTTGTCTTGGTATTTCTTTAAAAATGGTAGCTTATTGAAACAGTGTGAAAGGGTTTTGCTGAACTGCATTACAGTAATATCAAACATTTTTCAATAATGAATCCTGATCAAACAAATATACATTGCCCAGCAAAGTACTTCTTTAAATTGTTGCCCAAGCACTAAGGCCTCATTCACACGAGAAAAGGCCAGCACGAACAGCTCCGTGCCATATGCCGCCCCAGGCTCACCCGCCCTGCACGTCCGTGCGGGTGTCCGTACTCGTATGCTGGCAGGATGGATCCTGTCTTGGGGTGAGTGTAGGGCGGCGTATGGCCGCATACTCCCATAGAGAAGAACGGGGGCTGCGTACTAATCACACGCAGCACCTGTCCTTCCTGGGAGCTGCTCGATACTGTCGTGTACGCTGTATGTGCCGGCCGTTTCTTGTGTGAATGAGGTCTTACAGTCTTCATGTTTCCTAACAGTTGGCTCCAACTCTCTGAACTATCTGTTTAGTCACAAGGGACTGCACAGTCTCCAGCAGCTGTCCATCTACTAGCTTGCAGCAGGGGAGGGGAGAGCAGGGAGGAGGAGAGTGGCTTGGCTTGCCTTGGCATGTCTGTGTGTTTGTGGAGACACAAAGATTAGCAACACACCCCAGGGTTGGCTCTATAGGACCATGCAAAGGGGAAGGAGCCACCCTAAAACAGGATATCAGGGCCGGGACTCATGGAAAGAGCTGATTCTGCAGGATGCTACAAAGTATAAACATCAAAGAGCAGCATCCATTGTAAGTGATTTCATCAGCATTTGAAATAGCTTAAAAACATTTTGACTTTAATATCACTTTAATTCCCAATCATGTACATCAACTGTTTTGTCCTTATAGGGATCACCGGAGACTGGAAGAACCACTTTACAGTTGCCCAGAATGAATATTTTGATAGATTTTATCAAGAGAAAATGAAAGATTTAAATTTCACGTTTTTCTGGGAAGAAATGTGATTTCAAAAGGCAAACTATCAGCGGAAGGCATCGTGTTACTTTTTAATCAGATTGTGTAAATGTATTTACTTTGTCAATGTAACCTTTATTAATTGTAAGACACAATGGGCATAAGGCAATAAATACATAAAAAAAAAACAGTTTGTAAACAGTTCATATACTATATAATAAGCTATATCTTTACTGCTTAATATATGAAGGGCAAAGCAACAGGTTCTCTTAATGCCCTCCTTCCATGCTGCTTATACTCACCTTCCTTTTGTTCATTTGCCAGGAACAAAAATGGAAACAGGATGGGAACAAAATGTCATTAAGTTAATTTTAAAAAGATTTGGGTTGTATCCAAAGTTCTAATTACCAAAGATAGAATTTGTCGATCAGTGCTTCATGACCATAGTTCCCCGTGTGTGGTTGGGGATTGTTTTGCCATTCTCTGGACCAGGCGTAGGCAACCTCACACTACAACTGTTGTGAAACTACAAGTCCCATGAGGCATTGCAAGGCTCTGACTGCCACAGAAATGACTACCATAGGCAGAGGCATGATGGGATTTGTGGTTTCACCACAGCTGGAGTGCCAAGACCGTCTATCCCTGCTCTGGCCCAAGACTACTGGGGTTTGTAAGAGATTGAATTTTGGCTACATCCAAAAAAACAATATAACTTTATTATTCACATAACAGGGCAATAAAATCAGTCTTAAAATAATTTAGGAACACTAAGTCATGCACCATTAGTGCTACCCCTACAGAAATCACAAAAGTTATCACATACATATGATTAAGTACCGCTTACATACTGTATATCATTTCATATTGTGGTTGCACAACACTATGAGCAAAACAAATTGATATACCCGAGATCCTGGGTTAGAATATGTAGCTGTAAAAGAATCCTGAAATTGCACTCATCCACCAGAAAAGGTTGATATCCACTCACATATAATGGATTATAGACAGCTAGCCAGGGTTTGCTATTGCTACCGTGAATATTATCACTGAATTCATCTTTTGATTTCTATGCATATGCTCTCTATGTGAAGTGGATATAATGAGCATCTTTTACGTGCATGGCACATTAAGGGATGTATTTATATACAGTTTACAGAGCCATTTGCTCTGTGAAAATGAATGTACATTTGTTCTGTGCAAATGGAGGCAAAAATGGATGCTATTAGCGTATTTTCTTTCCAGGTCGAAAGTATTACCAGGTAAATACTGCGATATGGCCACTAGATGGAACTGAGGAGCACAAGAAAGAAGAATGTATTTCCTATGCTCCTCAGCTCCATCTAGTGACCATAGTGTGGTATTTTCCAGATACTACAGTCAATCTGGAAAGAATATATACTAATCCTGTTTGTTTTTTCCTCCATTCGCACAGAATGAATGTACATGGAATTTCTCAGGGTGAATGGCTCTGCAAATTTTTAATACACCCCTAACAGTTTGCAAAGGTTCAATGTTTTTTCCATTTTAGGGCTCATCCACACAGGTTCAGAGGTCCATGCACCATGCAGAAGGCCCTTGTTTATGCACCCAGAGACACCTGGAAGTTACCTGGTGTTTTGTGCAGCCACAGCCAGAAGCCTGTTAAATATCAATGACAGGCTGACATATAGAACTTTCCACACATCCAAGCATATACATGCGTACAAGGATCAAGGCACGGCATTGGATGAAGTCAATAACAGATGATTCTCTGGTGTGCCATTATCTCAACTATAGCAATGTGCTAGGTTAGGCACCTTTGTATTGTTTAAACAATATATGGTATAACCTATAACTTTCTCTTTATTTTAAACATCAAAGTGGGCTTGGAGAGAATAGCACATGCAGAAACACTACAATCTTATTGTAGGGTTACATACATTTTGCAGCTCTTCTATGCTAAGCCTACACTGACCAAGCTTCTCAGTAATTAGGTGTAAAAAGCAGTTATTTTATTATATTTTATTGGTACGATTTAAAGCTGAACTCTGGGAACAAAATATAACTGAGCACTTTGCTTAAAAAATGATGGATAAGGTGATATACTTAGCTTATTAGAAAAAGATGGCAACCACATGAATCTATAACCAGCCTTTATAGCAGGGCACACATTGGAAGGCTTACAACAATACAAAACACAAAAAGATGCTCAGCGCACCTGCCAGCCAGCCTGCAACAAAACGAATTACCCTGTCAACAGTATGCGTTAAAAACAGAGGTTTTAGTTGCACAAACCGCTGGCTATGCGCCAGGATCATATACCAGCAGCTGTGCATTGTAGTACAGCTGTGCAGCTGCTGGTAATGGTGGACCTCGATATGGAAACGGACTGAGTGACTGCTCTGTCCGAACCTTGATTCAGACCTCTGCTCAATGAACATTTTACTCTCCCGCCCTCCTTGAATTTTAATTTACTACCCATGCTGAAACCAGGCAGTTAACCCTTGCAGTGGGTGGGCTGGGGAAGACCCAGTGCAATGGTAAATCTTTTTTTTTCCTCCAGAGGTTGGCTTTCAATATCTTCTCCTAAAGTTGCACATCCACTTGTGTTGAGCTGAATTAATTTCCTGCAACTTATAGTTTCAAATGAAAAGCCGAATAGCAAAGGAGGGGGTGGATCGACTACTTGTTTCACCATAGCAGTTATATAAATAACGGAGTACAGTAGCAGCTCAGCTTACATTGTAGAGAGGTTCGGCTCAAGGTAAAAGATCCCGGCACAGAAACTCAACACAACTTTGACTGATAAAGCTCTTCTAACAGGAGTGCAAGACTCTGCACAGAAGGTACCGTCCATCTCTCCCAATTTATTCTCATGATCTTGTTAATGTCTATATTAGTGTTGATGATCTAAGTGAATAATTCAAGGATTTATTTATTAATAAAATGCAGAATGCTATTTTGGAATAAAGTTTTTTTGGATAAAAAAGGAAAAATGCTCCTCCTCAACTTCACACGCATTGTTTCATGTGACTGGCACAGGTCAATTTGCTATGTAGAAGAACTCAAGGTTTTAGAAAAATTAACCTTTATTGTTGGGCTACCCCGGCACTACAAGAGTTAACTGTTCTTTTAGGTCTAGGAGCGAAAATAAAGAAGATATTCTCACCCTATTCCTGGATCTGCAGCATTGACTTTCCACTTTTCTTCCGCTCTGCTCCGGCTGTGGTATGCCCCTTGGTGTCTTCAAGTCTAATAGACCTGTATTACACGTGATGACGTCACAGGTCTTTAGACCACTGCAGCTTGGGGAAGAAGAGGCTGCAGGGGTCGGCCTAGCAGCCAGGCATGAAATAAAATTGGGTCAATATTTCTTCTTTATTTTCACCCCTAGGAAAAAATGATTAGTTAACTCTTGCAGTGCAGGGGTAGCCCCATTGCAAGGGCTAATTTTTCTAAAACCTGGATTTCTTTAATTTTGTAAAAGTGAAAACAAAACATGACCCAGTGACCCATTATACGCACATAGTATATTATCCTGTGTGCATGGCTGGAAGAGTCAGCTGTGTTTTAGATTTACCCCACCTCCTGCCACCGAAGCAGGGTCCCTAGGTGGGACATGTTCAGGACTGGTTGTCAATGAGAAGCTAGGATCTCATTTACTGTCATAAAGAACCTGCTCCCAGCCTATGGCATTCTTTAAAATGGTTTCTCCAGCTTGGACCGGGCAGTGCAGGAGGCAGCGATTAACGATTATTACTGCACTGCTATTGGTGGGGGGACTTCTAAGTCCTGTCAATGTCTTTTGGAAGAAGATTAATGATGCATAGATGTATTAAAAGTGTGTCTAGTGCCAAAACTATTTTACGTTTTGGATAGAGTGGGGCAGTTTTTGATGTTGCTTGTGTCCATGGCTTGTGTCCTGCTTATTTCATCGGGGCAGAAAGTGAAGAAAATGCAAAAACAGGAATAGAGGTGACAACTAAGAGGGGATTTCCCTCACTTTGGACAGATTTCCTCTGCTTTTTATAAGTACTCTAGGCAAAAGTGGACATTTAACCTTTGCAGCATGGGGGGAGCCCCACATCAAAGGTAGATTTTTCATTTCCCCTGGAGTTCAGTTTTAAACCTTTGAGGCAGCATAGAAATGTAACATCAGCATCACTGCTTATTGTGCACCATAGGTGAAGATTTCTGCTCCCAGTACTAGCAATATCCTGGTACCACCAAACTTTTTCTTAAAGAAACCCTGTCACCACCTGGTACTTAGAAAATCTGTGTTAAAGCAGGACTCCAGTGAAAAAAGTTCTTAACCCTTGCTCTGGGGCTACCGACATACTGCAAGGGTTAACTGCTTGTTTTTGTCAAGTTTCAAAAATATCGAAGTTATATTCACCCAATCTTCGGAGCTGACATTCTCTTAGACCAGTCTTTCCTGCCTCGCTCCCCCTCAGCTCCAGTGATCTAAGGATCCTCGGGCCATCATGTTCTCTACACTGTGTATAAGCAGAAAGAAATTCCATTGCTGCAGCGGAGAAGGGACAATTTTGCTATAGGATTGCAGCAAAGATATTACTGATTAGAGGCAAGTCACTGCAGTAGTCAGAATTTCTGTAAATAACTTTAATACTGATTCCCTGCCTGCCTAAAGTTTGCTGCATACCTGACAGGGTCTCTTTACACCAAAGGTATTTAGGAATTAAAACATCTCCAGTACTAGTAGTTCTGTAATGCTTCTCTGAAATATAAATAGTAGGGGCTAAAGCTGGCCATGCACGGCTTGAATTTTGGCCGATTCCTGTGAATCGCCCCAGATTCAAGCCGTAGTGGGCCCTGCCAACATCACCCAGCTCAACAAACATCAACTGAAAAATCAAAGCAGCTGGGTGGAAAAAGGTTGGCTAAACAGTGACTATTTCCGATCGGTGACCGTCACTGTTTGGATATTCTAACAGCTGCGGGTGTTGGCTGTCAGAATACAATAGCTAGCAGGGGAGATTCCTCATTCCACGCAGAAAATCAAGAATCTACCATTGCATGACTGAACAGTGACTGCATCCAATCTGCTGCGGTCACAGTTCAGGCATTCCAGGTTCGCTGTTTAGCGTGGATGAGGCAATTGAGCGTTTTTTCTCTCGTTCAACCCAAAGGGTTGAACAAGAGAAAACTTCAAGTGTTTGGCCAAATTAAGGCTTGTCCCTCTTTGTGAATTGCACTAGATAGCTCAGTAGTGTCTATTTGACAGCCAGGGGTATCTGACACTGTGCCAAACGCAAGCACATATAGTGACAATGTCCTCATGTACCTATGATGGTGTCCTTAAGCAGATTTCCTGCTTCCATGTAAGCAAGTTAGAGTAAACCTTTAATAAGAGCAATATGGGAGCTGCCTCTGGATAGATTCTGCTCCTCAATCTTTTCCCCCGGCTCTCATGTGTAGCCCAAATGGAACCCTTTTTAAGTGCATTTTACATACAACAGCTACAGAACAGAAATATAGCACTCTGATAAGTAAATGCAGATTCAGCCACACAGAATACTCTGACCATATAACAGATAAATAAAGGGAGCGGCATATAATGATTTAGCAGAGCACCCGAGGTTACAGCAATCAGCATTTTGAGTCATACCAATAAGCAAGCAGTTTTTTTTTCTAAAAGAAGGATCCTCTGTGGTCATAATCTAGGACTTAATCCATAAAGGCACCTCTACACCAGCAGAGGAGAAATGACAGCTGCCAAACATGGTGACCTGAATAAAGAGGTGAGTAACCGGGAAAGGGAGTCACAGCAGCTCTAATCTGTATCAGTAGAAGATTGTAAAAGGTCAGAGTTTGATTTATTTCTTGCCAAATCTGGAAAAAACAAGGGGGATGCTCCATGGATATGTAAAAAAGTAGGATTACAGAAGAAGAAGGTTGGTTAATATGGTTATGGAGAGTTAAATCAGCCAAAACTTTTTTTTAGGTTTGAATTGAGTTTTGAAATACCTGTTTTTGTTTTTATTGCTGTCTGTGTCCTTGGTTGGGACATTCACTCTCTCTGTTTGTCCTGGTGACCATTGTGAACAGGGTAGATACAGATGGGAAATCCAAAATCTTCCAATGAGCGGACCTGTTTGTTGGCTGGTATTTAAAGAGACCAGTCGAGACAATATTTTCTCTGGTGTTTATATTGAATAATGAACAGTACAACAATATGGTAGCTATCCAACAACCAATGTATGGACAAATTAGGCACTTTTCAAGTTCTGGCACAAGGCAGCCCAAGTATACAAAACTTACTGGTGGTAGTGTGCTCGAGGAGTGTGCCTTAAACAGGTGCCCCTTTGCTAGCATAATGAAGGCCCCTGGAGCCCTGCTAGTGTAAGAGAGCCGTGACTGCGGGAAGCATGGTCTCATCTAAGTGGGGGTTAACCAAACCCTGAATATGTAAAGTAGCTTCATGCAACTGGCTATGGTCCTATGGGGTAGAGTCAGGGCTGGATTTACTCTCTCTGTTGCCCCAAGGCCAGGTTCCTCAATGCGCCCCCCTACCCCCCAACCCCACACCCCACCACCACCACCACCACCACCATGGAGAATGGCAAACCTGCAGTGTGCATACAATGTCGCCGAGATCACTTGTACAAAACAAGCGGCGGCTTCCCCGCCATTCATGTAGCTCTGCTTGCCCAAAACAGAGCAAAATGTAGAAAACAACTACCCGTCTGGGCATCGGGAGACAGGAATTTCACACCCCTGCTGCCCCTCTACTCCCTGCTGCTCCTTGCTTGGCCTTGTGGGAAATCTGGCCCTGGGTAGAGTAAGACTTCCCACTAAGGCTTCGCTGAGGCATGCTCCTTCATTCAGAGAATCGTTGATCAGAGGAGAAGTTGGACCTTTCCCCTGCGACATGGACACAGAAATCCTCATCTCCAGTGTCAGGGAGCTGCTGGAAAGTGATCATGCTAACTGGCTGCTCTCCCTTCTCACTTCCAATTCCCCCCCGTTTCAGCACCTCTTCCTGCCCTGCTTCCACCAGCTTCCAAACCTGTTTCAACTAGGGCCGAAGTCCCATGACTAGATACTGTATATGCTTCTCCCCACTAAAGTGGCCGTATGATAGAGTGCTGTGCGGGTGATGCAGAACTCAGAATGCGCCATACCAGATGCAGGCTGAAACCTGGTCCTTCCCCAAACTAGCAGCAGTCTCCAGGGGTATTCCAGAGTGTCCCTACACTGTCTCTACCTATCACTATGCCATTTCACTGCACTATGCCTATCTCTCCCTAGCCAGTGTATGTACCCTGACTACATGCTTCCCACACTGCAGACCTCACCACGTGGCTGAAGCAGGGTCTATATATAACCCCTCTGGGTCTAAAATGGCTGGCCAAATCCTGAAAGAACTCCTTGTCCAATTAGACATAGGCAGGGCCGGCCTTAGGGGTGTGCGAGCAGTGCGGCCGCACAGGGCGCCATGGCAACAAGGGCGCCGTGCGGCCGACACAGCTCGTCCTGGGGGCGGCTTCTCTCAAGGGCCCTCCAAGGTAGCTGGTGGGAGCCCTGTAAAGAGTACAATTTAGTCATTGACCGTTTCCCCTAGCCTCAGAGGTAAGCGGTGATCAATTGATCACTGTGTTTACCTTCTGACAGCTAACCATTAAGTGAGAGGGCAATCTAATGATTCTCCTCACTGACTGATGTCTCCTGCTGGAGCGGTGTTGCCACGTCAGGTGTAGCAATGGCTGGTGCACACCACCCTGCTACATGTTGCTGTGACACATGTCTAAAAGATGATCCCCCCCACTTTGTCAAATTTTTCTCTCACTTATGGGAGACTATGTCGCTAGCACAGGACGTTAAAGTAGTAAAAAACTGTGGTGTCCTTTAACATTATTGGTCAGGGCAAACATGACTCCTTGCATTGGTGGTCTGTCTAAGTAGACATTAAAATTAGAGAATTACTCACTGCTTACTGCTCAAGGAACCCCAGGCAACCTCAGAAGGAATCCAGGTTGAAAAGGGCATCTTTATTATGAAATATAGAATAATAAAATGCCTTTTGTTATTCTATAAAAAGTTCTGGCCTTTTATACAGCTTGTGTTATTTACTTCTCTATAAATCTATTGATCGTTTTTTCTATAGCCTTTATGTACACAGGATAAATTGCAGAATACTGTAACAGTATGCCGTGGGACAGAAAAGCATGAGATTGCTAAAAGTCTACTACAGAAAGCTGCTGAATTCTTCTATTCATTCTAGTTCTTTTCTTGCATATCTGGTTTCCATTTGATATTTATGCTGCAGTAGAAAGTGAGCTGAATTGGAGAATTTTTCCAAATCAGTTATGTTGTCCTAGATTATTCACTTCTCCTGTCATCTCCAAACACTTCACCCTTTTGTGAATAACCCCCTAAATGAACTTTAAAGCCCACTCTAGACATTGCCATGTTTAATGAACCTTGTACTGGACTGATAAAATTAGAGGGTTCATTATCACTCGAGATTCCATCATCTAGTGCGATCATACTAATTACTAATACTAACCAAGGCATAATAACATTAAATCTGGACTTAATACATTGAGGGGAATTTATAAAAACTGGAGCAGACAATATCTGGAGCAGTTGCCAAGTGCAACCAATCAGCTTCTCTCTTCAGTTTGTACAGTTAAAGTTTGAAAATGGAAGAGATAAGCTGATTGGTTGCAGTATACAGCTGCTCCAGTTTTGATAAATTCCCCTAATTCTGTTTTTTAGCACCTTCTTCCTTGTACACCTAGCCTCTACTCAAGCAGTGAGCTGCCTAATGGTAATCATTTTCCTTTACAGTGCTTAAGACTGAAAATACGCACTGCTATAGGAGATAGCACCCCACATCCCAAACTTCTATTTCCTATCAATCAAGATCCTGGCTTTAGACACACTTTTAAAAGCCCACACTGACCTCCGTAGCTGCATGATCCTCAAGTTCACAGCAGAAGCAATGAAGCTCCTTCACTGCATGTTAAGAATATAGAAATTATTGAATCTTCATAGTCTGGCTACAGGTTCATTTTATGCAGTCCACACCAAAGCAGATTAGATTGCCTGAGGCAAACCACCAATTGTGTTGGATGGCCCCATCTATGGTAAAAGTCTGATCTATTGATCTGGACAACTGTCACCCACTATGAATGTCTGCACTATATAGGAGGCAATAGCAATTGTTGTATGAGGGTTGCATACACATGATATGGTTCTCCGATTACTCCATCTTTCATGTCAGCTCATAACAGAAAAGATATTTGGAACACTTGGATCATGGGGATGGCCTAGTCATCTGTTGATTATTTAAAAAGAGTACTATTCTGACCAATAACCTATTCTTATATCTATGGGCCTCTTCATAGATTTGGCTATATCTGGTAAAGAGCTTTCTGCCTTTTGGTTAAATGAAGACACAATGATGTGGGTTTTTCTTTTAAATTTAGGGTCCTAATACAAAGGATCCTAAATTTGCACACAGTTGATGTACAGTAGCTTTCTACACATGCTGAACGGGTTTGCAATAGTTGTAGGACAATACAGAATTGGGCCATAATTTCCTACTATTGTTGATCCCTCAACCTTTGTGGCAAGACACATTTACTATCATTTATTGCCAAAACTGTAATAGTAAGAGGGCGGTGTTGTCATTTTTGCTTGGCCCTTACAATGTATCTAGTCTCAATGAAGATTAATTTTACCTAAATAGTAAAAAATCTTTAAACAAGCTCCCTAACTCCATCAACTCTTCTAAAGGAGACATCAGCAACTCCACGTAAGAAATAAAATGAATCAGTGAGAGTGCATTGAGACTCAAAAACAAAATGTAATATATTGCAGCTTCTCAGTCACTAAATGTGGTGGTTCCATTACTTTTCTTTTTTTTCTTGCCTTATCTCATTTTAACTGATGACTCATTTAATCCTGCCAGTATCATGCTTCCTGCCCAATGCTCACTCACTGAACTGTATCTATGGAGGAGCAGCATTGTCACCCTAGGATAGGAAGTATGTTAGGACTACAGAGCACCTCTCCCTCTCCTCACTTCCATAACATGGGGGGGAGGGAGGATTCTGTAGTTTACATAGGTAAACTGGCAGGGCTTATACCAATGCTTGAGATTCCAAGCCACTAATGTCAGCTCTAAAGAAAGTTTAGAGCTCACTGAATTTCTGACATAACCAACATGCATTGAACAGATGTAACAAACAGTATTCAGTTGTATATTTCACAGACCAGAAGGGAACAAAAAAATGTATTGTAAATGTTTATATGCAATTTAACTCTGGGAAACTTGGCAACTTTCATAAGGTAAATTATGATTCAGTAATGCTGCTTTCATGTATCCAGTTGTCACAGTGCACTCCCTTTATTGGTGTTCAGTGGTTTTACTTTGCTGAGCACATGCTCCTACTCTGCTGCCTCTCACCTCATGTTGTTGGGCCAGAACTACAGTTTTAATGTAGGGCTGAGATCACTCTGCCTGCCAGTACCAGAGTTTTTTTTAGTGCTAGGTGCTGCAGTGCAAAGAGCATTCAAGCATTCCACTGCATTGTTGCCAAGCTTCTTACAAGACAGCCCTCAGGGCATGGATAATTTGAGACATTGTTCAAAATTGCCGGATTCAGGACTTTTGGCAACTATAACTGTAATATTTGTAAAAAAAAAGTCAAGGCAACTGGACTTGCTGTATTTTTTTCTTGAAGACGCTTCGCTGGTCATCTGATTAGTTTTCCCCATTCAGACATTTCTGAATGGAGAAAGCAAGTTGGATGACCAGTGAAACATCTTTAATAAAAAAAATAAAGCAAGTGACTAAAACTAAACTAAAACGAAATAAAAAGTTATGACGACTAAAACTATAATGAACATATAATGACATTTTAGTTGACTAACTAAAACTAGACTAAAATATTAGGGAGAGGGACGATTTGGGAAGAGATCCAATCAGAACTAATCTCTTTAGACTTCCAGTTCCGGTTCCATCCCGAATGGACGTCTAATACGTAATATGTACAATTGCACTACAGCCAATATAGTTTTACATTTTAGTAGTTTAGAGTTGCACTTCTGTTTGAAAGAATGAAGAATGTCATATGCAAGTTGTCATAATCAATGCATAGATAATTACTGGTCCTTGGTTGAAAACGCTCAATATTATTGTTTCTTTATAAAACTTGGTTTAATCTCATTTTAAAGTAGAATTAAAGTCTCAGTTTTTTTTACATATATCTACTGCTAGCAAGAATTAGATATATGCAAAAACATTAATAAAATAAAAAGTTACCAAACAGGTAAATACTTACTTCTGTCTCCGCCATTTGCTCACAGCTGCAGTACACAGGTCCTGAACAGCCGTGCAGGAGGATGATGTGGGCAGGCGCATGCGCAGTCCATATCACCGGCAGGGAGAAGAGGAGAGACTCAGTAGAAGTGAATGCACGCAGCGGTGAGCGCGCACGCCGGACAGATTCCTGGGACAGGAAGAGACAGCAGTCTGCTCTGGATCAGAGACCGACACCAGTGATGGAGGCAGGGCCGTAGATAATTTTTTTTTCCTGGAGGGGGGGGGTCCAACTACCTCAAATTATAAGACTTTATCTTTTAAAAAAAACTTATAATTATAATAAAGCTCTAATTGCTTGATCTTTGGATGGATCGGCTGCATTGTTATTACAAGTGACCTCGGCGACATCGCCAAGATCACTTGTAAACAAACAAGCGGCTTCCCCGCTCTACATTTAGCCCTGCTTGCCCAAAGCAGGGCTAAATGTAGAAAACAACTTACCGGCCATTGGGAAATTCCACACCCCTGCCGCCCCTCTGCTCCCTCCTGACCCGAGGCCAAGCCTCAGTGGCCTTGTGGCAAATCCGGCTCTGGCTATGTGTAAAGTTTACTGAGATATTTATTTTCAAGATGAGTAAACTATTGAGGGGCTGTTGCCAGAGATATCAAAGAGAGCTGCGAATTACATGAATAAAGTCAGACAACAATTGGGATTATTCATGCACATGATACATGCACGTGACTGATTTCAACAATAAAGAGGTTACATTGAACTTGTCAGGGGATCACTAACAATAGAGTCATAAATATGCTTGTTAATTCTTACAACAGATCGCAAGATAACAATGAATAGGCCATTAACAGATAAAATAACAAAACCAGCTTTTGTTGTAATATTCGCCATCCGTCCAGAGATCACCCCAGTACATTTTTCTGCCCCTAGATGTCCTCATTCTGATGGCCAGCATCATTCAACCCACATCCTCTGAGCTTATATTGTCCTGAACCTGCCCCAGCTTGTGACTGGACAGGACAAGGAGAAACAGCACAGTGATTAGTTTGTCCCTTTGTCAGTCTGCTTTTTCCTCCTATCAGCATGCTTCTTGGCAGCACATAAACAGATAGGCTCCTTGTGCCGCTTCTTCCTCTTACACTCCAGTTCTGCTCTATAGGTACTGCAAGAGGCTGATACCAAGTCAAATTCAGGTACTTAGACTTCTTGCATTTAAAAAATACAGTTAATGATGTATTAGTGATTAATTTGTGTCTTTTATATCTACCTAGTTTTGCTCTAACTAGTTTTCTCTAGGCCAAGGAAGCTTTTGTTTACTGCCCTTTCTGGCAGCCCATGTAAGATTAAGCTCCCACGTCTCCAAACCCCAGCCACTGCAAGCTTTTGAATTTCAGATCAGTCAAATACTTGTTCCTCCCGATGGCCACTGTGGTTCCTCCCACCAGATCATACATCACAAGCTGGTGGAAGGAGCCACTGCAGTGGGAGGAACCACAGCAGCCGGAGGAACCACAGCACCCAGTGTGGGGAGAGCAAGGTTTTGACTCATCTGGCGTTCAAATGGTTGCAGTGGTTTTGGAGAGGAGACATGGGGACTTTACCATACACTGGCCACCATGAGTGACATTTCTGTGGCATTCCTACGTGGAAAAGGAATCAATCCTTTAATAATCACAGAGATCTTCTAACATGAAGGAAAAAGTCTGTGAGCAGTAACAAGCACTTCTAATATTGCAGCGCTGGGGGTCCCCAGTTCAAATTCCGGCCTGGACACCGTCTGCAAGGAGTTTGCATATTCTCCCTGTGCTTGCATAGGTTTCCTCCGGATACTCTGGTTTCCTTCCACAGTGCAAACACATGCTGGAGGGTTAACTGGCTCCTGTCTAAAGTGGCCCTGCATGTGTATGCGTGTGAGATAGGAACAGGGGCGTATCTGCCACGAGGCAAACAAGGCGGTAGCCTCGGGCGGCAGATTCCGGCGGGGCGGCAAATGTACCGGCCCGCGGACCAATTGCGGCCCGCGGAAAATCCCTGAATTGGCGTTTACAAGTGACAGCTGATACCTAAGTTAATGATCAGGTGACAACAGTTGCATGTAAACACCTGCACATCGCATGTAATGATACGTGATATGATTAAATTCGGTTAGGAATCAATCACTCTCCCTGGACGCAATGATTGTGCATTCAGGGAGAGTGTTTTCTAACCGCATGTAATAATATCACATACCATTACATGCTGAATAGGTGACAGCTGCCACTTGTAAACGCCAGATTAGGGATTCCTGATGCAGTAAAATGCAAGTTTCTGATGCAGGAATCCCTAATCGCACCTACACCTACAGATATGAAAGGGGCCTTATTGTGAGTGTATACAGGCAGTCTCCGAGTTACTGTGTTGGGCGCCAAGGATGAGGAGGCCGTGTTCCAAAGAGGTCAGGCCATGCAAGGTAAGAGGACTGTGCTGGCAGAGCCCAGCATAGATTCTGCACAGCTCACCAAAGAGTCTCAGGTGGGCTGTGGAATACCCTTTGGTGTGCTCTGCAGGATCCGTAGGGGGCTCTGCAGTCTGCAAAGCCCACCACAGATCCTGCCCACCCCCCCTGAGATCCTGCAGACTGCAGGGTGTCAGGGGTCTCTGCAGGGTCTGTGGGGGGCTTTGTCAGGTGTCAGGGGGATTTGCAGGATTCATAGGGGGTTCTGCAGCCTGCAAAGCCCACCACAGATCCTGCACAATCCCCCTGAGATGCTGCAGGATCTGTGGGGGGCTTTGTCAGGTGTCAGGGGGATTTGCAGGATTCATAGGGGGTTCTGCAGCCTGCAAAGCCCACCACAGATCCTGCAGAGCCCCCCTGAGATCCTGCAGGGTCTCTGCAGGATCTGCGGGGGGCTTTGCTGGGTCCCAAAGGTGCTTTGCAGGATCTGTGGTGAGCTCTGCAAGGTCTATGGTGGGCAGAGCCCACCACAGATCCTGCACAGACCCCTGAGACTGCAGGGTCTCAGGGGGGCTGTGCAGGATCTGTGAAGGGCTCAGCCGGGTCTATCGTGGGCTCTGCAGGGTCTCAGGTAGGCTTAGCAGCCTGAGACCCTGCAGAGCCCACCAGAGATCCTTCACAGCCCACCTGAGACCCCACAGAGCCCGTCACAGATCCTGTAGAGTCCACCACAGACCTGCATAGCCCACCTGAGACCACAGCCGGGTGGGGTAAATTTAGTGTGTGTGTGTGGGGGGCACCCAAGTTTTGTCTTGCCTAGGGCAGCACCAAACCTAAATACACCACTGGACAGGAACCATAGATTGTAAGCTCCTTGAGGGCAGGGACTGATGTGAATGTGCCATATGTAAAGTGCTGTGTAAATTGTTGGTAATATATAAATACCTATAATAATAGTAAATAAATATTCATGCAGCATTTTTTTAAATATATATATGTATGTATTGGAAAGATGTTCTACATATTTTTGCACAGACCTACATGTTAAAACTTTCTCTGTTTGAATGCTGCGTGTCAGAATTATCTAATCTCCATGCACGTAGAGTAGTCAATACTGATCTGGTTGCTCTTATTTGTGTCAAAGCTATTGTTCATGTATAACATTTGTATTTACATCTCTTTACAGATAAATATGTCATTTGATCACTTTTATTACAAAGGAGCCAAATTTGCGCATACGGTACACTCAGAAAGTAGTCTCAATTATGCGGAAAATGAATTTAAAGTCCTGGATGATGATGTCTTCAATGTCACCTACCCTAAATCAGGTAATTTAAAGATAACTTACTAATTACTTTACAAGTCTGCAGGACTCAATTCCTGACCTTACAATATACAGGTGAAACTCGAATAATTAGAATATCGTGCAAAAGTAATTGCAGTAAGTGCTGCAAAAGGGGCCCAAACCAAGTACTGAGTACATATGCATGCTTGTACTTTTCAGAGGTCCGATATTGTTCTATGTACAATCCTTGTTTTATTGATTGCATGTAATAATCTACTTTTTTGAGGTTGTGGATTTGGGGTTCTTGGGGTTTTCATGAGCTGTAAGCCATAATCATCACAATTATGACAAATCATGGCTTGAATTATCTTGCTTTGCATGTAATGAGTCTTTGCACAATGTTCTAATTATTCGAGTTTCACCTGTACATTAGTTTAAATATAAAACATTAAAGAAAAACTCTAGATTTTATCATTAAAAAAAGCAGTCTGTGAACTTTTGTCAAGTTATCATACTCAGGCACAGAATCTGAGAAGAGCACCATGGAATAATGATTTTATCCGAGTCTGCCAAGACAGGAGGAAGTTGTTTCACCGTCACCTTTCCCCTAATGATTACTCAATGATATTACTATTTCTTTCTATACTTTATTTGTAGGACAAAGAGTGTATAACAAAGAGACAATTTAGAGAAACACAGATGTTAGAAGCAATACTAATTCTATATATAATCTTGCTATCAATGCCAACAACAATGTATTCTTATTTACCAACCGGAAACATAACTGTTAGTTCAGATGTGCTGGATTAAAAAAATAGATTTGTATTACTCACTATGAAAGTGAATCCATACTATGGAGTACAATGACTGTGGCTAAGTAGCTCTTTAACATGAAGGAGCTTCAAAGGCACCTTGTTTGCACTATTGAGAGTGCACCCAAATACCCTTGGCCCATATAAGCCCCTCCTTCTCTCGAGTTTCCCTGTCTTTTTTTTGTTCCTGTCCCCCAAGGACAGGGAGTGATATATAGTTACCTCTGGGAAGAACTTTTATGGATGAATTTGATGGGCACGAGGGAGTTCAGCCTCTCTCCCCTACGAGGTCCTCAAGTATCGGCCCCAGGCAAGGTTGTCCCCTTGGAGAAGCTAAACGAAGTTCCTGGTGCCTTGAAGAGGCCGGCAGTGACCCTGGGGGTAACGGCCATGGTATGGGAACTTAGGGCTTCAGCATTCCATGACTCAGCCCTCGCCACCGGTCAGGTAAGCTCTGTTATGGAGGATCTTTTGCTTACCTTTGACTTGGCTGGCGTTGTGTGTAGTTCCTCTCGCATCTGTCCGGGAGCATCAGTTCGGCGCGCTGAGGGGAATGTTTGTGTGGACAGTCGCGGCTTCAGGATTCCTCTGTGCATGCGCAGGGAAGGAATCAGCGGTGGCGTCATACGATGCAGAGTTTTGGTGCAAACCTAAAATTATTTTTCTATATAAAGCAGACAAGTACAGTTTCAGTAGCTTCCTTGATATTGATCCCTTACAGAACGCCATGGAAAGCTGTACCTCACTTCACAGGTCTGGATCAGTGGAGCTGAGCCCTGTGGAGATAGAGTCCTCGGCATCCTCAGAAAAGATAAAAGGAAAATCTGCCACATGTCATGCTTGTGATGCCAAAGCTATGGCAGGGAAGAAGCTCTGGGAGAGTTGTTTTACTAAAGCTGCGGGTGCTTCCAGATCTTCTACGGACATCTTGGATCTTATCCAGCAGGCGGTGGCTAAAGGGGTAAAACAGGCCAGTCATTCCCGTAAGAGGCAGAGAACTGCTAGCTCTCGATATGATTCCTCGGTAGATACGGAAGAAGAGATTTCACTGTCAGAAGGAGAATACTCCTCTTCTTTGGATCAGGAAGGCTCAACAACTGCCTTTTCGCTTGAACCCAAGAAAGTGGATACGCTTAATGCCTTGGTGCGCAAAACATTATGCATGAAGGAGCAGGAGGAAGTCTTGTCTCCCTCAAGCAAACATTTTGCAGGACAAAGATGAAGCAGAGCATGCTTTCCAGTGAGCAAAATCACCAAAAAGCTAATTAAAGAGGAATGGGATATATCCCAAAAAAGAATAGGGGCAAAAGGGAGATTTTCTCGTCTCTATCCTATCAGTAGTACGGATTCCAGTGCCTGGGACGCAGCCCCTAAAGTGGATGTGGCAGTAGTCAGGTTGGAGATACACACCGCCTTGCCAGTCGGCAACGCAGGCTCCCTCAAAGATTCCATGGAGCGTAAAATTGAGCATAATTTAGTAAAAGCCTACACTGCTTTGGGGATGGATCTTTATTTGGCAGTGGCCCTATCTTCTGTATCCCGAACATCCAAGCTGTGGATTGAGGATCTGGAAGAGGATATAAAGAAGGGGGTGAGCAGGCACAGACTCCTGGATAGAATCAGTGGCGGACAAAGGGCCCTGGTGCAAGATTTCTTTTTGGCACCCCCACCCCCCCAAAAAACCCACAAACACAGCGCTCTCCTCCTGCAGCGCTCGGCCGGCTTTCACTTTCTATCCTCCCCACTGGGGAGGATTAGTCCCCTATGTAATACCCTATGGATATTACATAGGGGACTAACAAGCACCCTGTGCAATAGCATATAGGGTGTAACAGGTCCTCTTTATGGAGGCATCAGGGGTCTTTTAGACCCCTAATATCACCTAGAGACCTCAAAAAGCTGAGGAAGCCGAGATCTGCTTTCCCAGCTTCTTGTCCTGGCTCTGAGAGCCGGAGACTGTGTACAGTGACACCGGAAGTGATGTAATACACAGCACTTCCGCGTCCAGTGATCGGAGGAGAGATCAGTGGCTGAAAGTGGCTTAATCTCTCTCTAATCATTGTGGGGAGACCCACTGACCCAGTGGCTCTTGAAGATAGTCATGGAAGGTTACAGTTTGGAGGTTCGATCCAGTAATATTTCGGGCACTTCTATTCTTCCAGGACCGGGTACAAGACGAGTGGGTCAAAGTCATGGTGGACAATGCCACTGTTGTAGCATATTTGAACCATCAGGGGGGTACAAGGAGCCCCAACATGATGCAAATCCTATCTCCTTTTATGAGATGGGCAGTGCGGAATGTGCTAGGAATTAAAGCAGTGTACTTACAAGGTCCAGAGAACCAAGTATCGGACTATTTGAGCAGTAATCATATAGACCCAACAGAATGGTCTCTGTCGAAGCAAATTTTCAGCAGGCTGGTACAAAGATGGACAGGTGGATGTGATGGCTTCTCACAGAAATTGCCAAGTCAGCAGATTCCTGTCGAGAAGATTCGATCTGAGGGTGGAAGGCCGGGATGTTCTGTCGCATCCATGGAATTGCACGCTGGCATATGTTTTTTCCTCCTTTTTGCTGATCATGCCAGTGCTTCCAAGGGTGCAGAAAGAGAGGGTGACAGTCATTGCCATCATGCCATATTGGCCGAGACGGCCATGGTTTCCTCTACTGCTGTCTCTGAGTGTTCAGACTCCATAGAAACTTCCGGGGTTAGTGAACCTTTTATCTAAAGGACCAGTCCTACACCCGAATCGTCAGAAGCTTCAGCTGACGGCATGGCTGTTGAAAGGGAAAGATTGAGGAAGTTTTCCCAGGCTGTCATCAGCACACTCTTGAAATCCAGGAAAACGACCACTTCCGCATCATATTGTAGGATGTGGTGTGTTTTTTCCTCATGGGCCAGGAATAACAATGTTTATCCTGCTCAACCCTCTTCAAAATCGATGCTGGAATTACTGCAAACGGGTCTGGATAAGAAATGAAGTCCAAGTTCACTCAAAGTGCAAGTACAGGCTATATCAGCAATCACCGGTTTCAGATGGTCACAAGATCACAACATTGTTAGATTTCTGAAAGTGGTAGGGAAAGTTAATCCTCCAAAATGGCCTCTCTATCCATCTTGGGACCTTCCTCTTGTTTTGGAAAAACTTTTAGAGTCTCTGTTTGAACCAATGGAAGTGGTTTCCCTGCAATTAATGTCTTACAAGACGGTTGCCTTAGTAGCCTTAGCTTCTGGTAGGAGAGTATCTGAACTCCAGGCTTGAAGTTGTGAACAACCTTTTCTCATCTTTCAAGAAGATAGAGTAATTCTAAGAACTGTCCCTGATTTCTTATCTAAGGTCCATTCCAGTTTCCATATGAACCAAGATATCATGTTGACAACTCTCAATTCTCAAGCGGCAGACAAATGTCTGCACTTAGTCAGATATTTACATATATACGTTGAACGTTGCAGAGAATGGAGAAAGTCCAAGAGATTATTTGTTATATCAGCGAGAGCAAAAAAGGGACCTGCTACGACTAAAGCTATTGAGCAGATGAATGGTGTCTACCATCATTAACTCCTATCGGGCAGCAGGGATATCTCTGCCCGAAGGCTTCAGGGCTCACTCCACAAGGGCGATGTCCTCTTTGTGGGCAGCAGCAGCAGGGGTTTCAGCAGACCAGATTTGCAGGGCAACAACATGGGTTTCCATATCTACTTTTATTAAACATTACCAATTGGTCAGAGCTGCAGTCAATGACTAATTTGGCAGGAGTGTGTTACTTTCTCGTCACGTGGTCAACTAATAGAATTTAATCAGCATGCAATGCTGTCGGCTATATGGTTTTTATTTCCCACCCTTACTTTTCTTTTCCTGGTTATACTCCTGAGGCGCTGTCACCAAACACGTCCATGTTACACTAGAGTTTCCAATTAGATCTGGACAATATAAATCTTCCGTGTATGGGTGTATATATCGGATGGATCTCACCTGTTAATAATGCAATGTCCTTCGCCTTAAATTGTTTACTCATTTAATTCCGTACATGTGACGTCTGTGTGATTATTCCAAAGCTCTTTGTCATGCAGATCTCGATCCGGCTCAGGTCTTTAAATAGGCTAGCCAATTTCAAAAAAGCAATGCATTTCGTCCATAGAGGACTTTTTTTTACAGCATATATGGTGTCTGGTATTTCAAATGAACCTTTTCTCTATTTATCTGGGTCAGGAATGGGAGAGAGGTCTCATTTATTAACTCATTGCATTTTTTTTCAAATTTGAAACTTGTTAGTATTGTATCCCCTTATAACTATTTCTTTAATTTGTATCTGTTTTAAAATGGAGACCAAATTCCTTTCCCCGTTTTAAGAAAACCCTTAGTTACAGACATGTTTTTTATTTTTACCTATTTTTGGGCATTAATTGTAAATGATTACACACCTACATATAATGTATATATATATATATATAACAAAAACACAAGCAGCAATAAAGGTGGCCAAGCAGTAGAGCCGGTCATAGCGCATGAGAAGATATTGTAGTTAGAGAGATAAAAAAAAACAGGTCATGATTTCATGAATTATAAAAAAATATAAAAAATGGCCGCCGACCTTGGTGACCTCTGGAAGCCATATTGTATTTGGCAGTTATGATGTTGAGATATCATATGTTGCTTGGCCACCTAATAATCCTCATCCATGAACAAGTATATGGTTACTCATCCTTTGCTCACACAGGGCTTGGCGAACAAATTGCCTGGGAGCTAAGTGGCGTAAAAAATTTGGATTTGAACTGTTTGGGATATATTGAGTGCTTGATTTTTTGAATACTTGTTGTCTCCCTTCCTTTTTAGACCCTTTTTTAGTATTTAAAAACTCTTTTTCCTTTTCTGTCAGTTTTTTTAAACTGTTCCCTTTTTTTTTTTT
>NW_017306337.1:386833-418472 GCF_000935625.1 Nanorana parkeri
AAAAAGGGGATGTATTGCAGGGACAAGTCTATAATTTTGCCACTTTATAGATCATTGGTTCGACCTCATCTGGAGTACGCGGTCCAGTTCTGGTCACCAGTACTAAGAAAAGATGTCCTTGAGTTGGAAAAAGTCCAGCGAAGGGCAACCAAACTAATTAGGGGTATGGAGGACCAGAGCTACGAGACGAGGCTACTAAATTTAAACATGTTCACATTAGAGGTGAGGAGATTAAGGGGGGATATGATTTCCATGTACAAAATGTTTAATGGTGGTAGCAACATTAGCGATAAACTGTTTAAAATTAACTCCGTTACAAAAACTAGAGGCCATCACCTAAAATTGATGGAAAAAAAATTCCAGCACAAGGGGCGAAGGGGGTTCTTCACAGTAAGATCAGTTAGGGTCTGGAACTCACTGCCACAGGCGGTGATTTCAGCAAATAATGTGGAATTGTTCAAGAAACTTTTGGACGATTTCTTAAGGGACCGTAATATACAGGGGTACGGGTACTCCTAGAATGAGATCCTAATAGGTTGGACTTGATGGACTAATGTCTTTATTCAACCTCAAATACTATGTAACTATGTACTCAGCCAAGCAAGACTCAAATGATTATATATTATAGATATCCACAGAAACAACTTGAGTGTTCTGGAATACAGCTGGATACTTGATTACAAGCTCCTAAATTCGATCTCTGCAGACCTGTCTGAGCCATGAACAACAAAAAATCAGCGTTTATACTAACTATCTGTGTGTGTGTATATGTGTGTGTATGTGTGTATATACATATACTGTACATATAAACTGCTCAAAAAAATTGATTGGACACTGATAACACATCTCAATGGGGGAAAATATCATGCTGGATATCTACTGTATACTGGACTGGGTAATGTGTTAGGAACAAAAGGATGCCACATCGTTTGATGGTAATGAAAAATTATGAATCTACAGAGGGCTGAATTTAAAGACACCCCAAAAATCAAAGTGAACAAATGATGCAGCAGGCTAGTCCATTGTGCTGAAATTTCATTGCAGCAACTCAAAATGGTACTCATTCGTTTGTATGGCCCCCACATGCTTGTATGGATGCCTGACAACATTGGGGCATGCTCCTAATGAGACAATGGATGGTGTCCTGGGGTATCTCCTCCAAGATCTGGACCAGGGCATCACTGAGCTCCTGAACAGACTGAGGTGCAACTTGGCAGCGTCGGACATAATGTCCCAGAGTAGGGTTGCCACCTTTTCTTCAAGTGAAACCCAAACATTTTAGGTATACGTTTTTAGGTCTATGACCAGCTTTATAGGAGCAGGATGGCATCTTTAGACGTCCGGCCCCTCCCCCCAATCGTGTGCGGTGCCCAGCGCGCACACGAACGGGGAAACTGTCAGATTTCTGTTTACATTCAAGCGATCGAGCGTCGGCTTGTATTAGGTGCAGGTGTGTGCCCCCCCCCCGGCTGTCCCGAAATCAGGTGTGCCTGGTGCGGCAGGGATCTGCACGGCGACTCTCTCAGTGGGGAACAAAGGGAGATCAGTACACGATCACTCTTTGATCCCTTTTCGGTCCTGCATTCAGTGTCACTCTCCCGCTACAGATGGCGGTCAGAAGCTGCTGAAGCAGATCTGTGCTTCATCAGCTTCTCTGGGGTTCTCTAGGTGACATTAGGGGGTCTTAGAGACCCCTGATGTCTCCATAAAGAAGACCTGTCATGTGAATTGGCTATCACATAGGGGTTTCTCAGCCCCACCATGTGATAGCAATAAAGTTAAGTATATAAAAAAAAAAAGGTTTTAAAAAAATTCACGCATTAAAAAAATAAAGAAACATAAAAAGTCACAAATAATTTTTTTTTTAAATAACCCAACATTTTTTTTCAAAGTCCCCCGCCCCCCACATTTTTGCCTACGTACAAAAATGATGATTCTGCCTATTGTGCCGCACGTTACATATTACTGCAAACGTCGCAGTGAGCGCAATAATTTTAGGGTCTATTAATTACTGATAACACTAAACTGATGACAGTCGCCTATGGCCAATTTTGGGTATTGTAGTTTTTCTAGGTTTTGCACACGCTCGCAATTTTAAGGCTTGACATGTGTGTCTTTGTACGCGACGTGACCCTGTCATTTAATATTTTACCGAAAAATTGGGTAATAATAAATGCTTTATAATTTAATATTAGGGGAAAGAGTTTTTTTTTTTTTAATTTTCTGTAATTTTTCCTTAATATAGTTAAAAAAAAAAACACCCAGTGGTGATTAAATACCACCAAAAGAAAGCTCTATGTGTCCCTAAAAAATGCACGATGGGCGCGGGACTCAGTAACGCAATGGGCGTGGGGCTCAGTAACGCAATGGGTGCGGGGCCCCTCATATAACTTTTGGCCTACCGATCTGATGGCAGATGAGTCCTCAGTTTATCTCCTGTAAATCCCCCCCCCCCTGTGTCCAGCATGGGGTGGTGGAGTTCCCCCATCAGCTTACCTTCTCCTGGACTCCGTGTTCTGTGATCTTTCACAGGACAGCGTGTGTCCTGCACAGTCCCCCCAGCTCCGTCTGAGGTCGGCTGGTGATGGGGCTGCTCTGTGCTCTCTGATTAATGCAGCTGTCAGACGGTGACCCGGTGTTCTATTAACTCTCCGACGGCCGAACACAATCAGGCTCAGCAGGACCCTGGGGTTGCCCCTGTCTGCTTGCATCTTGTGTCCGGTTTTCAGCTGACTTGAAAACCGGGCACAAGACTTCAAACCCGTACTGCCCGGGTGATTCCCGGACAGGTGGCAACCCTATCCCAGATGTGTTCTATCGGATTCAGGTCAGGCGAGCGTGGGGGCCATTCAATGGTAGCAATTCCTTCATCCACAAGGAACTGGCTGCATACTCTTGCCACATGAGGCCGGGCATTGTCGTGCATAAGGAGGAACCCAGAACCGACTGCACCAGAGTAGGGTCTGACAATGGGTCCAAGGATTTCATCCCGATACCTAATGTCAGTCAGGGTGCCATTGTCTAGCCTGTAGAGGTCTGTGCATCCCTCCATGGATATGCCTCCCCAGACCATCACTGACCCACCACCGAACCGGTCATGCTGAACTATGTTACAGGCAGCATAACACCTGTCCCTCGGCTCTTACCCTCCAGGACGAGGCAGTCTGCCTGTGTGATCTGCAGCCTGTCAGCTCCCGTGCTTGCTGACAAGAGCTCTGCAGTCCGTCCTGAGACCTTCAGCCTGTCAGATCCCCTGCTTGCTGACAAGAGCTCTGCAGTCCATCCTGCGAGATCTGCAGCCTGGAGACATGCAATCTCCTCCCTCTGCATGCTAAACTGGGTGAAGGGGAAATAGCTGGTCCCTGCTGTAGGATTTCTAAACCCAGATCACGGCACTCAGGATTCGCTTCCATAAAGGCACAGTACACCAGAACAACCACTCTCAACAACTACCAGCCGCGATCAACAGGAGCAAGCTGTACATTCAGAGCAACTATTAGCAAGTATCTCTTTACATTGCTATAATTTGGACATATGCTATTTGAAGTCTGCATAAAGAAATACTCTTGCATACTTTCAGTTATATTCTCATTCTCATTGAACTAAAGTTGGAGTCCCCCTGACACATGCTCATTATTTCTGCTATACTTTAATCGTATGCTGTTGATGTCTGTATGAATAGAGGCAATTGCCTAAGATTTCGGTTATAATCCCATTGAACTAACGGTTAGTCAATCCAAAACGTGCACATTACTTTGCCAATCAAACGCATATGCTAATCACCCAGATAGCAAGCAATTAAGCTGCAAGTTTGAAAATGACTTGCTAAAGTATTGCAGACTTGCCATGTTACACAATTTTGTTGCACAATTACAGCAAGTCAGCATTGCAAGTCTCCAGATCAACATGCTTTGCAGAAGTGCTGTACACTTGCAGAGCTCTTGCTAAGACCTACAGGACTCTTGCTGTAGAGTTGCTATGCAAATTTGCTACAAATTCAAAAAGTGTCAACTAGAACTTGTGCTGCAAGTGTTCTGCAAGTCTACAACTTGCCAGGAATGCGTGCAGCAAGTTAACAAGATTTAGAATTTAACCCTCCCACAAGTTTGTGGAAAGCTATCCTTGCTATCTGGGCATGCATGCATGAAGGAATACAGGTTCATAGACTTTCATTTGTTACCGGATTGAATCCGAAGATAACTCCTTCCTTCTCATCTGCAGTTGTGATCCATTCACAAAACCGTGAGTTTCGTTTGCTGAATCCATTTATTACCTTGTAAGCGTTACAGTGACAAGCGAGACCCGGCGAATGAAAGGCTGCAGCGGTGTGGAATCCCAGGCTGTAAGTTGCTTTCTACATTTAGTCCTGCTTTGCACAAGCAGGACTAAATGTAGTGCAGGAAAGCAGATTGTTACAAGTGATCTCGGCGAAGCTGCCGAGATCACTTGTAATAAGACTGCAGCCGTCCTCCTCCCCCCCCCCTCTCCCCCGCACATACCTCTCTCCTCGCTGGCTCCATCATGCAGCTCTGTTGTCCCGGAAAGGTTTCCTCTGCTCGATCGAGCAGAGTAAACCTTTCCCTGCAATCTGTGGGGTTTTTTTTCTGACATCGGAGCCGTCAGCCGCCGTCAGTCAGAAAAAAAAAAAAAAACAGAACAGGAATGCATAGCTAGATTCCTATTGGCTATTTTGCTTTGCAATAGCCAATAGCAAACTAACTATTGCACCCGCCCACTGCTGCTGTCAGTCAGCAGAGGGGGACCTAAAGCTCTCCATTGGGTCCCCCTCTGCTGATTGACAGCAGCAGAGGGTGGGTACAATAGCTAGTTTGCTATTGGCTATTGCAAAGTGAAATAGCCTATAGGAAATCAGGTTGGGATCCCTGTTAACCATGTCGCTCTGTGTAGACAGTGAGAGGGGAGAGCTGTGCTCTTCCCCTCTCACCTGTCACAGGAGTTCCAGCACTGTGCTGTGCTAGAATTCCTGTCTTGGAGGTGACAGGGTCAATAAAGAGAACCTGTCACCTCCAAATGCTATCACACAGGTGCTTGTTAGCTCCTGTGTGATAGCGATAAAGTTAAGTGAAAAAAAATTAATGAAAAAAGAATTAAATAAATAAAAATAAAAAATAAGTGAAAAAAAAATCAGAAAAAAAATCATTAAATTAAAAAAATTTAAAGGTGATTAAAAAGTAAAAAATATCATGGCCCACTTGCCATGATAACCAGATGATTGTAATATTTTGCGGGGGGTGCAGCAGGACAATGAGGGTATGCTAGGACTTGTAGTTCAATTATTATATGTCCCAGCATGCTCTCATTTTACCTGTACACCCCCACATATCACGGAGGAGGGAGGGTGCAAAATGTTGTTCTGCCCCGGGCGCCCGTTACTCTGGTTACGCCACTGGTCACATCTGCTCAGGGTGAACCTGTTCTCATCTGTTAAAAGCACAGGGCCCCAGTGGCAGACCTGCCAATTCTAGTGTTCAATGGCAAATGCCAATCGACCTCCACGATGCCAGGCAGTGAGCACAGGGCCCACTAGAGGGCGTTGGGCCCTCAGGCCACCCTCAAGAACTCTGTTTCTGATTATTTGGTCAGAGACATTCACACCAGTGGCCTGCTGGAGGTCATTTTGTAGGGCTCTGGCAGTGCTTATCCTGTTCCTCCTTGCACAAAGGAGCAGATAACGGTCCTGCTGATGGGTTAATGACCTATGGCCTTGTCCAGCTTTCCTAAAGTAAACTGCCTGTGTCCTGGAATCTCCTCCATGCTCTTGAGACTGTGCTGGGAGACACAGCAAACCTTCTCGAAACGGCACGTATTGATGTGCCATCCTGGTGGAGTTGGCATGCCTGTGCAACCTCTATAGGGTCCAGGTATCGCCTCATGCTACCAGTAGTGACACTGACTCAAGCCAAATGCAAAAGTAGTGAAAAACAGGCAGAAAAGATGAGTAGGGAAAAAAATGTCAGTGGCCTCCACCTGTAAAACCATTCCTGTTTAGGAGGTGGTCTCATTGTTGCCCATCTAGTGCACCTGTTGTTAATTTAACACCAAAGCAGCTGAAACTGATTTAAAAACCCCCCTCTGCTACTTAACTGACCAGATAAATATCCCAGGAGTTTCATTGTCTTGATGTTAAGGGCACATTTAAGCCTGGAATTAGCTTAACCTCTGAGGCCTGGTTCACACCTGTACGTTTTGTAGCGCCTTCAACGCTCTACGAACGCTCTACAAAACGCTCAAACGTGAAAATCCCATTGTTTTCTATGGGTATGGTTCACACCTTTCCGTATTTCAGCCCGTCTGAACGCGCTACAAAATGGCCTACGCCTGAAAAGGTACATGAGCTTCTTTGCGGCGTTTTTGTCTCGCGTTTCCATTTGGATACAGCCAAATAGCCCTCGAAATCGCGGCAAAAACGCGCATCACAAAACGCGCGACAAAGGCGCATATTCGATACGTCTAGGTGTGAACAGAGCCTTAACCCCCCTCACAAATAATATATTGTCTATTTTGTCTAAAAGCAGAGAACCCAGAGAATAAAATAATGGCAGTTACAATTGTTTTTTTTGTCACACAATGCTAGCACACATTTTGGTGGGTGTGGAAGTGATCAGGCGGATTTACAGCCACTGGAATCACTGCCACCAGAAAGCCAACAGTCGGTTAAAGGAATGTAAACACACTCCCAGCTGCTATAGCAATCAGAACTGTATTTACAGACCCATGCTGCCACCTTCATGATATACATAAGTGGCAGTGAAAGAGTTAAATTACAGTGATTGAAAAAGGGATCAGAGTGCCAGTTGTACAGCATGGAGGAAATTTTCCAGAGCAAGGAATAGAGTATTGCCAGGGCTACCGCCTATCTGGGATTACCTGGACAGTCCAGTTTTCCTGCCAGCTGACACCCGGACAGAAGACACTAAGTACCGATACCGGCACTTTACATTTTTTTGACAGATGCGGCTGCCAAGGTCCCCCGCAAGCGCGGGACCTCAGCCAGCCACATCTGCCTGAAGCCGCATCTTCCTGAGCCACGGATGCGTGTAAACAGGCACAGATGGGCCCACACATAGCCCACCTGAGAGTCCGCATAGCCCACCTGAGAGTCCGCATAGCCCACCTGAGAGTCCGCATAGCCCACCTGAGAGTCCGCATAGCCCACCTGAGAGCCTGCACATCCTCCTGAGAGCCAGCACAGCCCACCTGAAAGCCCACAGAGTCCACCTTGTTATGGAAATTCACTTGGTTCAACGCACAAATCCATGTCGCATTGCGCCAAACGCAAAGAATTTCCCCCGTTGTACTATGCTCTTTTGTGCAAGGACTGGAAGTATTCCATAGAGTCATGTAGAGTCAGGAGACAGATGCTGCTTGCTTGATAATCCCATGCTTAGAGACCTGAACACAGGTATGTTTATTGTTTATACCTGCCCAACAGGAAGGGATGTCAGACAGGAAGGGGTGTCTCAAACAGCGAGACAGGAAATGGGGCAAGACAGGAAGTGATGTCAAACCAACAGTAGATTTCAACAACCAGCAAACCAGGAAGTGGGACAGACAGGAAGTGAACAGGAGCCAGCTAACAAAACACATTAGTAGAACAATCACATGTAGTAGAACAATCACATGTAGTAGAACAATCACAATCACATGTAGTAGAACAATCACAATCACATGTAGTAGAACAATCACATGTAGTAGAATAATCTATCACCACCGGAGTGACTTTATCCAGCATTGCTCAGTGATCAATGCCACATAACGTTACTATGATTCTCATGCGCGCTCATTCACAGGGACAACGTCATTATCCCTAGCGTGTTGATCAGGCACACCAGAGAGAACAAACGCACGTTCCTTTCATATACTGCGTTCCAAACAAATGTATCCACGCAAGCCAATAAATCCATGCATTGCACGGGGGGCCCCAGACGGCGTCCATACATTCGCCAAGAAGACACTGCTCCGCCACGCATAAGATATCTCCTCCAATGGATTAATCCCCCAGTGTCTATTTACCTAGACACTGAGAGACTAATGACAAAACATTACAATACACTAAAAACACATCCTAGTAAAATTTCCACAACAACCTGAGAACCAACACAGGCCACCTGAAACACTGGAGACATTAGGGTGCCACCCTAGAACAACACAGAGTATGTAGCTTCATATTATTTTGTATTGCTGTATTATGTATTGCTGGGATTTGTAGTCCTCTATAGACAGTCCCCTTACTCCCTCCCCTGGCTGTCTCTTCATGCTCTTTCTCCTGGCTGCCTCTCCTTGCTCTCTCCTCTATAGTCTCACCCAAAAAATGTTTATCCCCTCTACACTGCATGACATGACTATATTTAATAAACCATGAATTCCCTCACATCAGCAGGTAATCCCACTACCTTGGTAGTCTTTACAATTCAGGGGTTAGACAACATTAATGTCAATGTACTCAGAACTGATATGTCAGTTTTTAGCAGACATTTTAATTTCATACCTGTCAATGGTCTCCTCTGTTTTTGGTAACCAATGTGGTGAGATCTCTGCACTGGTGATGCCTGGTTTGTACAGACTTTGTGGAAATGATGAGGGTTTTTCAGACTCCATGTTGGATTTGTAAGTTATTTTATACTATCCTAAATTCCGCACGTGGAGTGGGAAACTCGCTATTTGCAAAAAGAGTTAAACTCCAAGGTGTGCAAGAACTATGATGGGTAATCTCACTGCTGGAGCCTCTGAGATAATGAAAACTAGAAGGTGACTCAGGGCATAAGACTCTGAAATAAAAATATACCTTCGTCCTTTCAAACTAATTTTGATATATTAAAAATGATAACTATGAATAATCAACTTTGTAAATAACATTCATCATGTAATTTAAAGTGGATCTAGACCCAGAAACCCCTATCTTTCAAAATAATGTGAGGCAAGTCATGAATAAGATGCTCTTTTGCCAAAGGCCATCTACTTTGCAGCAATACCCATTTATTCCTATAAAAAGGATGTCCATGGTAGATGGCCTTTCCCTTGAAATAGATGGAGATTGCACTGCATTCAAAGAAAAAATAGTGCACGGCTGATAGTCTTTTCAAGCAGTGGCTGACTGGGTTGTGTGGCTTTCAGTGAACCGCACAGAGGAGAACTCAGAGGACCTGAAACAGGTAAGTGTAACAATTGAGGTGTAACACACAAAGGGCCGAATCACATTTTTGACACCACAATCAGTGGGGTCACAAGGGGGGTGCGGCCCGCACCCGGGTGACACCATTGGAGGGGTGACACCAAAATGACTCACAGTCATTTTGGTGTCCCCCCCCTCTGAAAAGTCGGGCGCTCGGTCATGGACCGAACCCCCGACAGTATCAGGAGACCCGGCGGCATACCTTATCCCGCCGGGTGACTGTCCCCTCCTCTCTCTGCCGGCGTCCATCACCAAGATGACCGCCGGCAGGTATCAGAATACTGCCGCGCGTGCGCGATGACGTCATCGCGCACGCGCAGTGACGTCTCGGCAGGGTGACACTTGGTTACTGCTCCGGGTGTCACCCAGCCTCGGGACGCCCCTGACCACAATACTTGTTAATGCACATTATATGTATTAGTGAATTGTACAACCATTATTATGAATGCAGTTTACCACAATGCAAAAGTTGGATTTTTGACTTACCAGTATCACCAGGCTGTTGGACACTGGCCAGAGCTGTGAGGGCCTACACCAGAAAATCCTCCGTTTTTTAGTAAGCATTAGAGGATATACGGAGGGTTGGATGCTGTGTCTTGTTCTGTACCCCAAGAAATGGATTTTACTGGTTAGTAAAAAATCCAACTTTCTTGATTGTACAGTACAGGACACAGGCAGATTCAGAGATGACTGGGATGTCCAAAAGCAATGGACTAAGACAATGGACAACAACTGCTAACAGGCCCAACGACAGAAAACAGCCCACTCAGACAGGAGCCTTAAGTGCCTTACAGCCAAAACGCACATCAGCAGAGGCTTGAACATCGAATCGGTAGAATTTAGAGAGCATGTGAACAGAAGACCAGGTGGTGGCCTTACAATCTGTACTGCAGATGTATTTTGCCTAAAAGCCCAAGGGGCACAGATCTAGTGGAGTGAAACTTCACACGAAAAGGCGGTTTGTTAGTCTATACAGTTAAAAAGTAGCAATGAATTCTATAACAGACAGCATGATTTTTTCAGTAGCACATTTGCATGATATAAGGGGAGGAGCTTCTACGAAAAGGCATATCCATTCAGATGTGTCAAGGGCAGCATGATGTCTAAATTCAGCTCTGGTGATGATGTATACTATAGTAACACAAGCATGTCATGTCATTAACAGCGTGTATGCCAATCAGCAGTTTTTGTTGGATGCCTCAGAGAATAGGGGCTAAAAATGGTTCCTCTGTGTTGATGGGCACCAGCCTCTTCCATCTTGTGCTCTCAGAGGAGGTGTATAAATTAGGATAGATCTATACATTCCAATTTCCATGATTTTTAAAGCAGGACTCCAGCTAAAATAACAAGATAAGATGAATAAACCTTAAAAAGATAAATAACACAGCTAGCTTTTATTGCAATATCCACATTCAGTCCAGAGATTTCCACTGCAATAAATGTTTATGCTAAAAGGTGTCCTCAGTCTGAAAGCCAGTATGATTCAACCTATTTCCTCTGAGCCCAGGTCATCCTGGACCCACCCCAGCCTGTGACTGGACAGTCAAAGAAGAATCAGCCCAGTGATGACTTCATCTTTCTATCACTTTTGCTTTCTCTTGCCATCAGCATGCATCTTGTCAGTGCATTAACTAATTTATCTAGCTCTGATATACAGGGTCTGCAAGCGGCTAAAACCAGTTTAGAAGTCAGAAAGTGTGTAGGACTCACAAATTTCCTGAGGAAGGTTGTAGACTGGCATTGCTAGCCTTATCTGGATGCCTCTCCAGGGTCAACTTCTATCTCTCTTGTTCTCATAGCTCGATTTTGGTGCATCCTTCCAAACTGACTTTAAAAACAGTTCCACATAGGAAAGAGAATCCTAAGGCATTCGTAGGCTTAAGGTTAAAAGATTGAAATCCTGGCCAACGCATGTTTTGCATGTATATCCTATGCTTTGTCAACGCAAATATGCGATGATATACACCCAGGATATACACACAAAATGTGTGTTGGACCAACATTTCAAATCTTTGAACCTTATAATCATTGCAAATAAAGGGATTAGGCCTATGAATAACTCTAGATTTGCTGTCCTTTGCAGAACTGCTACCAATTCAAGAGTTTATTGTCTTTTGACTTTTCTACTGCAACTATCACTTTTCATCCCTGCAAAGTAGCGTAACTACTGACATAGCGACCCACGCGGTCGCTATGGGGCTTGCGGCAGAGGGGGACCCGGTCAGGGGGTTGGGGCCCAGCACCAGAGTGGGAAGAGGCCGGGGTCCGGCGACGGTGGAGGAGAAGGAGGATGCTAGGGCCCAGTGGTGGCAGCAGAGGTGGAGGAGGCCGGGGCCCATCAGCGCTGGTCCAGTGGCGGAGGTGGAAGAATCCGGGGCCCAGCAGTGGGCTCTGTGTGGTTTTAGGTGAGCTCTGCGGGGTCTCTGGGGGGTGCTGGGTCTCAGGTGGGCTATGCGGGGTCTCAAGTGGGCTGTGCGGGGTCTATAGTGGGCTGTGTGGGGTCTATGGTAGGCTCTGCAGGGTCACTGGTATGTGCTGGGTCTCAGGTGGACTGTGCAGGGTCTATGGTGAGCTGTGCGGGGTCCGAGGTGGGCTCTGCAGTGTCTCAGATGGGCTCTGCGGGGTCACTCTCAGGTGGGCTGTGCAGGGTTTTAGGTGGGCTATGCAAGGTCTCTGGTATGTGTTGGGTCTCAGGTGGGCTTTGCCGGGCCTCAGGTGAGCTCTGCAGGGTCCTTTGTGGGCTGTGCGGGTCTATGGTGGGCTCTGCAGCAGTGAGCAGCGGAGTGATCTTTTCTTCAGCTCAGAGCCAGCAGGAGCAGATCTGAAGAGATGGTGCAGGCACACGGGAATGTGTTCTGGAGGTAGACACTTTTTTTTTTTTGGGGGGGGGAGTTTTGGGGGCCCCATACAAAAGTTTGCTATGGGGCCCTGTGATTTCTAGATATGCCCCTGTCCCTGTGCATTACTATTTGTAGTCTGGAGCATAATGGAAAAAAAATCCTTTAAGATCTGCAATATGACACAATTGTCAGCTTTTTGTTATCACATATATAATTTTTGTTTGGATTTTTTACAGGTACGAACTGGATGATAGAAATCTTGAATTTAATCAAACATGATGGAGATCCCACAACATGTCAGAGTATACTTAGCTATGAAAGGTCACCATGGTATGAGACCGAGGCATTTAAAGAACAAGAAAAACAACTTTCTCAGCCAAGAATTATATCTTCCCACCTACCCCACCAATTGTTTGCCAAATCTTTTTTCACATCTAAAGCAAAGGTATGAGGCAACCTTACTCATATCTGTATGACTACATACATCTAAAATTACTAAAACAACATCTAAATTACTTGCTTGGGAACTGTACAAAAGATTAAGTGAATCTTATACTTAGCTGTAACCCTTTTGCTGCCAAACACTTTTGACCTCAGCTGGCCAGGCCATTTTTGAAATTTTTCACCTTTTAAAACATTTTTCAACTGCTGCTTTTAGAGTTTGTAAAAGACCCCCCAAACCATGCATTTCATGAAAGCACAGAAGCACTAGAATAAGAAATTGCGCTACTAATTGTGTGGATCCTATGATAATTGCGCAAATGTTTATCAAATCAATGATCAACCGATAAAAATACACAATTAAATCGGTAAAAGCACACTAAATTCAGTATCAGCGCACACAAAAAAAAATATTTTATAAGATTTTGTAATTAATAAATAACAAATATTTGTACATTTTAAATTCCACCTTTTTGTGAAAACAGTAAAAAAAATGAAGGAATGCAAAACTGCAAATAAGAAACTTATTCCAAAAAACTGTACAAAAATCAAGTGTTGTGGTAATGCCTGATGTGCTGTGCCATTTGTGTGTTGTGTTGGTGTAGGTTGTGATAAAATGATGCAGGAATGTGCAGTTGATGTATGTGAACACAGAAACTTACATTTTTTGTTAGCTTTCCTCTTCATACCCAGATGGAAATTTCTGCCTCTGTGCTGTGCAAGAGATGTGTGTGTGTTTTCCTGTGGAGAAAAGTTAGAATTTTTAGGCTTCAGGCCTAATAAAACCTTCATAAAAAATTAAGAAATCCTGCAATGTGAGTCATGAAAATGTTCACACATGGAGGTGCATGCGCGGAGCTCTCCAAGATGGCCACTTAAGCCTGGAGCTCCGTACCTCACCGGCATCGTTTAGCCCACCCCAGCCACAATAGCTCACTGTTAGCGGCTGTCTCCGGGGGCATCCCCCGCCCTTATCGTCAGTGCACCTGATATGGTCGGTGGCTCCTCCAAACGTTCCAGGACCCGGAAGCAGAAAGGATAGCGTGCCCCGCCAGCTCCATCCCAGAAGTATGTCTGCTGATATTGGGGAGATTGAGGTACACCCATCGCCTTCTCCACCCACTGCTGTATGTAACGGATCCCATGCCTGCAGATCTCCCGGGTCTACTTCATTCCTGATTGAACATACCCTGGTTGACATGTTACAAACACGAGCAGGGATGTCTCCCTCTAGCCCTGATGTGCCATAATAGACTCTAATGATCCTTTCCATGGACCTGAGCTCCTCCCCAAAATCTCTGATATGCTTTATTGTGGCCTAACTAATATGGTTCAGAAAATCACTACTGATATCAGGGGGGATATCAAGCAGTTGGGTGCCCGTATTGAATCCTTGGAATCTAAAATGGATGCTACCATAACTCGCACAAATCAAAACACCTTGTCTATTCAAGATCTTCAACTTCAGCTAGATGACACTTTATCTAAGATCGATGACTTCGAAAACAGGTCTCAGCGCTACAATTTTAGGATCCGAGGGGTTCCTGAGTCTGTGACTGATGTTGACTCTTTAGTGAAATCGCTCATCCGAAATATGCTGCCCGATGTCCCTGACCAACACCTGGACTGTGTTCATTGTGCCTTAACAGCACTGAGATCTGAAGGTTCCTCAAGGGACATTATTGTTAAACAGCATTTCTATCACATTAAATCCTTGTCACTTGTCACCGATTTGGAGGAAACCAAATGCCAGGAAATCGTCTTCTACCACCTCTCCTGGCTGACAGTCCGGTCTACATCCAATGTTGGACTTTAACTCAGGTCTTGCTGTGAATTGATAGTTAAGGCCACTTTCTCTGTTTTTTTTTTCTGCACTGGTTGAATGGGTGGAGGTTCGGGGGGTGTTCGATGGATGACAGTTTCGCTGTACTGCTCTCTCATACAGTCAGTTTGTGAAATGTTATTCTTCTCATATATAATTTGGGGTGGGCCTCGACCGCTGTAGGCTGTCGTGAGCCTTTGATTGACCTAGCCTTCGGGGTAATCCCCAGGGTCTACGTCAAACTACTGATCAACGTTTAGTTGATCTACTGAGTGTTGATGGCACATAGTATGGTTTCCTCTGTTTCCGTTTTGTTATTTTTTTTAGTTTTCTCTTTTTGTTGTGGCTGTATCACCTTTTATAGCTCCTTTTCTTCGCTTTGTCTTTTCTTGCTTCTTCTTTATATCCTTTTGCAGGCTCCTGGTGGGGTTACAGGTTGAAGGTTCACTGTGCTGCCCTAGATCTGATTTGGTTAGTCCCCATGGTAACTCCTATGGTAAGTAAGCCCCTGATTATAGCATCCCACAACACTCAAGGCCTTAACTCTCCAGTTAAGCGGAAGAAAGCTTTTCAATATTATCAGTCCCACCATGTGAATGTTCTCTTTCTGCAAGAAACTCATTTCCCGACATCTTAATCCCCCTCTTGTGTCTATAAACATTAACCACAATTTTTTCTGGCTAATGCTCTGGCTTTGGATAAAACAAAGGGAGTAGCGTTTTGCTTTTCTAAAAATGTTTCCTTTCATCCAGAGCTGGAGATTAGGGATCCTGAAGGGTGCTACCTTCTGCTTAAGGGTCACATAGAGGAACATCTGTTCACAAGTAGCCTTTTTTTCATCTATGTTTGAATTGCTTATTCCTCATCTGGAGGGTGCAATTGTGTGCACCGGTGCTTCTAATGTTGCTCTTGATTCTAGCATGCATAAGACTCGTATGGGCAGGAGTAACATTAAATATCCTTCTAAAGCTGGTATGGCCCTGGCGAGACTTTTGCACTCTCACTCCTTAATTGTTATTTGGAGGGAAATGACCCCGACTTGGAGAGCTTACACTTTCTATTCTCATGTCCATCTCACATACTCTAGGATTGATCACATTTTTGTTTCCTTCTCACTAGTGCCTTAGGTAGACTCAGTTAAAATCATAGACCTTGCTTGGTCGGACCACTCTATGACTATAATGGCTCTTTCCGCTTTTAGAGATCAGTCCAAGTCTTTTTGTTGGAGACTGAACTAATCTCTACTCACTGACACCTCCATTCTGCACGAGATCACCTCGAAACTCAATTCCTACTGTGACCTTAATGTTCCTTCTACGATGTCTCCTGTAACACTGTGGGCGGTCCACAAAGTGACTATCCGTGGCTCCCTATTTGAAATTCCTATCAGACTCCAAAGGTAAAATGGTAAAAGTATTGCTGATCTTGATGACAAACGCATGAAAAATGTCTACAATGCCATCTAAGCGGGTGGCCCTCAGGATCCGGACCTAAATAGGGCATTTATAAGTGTCATACCAAAACCAAATAAAGACCCTGGAGAGGTCTCCAATTACAGACTAATTTCTCTTATTAATAATGAATAAAAATTCCTGACGAAAATCTTGGCAAACTGATTGAACTCGTTTTAGAGGTCCTATATCCACCATGACCAAGTAGGATTTATTGTAGGTAGACAAGGATCAGACCAGGTCAGGAGGGAGGTTGATCTCATCTCTTTACGCCAATCCTCCTGGGATGGCGGTCCATCTCAACATGGGTTGTTACTATCCAATGATCTACAAAAAGTGCTTGACTCAGTCTCTTGGCAACACCTTTTCAGCCTGTTGAAGCATTGGGGTTTTATTCCCTATTTTATGTGGATGATGGGAGCCCTTTATTCTAAACCCACTGCACAGGTCCGTCTACAAGGCAACCTGTCGGGACCTATAGATATACTAAAAGGCACCAGAAAAGGATGCCTTCTCTCGCCTCTGCTGTTTGCTATTGCAAGTGAACCGCTTAATTAGAGAGAGCTCGGATGTCCAGGGGGTATGTTGCGGTGATGTTGAGCATAAATGTGCATTATTCGCAGATTACTTGCTCCTATTCGTAACCTCCCCTTTGACCTCACTACCGAATGTCCTTAACATCCTCGAAAGTTATGCTTTAGTTTCTGGACTTTGAGTTAATGCATCTAAATCGGAAGCTCTCAATATCAACCTGCCTTCTGACTTGTGGTCTCGGCTCACCCACCATTTCCCCTTAGAATGGCAAACAGACTCTCTACAATATCTGGGGATTACACTTACACCCTCATTTTCCACCTTATACCAGGCCAATTATCCTCAACTTTACAAGACACTCAAAGAGGATATGAACAGATGGTCCTCCTACAACTTATCATGGCTAGGCCAAACCCATGCTATTAAGATGACCTTACTCCCGAAGCTTTTATATTATTATCGTACGTTACCGGTTCCAGTTCCTAGGGTAGATATATTAAAATTCCAATCTTCTCTCTTATCTTTCATTTGGGCCAATAAACATCCGAGACTCTCTAAGTCAACACTTTTTAGGCCTAGGGGAGTTCCCAATCTCCTACTATACTAAAGGGCAGCACAGCTGATGCAGCTTTCCTCTCTTTACCTCTCCAACCCAACACCTGATTGGGTATCCATTGAATTGGACTCAGCCTCTGGGTTACCCGTTGATGTGCTGCAATGGATGTCAGCTAGACAGAGACCGGTGGTATCCACCCCTACTCTCTCTCACTCCTTAGCTCTATGGGACAGGATGCACAAAAATTATGATTTAGTGTCTCCCCACTCCCCTGTGGCCCCAGTGTTTGGAAACCCTGCCTTTCCTTCGGGTCTTTACAGACTAAAGCCTTTCAGTGGTGGATTGACAAGGGTCTCTATACAATTGGAGACTTCTGTAAACAGGGTAAACCACTAACCTTGATATACTGTCAAAATAAGTTGTCAATGCCACATTCGGAACTTTTCCGTTTTCGGCAGCTGCAACATTTACTCCTTGGACGTTCCGAAAGCTGGGAATACCCTGTTATCTTTCTTTAAACAATGGTGCACAGGAAAGAGTGGCCAAAGGAGGGAGTATCTCTTTATTATATTCGATAAAACTGTGTCCTTTCACCAAACTCTCATACATGTCTGCTTGGGAATCGGACCTAGGAGTGTCCATCTCTTCTGCAACATGGCTGATTTGTTTTTCACGGTTAACATTGGGATTATTGAATGTGTCTTTGTTATTATTATTATTATACAGGGTATAAATACAGCGCCAACAGTTTGTGCAGTGCTTTACAATATAGGGAAGACATTACAATCACAATACAAATCAAGACAAGATGGTAAGGAGGGCCCTGCCCCTGAGGGCTTACAATCTAAAAGGGAGGTTAGAAGCTAATTATAAGGTTTTCTCACACTGGTATTTAGTACCAGCTGTGATTTATCCAGGGACTAGTTCTTCCTGCTTTCGGGGTTGTGCCCAACCTGGCACCATGTCCCATATATGGTGGAACTGCCCTAAACTTCGACCCTTCTGGAATACGTTTTTTGCTTTATTAGTTAAAGTACTACATACTGAAATCCCGCGTGACCTACAAAGTATTCTTGTACAGTATAAACCCGTCCCAAATTTGAAAAAAACGCAAAACTTATTTTTTTAAATTTTATAGAAATATATATAATGCCATTAATTGTTTTTTCCTTTTTTAATCTGCTTTGAAGCCTGATTTGCAGCACAGACACATGAGAAATGTCACCTTTGACATGCTAAAATATCCTGAATTCTTTTGATTCTTTTCAGATTGTTTATACAATGCGGAATCCTAAAGACGTAATTGTGTCTTTGTTCCACTTCACCAAGATTCTTTACCTTTTTAAGGAACCTGAGAATTTTCAAGAACTCATAGACAACTTTGTGAATGGGAATGGTAAGTTTATGATATGAAACAATACTCAATAAAAAACCCATTCCTTTATTTATTGTGTTTCAGTTAAGCTAGTGTAATTATGTCAATGATCTGCAATGCCAGATTATACCTAATGTACTGATAAACCACATTGGATCCCATTTCCTGCCAGGACTAATAAAACTGCTTTTTTTTTTCCGGTTTCCACCCTAGGCAACCTAGATGACTAGGTCAGACATCAGGGGCTTCCCATCAACATTGACTGCCTAAGGCAGAGGCAAGGAGGTGGGGGTTGTTTCCGTGACACCAATATTATTGGTGCTGGAATAAAATAAATATTTAATTAAAAAAATAGAACATTAATAAAAAATTTATAAACTTACAAAAAGAAATTAAATTTTACCCCAACAAGAAAAAAGTCCATATTTTATTATATGACAATTGCCATGAAATGCTCCCTCAGAAATCCACAATCTGTGTTTTTAGCAGTTGTAACTCATTTACATTGCATTTTGCAGAATGTTCCATTTTGATCTTGTAAGGGTTAGTTAACACCAAGCGCAGAGCAGGTGCAGAGCAGAGCAGTCACAGAACGGATCAAAACGGTCCAATGTATTCCAATGGTTTTTTTGGGCTCTAGTTCACACCGCAGCGTTCAGTTCCAGTGTCAAAACCCACTGCACTGTGTGTGCAGAAACTCATGTAGATCTTGTCTGCATTTGGTGTGGACAAGCCCTAAAATACTTTTGTTTTTGTTGGAACTTCTTGCACATCCTCACAGAGCACACAGTCTGATATGCATGCTGCACATGGCTTGAAAACAGGAAGGAAGCCACAGCTTTATTCCCGACCTTATTCAATAAAACAGAGTACATACACCATAGATATATAACAGAACTTAAAAACACTGCCATCTAGTGACCGAAATTGTATACTGCAGAAGCTGTTGCTATAAACACAGTAATGTGTATTCTAACAGGTTTTTTTTAGGGCTGGGGAAATTAACGATTAATTACCTGATTAATCGTTAACATTTTTGATCGATTAAAATTCTTTTAATCAGTAATGAAAACACTCACCTCTCCGACAGCTTCCGGGTCTTCCGGGAGGCCTGTCGGAGATCCGGTGACATCAACGTCACCGGACTCCTCCCCCCTTCCCCAAGTGGCTCCGTCGTCTAACGAAGGAAAGGGGGGAGGAGTCCGGTGATGTCGATGTCCGTGATGTCACCTGACTCCTCCCCCCTTCCCTTCGTTAGCCGACGAAGCCACTTGGGCTGGTGATCTGTCGACACTGAGAACCTATCGAGTTCTGCGACCGCCTGACTTCCGGTTTCGTTACAATTAAGAGGTTTGCCCAAGAAACTTGTTCTGCACAAATGGTTTGCTGTAGGTAAGCCTGTAATTTACAACAGCAGTTGTTTTTGAATTATTTCCTGTGCTGATTTTAGCTGGCCTGGGGTGGCAGATCGTGTGCACATCTTGTTCATATTGCAGGTGCACATCATTTACAATGGCAAACAACGAGTAAATTATGGATATTCAACACACAGCTGAGCTGTCGCTAAAACCGGGTATACAAGCTTGGGTTGGGTAGACACGACTTATTGTATGTGTGCCACTGTCAGCACCTTTCCGATCGGGAAACCCTCAATCAGCTGATCGAAGGAGCATGTTGGAAAATTGTCAACCGAACAGAGCTAGCAGCCAGTAAGCTACCAGCTCTTTTCAGGTACAAAGGAAACGGCAGAAGATTCCTCCCTCAATGCTCGTAAGCGTTGATGGAGGAATCTGTTCTATTTTTTTTTTGTTCAGCCAGCAGGTTGAACGAAGAAAATAGAAATGTATATACCCGACTAAACTCTGGATAGACCTGTTGGAAATCCATGTATAGGCATATAGCTTTAAAGGAGAACTATGGGGTTAAGTATTTTCCCCATAGTTCTCCTAAGGGTAACGGGAGGACACAAACTAGCGTCCTCCCGTCACCCTAGGCTCAGTATACCGCGAGCTGTAGCTCGCGGTATACTGAGACGCCGCAGCTGAAGCGGATCCCGACAATTGTTCCGGGATCCACCCAGCTATGTGACAGCTGGCTCTGCCTATCTAGAGGCAGAGCCAGCTGTACCTGCCCCCTCCCCCATCCGTTCCGCCAGTCAGCGCTGGCGGATCGGAGCGGGGAGGGGGGAATCCAGCCCCTCCCCTGTTATGGCAGAGAGCCGTGACAGGATCGAGAGGTGAGTGAACGCCGGTATGTGTTCGCTCACCTCCCGATCTACTGAGCCGACCTGTGACAGTCTCATTGTCACAGGTCGGCTAGAACTATGAGGTGAGTGAAAAGCACTCACCTCATAGTTCTCCTTTAAGAAAAACTAGGTGGGACATAAGAAAAATATGAATAAAACATGTTTACATGTCATCTAATAAAAGAATATTCAAAGTATGTGAAAGTATCACTGTGTTACGTATGGGATGGTGCATGGTAACAATTTTGTTTACCAGATTTTCAATTTCAAAAGCACTATGCACAAAGTGGAGGTTATGCATTACTCCAAAAGGATCAACTCCAAAATGGTCAATCAATGATTTTGCTGTGTGATGGCCACCTATTGGACAGAGAAGCAGCTTGCCCTCTGGGTGACTGTGCATGGAAAAAAAAGAGACTGAGTGAGCTGTTTATGTACCTCCTAAACAATTCTATTACTTGTCCTATGGTTCACCTTAATACTGGTTCTGGATGTGATCCAAGCTTGTTTGGTGAACTCTTTCTGGATCCACCTAACCAGCTTACTATGTGAAATGACTTTAGGATCCCTGTGGCTTTTAATTACATTTATTAACATTAATAATAAAGCTTCAATAACATGTTACCACTTACCTGTGGCACTGCTGCCACTCTGGAGGTCAACCACTTGAACCATCGTAGGCACATGTGCAGCCTCCTTGTATCTGATGATCATCATGTAAGGTCTGTCCCACTAGAACAGCCCTTTCTCATCAAATGTTCCCCACGTAAGAGGTGCTCGCTTGTTTTCATTCATGCAGGGGGTTCCTCTACCACTTAGCAGTACTGACATTTTGGGCACATAACCTTATTAATGTTGGAATCACAAATTTCTGTCATCGCAGCTTAGGATGATGTCACACTTTTTAAAGAAAGCAGGGTATTAGTGATTTGACTATATTTATTATAAACAATCAGAAAAAAGATGACGGTGGAATATGTCACATTTATGTAATCCTACTCTGTATCCTATCATTGTTAGTGAATTTAACAAATATGTATATCATTTAAGTCATCAATAATATGTTCTTCTAATATTTCCAGCTCTGTACGGGTCTTGGTTTGACCATATTAAAGGCTGGATGCAAATGAAGGATGACAGCAGATTCTTCTACATCACATATGAGGAACTTTTAAAGGTATGGAATATACTGTTTAAACACATAAACCATTTAAAATATAAACATTTCTGAGCCCACTTCAAGTTATATTAAAGTCAAAGGATTTTTAAGCCATTTCATATGCATATTAAATCACTTAAAATGGATGCTGCTCCTTGATGTTTCAAAGTTTTAGCTTCCTGCGGAACCATCTGGTCCCCTGAGCATTGGTCCTGGTATCCTGTTTTAGGGTGGCCCATATACCTTGCAGGGTCCTATAGAGCCACCCTTCTGTGTGCTTATAAGCTGTGTTTATCTTCACAAACAGACAGGCGCAGCAAAGCAAGCCACTACCCTGCTCTCTACCCCTCCTTCCTCCGTTTCTCTTAAAATTTTTCCTGGTCACCAGATAAGATAGAAGGGTAAATGTCTCCACAAGAGACAGAGACAGTAATAAAAACTTGACAGTGTGGATAACCTTTCCCTACACATCTGTAATGCTGGGCAGATGCCGTTCCTATGGCATTAGCGCCCCTGGATGGTGCTGAGGAATATAGGAATTTCCTATACTCTGTGTCCTCTAGGGGCACTGGTGCTGTGTGAATGGCATCCACACAGATACTGTATATGCCGGGTGGGAGTTTTGTACTGTAAATAAACCCATCAATATGAATGTATGAATCCTATTCCTCTATTTGTGATAGTACACTCAAATTAATGAGTGGATTGAATGGTTGAATAGATGAAAAATGGATGCATATGTGGCCAGCATAAAGGATAAACAGTTAGTCAATTTGGCTGGGATATATACTACAATTTTGTAACAAACACGCAGGCCACCTACTACGTTAAAGGTCTAAGGATGAACAAACCGTAATCATGAACTTCTATTATTTTCTCCCTTTGGCCTGTTAAGTATACTATTGAAAAGGTTAATACGTGCCAAAAATACCTGTTGCCCCTTGCAAAAATCTAGTCCTGTTATGCCCCGTGCAATCTAAAGTGTTATCTCAAACAATTATTAGCCTTGCTGAGGTTATCACTGTAAACTACAGAACACATCCCCTAATGTTATGGACATGAGCAGAGGAGGTGTTCTGTGGTCCTAACACACTTCCTGTCAGTGGACAAGGCTGCTCCTCCATAGATACAGTACCGTGAATAAGCATTGTCACCCTAGGACATTCTGCATTTTACTAGTTGCATTATTATACTATTCATGGCAACAGTAGTTAAACTGATTCCTTATTTCCAGGACCCCCGTGGAGGTGTGGTGAGACTCTGTAAGTTCCTAGGAAAGCAGCTGGATGATGCTCAGATTGACTCAGTTGTAAAGCATTCAACTTTCAGCACCATGAAGGAAAATAAGATGTCCAACTGGACTGAAATGCCATCTGAAGTACTGGATCAGACGAAAGGCTCCTTTTTACGTAAAGGTAAGTAAGGTGGAATTCCAAATGATATCACTAGTATGCAGAGAAAGTATCACAGTATCTGAAGCCAAAACCTTTATCTACGTTTTAAAGAGCATAGGAGATAGTTAGATCCTATGTAGTTTTCTTTAATTTTCTTTGCTATCTGGGTCACATGTGGGTAGGCTGACCATATGTCCCGACATAAATGGGACAGTCTAAAAAGGTTTGTGACATTGTTGGAAGCTAAAATAATTGACATCTATGATACATCTTTGATGGAAAGGTTCCTTAATATCGTGAGCTGCCCGTGCTGTTTGATATGCAAATGAAGACCATCAAAGGGTTCTTGGGGCTGGACACTGATCAAAGGAGATCTGCTGGACTGTCATGTCCTGGGGCAAGCCCGACCCCCTGCTGGTATTTACTGCCCTCACCTGTGTCAGCAAGGCATATATGCTGGGATGGGGGCAGGGGCATATGATGGAACCTTCTTCCTGTGTGACACTAACCTAGCTGACAAGCAAGACCTTTGGACAAGACAAGTCTTTCTGTACTCTGCAATCAAGAATGTGATTCGCTGAGACCTGCTGGAGAGGCGTGTCCGAAGAACAGAGAAAAAACCCATGGCTGGTGTGAATGAGAGAGAGAGAATGGTGTAGCTAGCTGTAGGATCCTTAACCTCAATTCCTATCCCCAATTCCCCTTTCAATCCCCTTAATTGTATTAGAATGTATGTATATCCCTAGTTGTAAATAAGCCCAGCACTTATTTAAGATTCAGTTGTTCATCAGTAATTTAAGGCACCCCCAAATCAGAGCACATTCTACAGACATGCCTCTATATTGGGTCCCTTCGGTCGCCTCCCACCCTAATAATTGTAAATCAGAAAAAAATATATATGTTGAAGGGCTTTATAGAGAGGTATAACCGATGCATACGTAAAATGTATCAAAAATGTATTTAACATACATATAAATACAGTAAAATTTCATCCATTTGATGCAATATACAAAATCATCCACAAAATACAGAATCATACTGTATGCCCCATGTTTGTAGTCCCAGGCCTATTGTTACTTTAAAACCAACCATGATCACAGAAATTATTGGATACAGTATCCTAATGAATTTCCTAATGAATACTGTGTTGGTACAGTAAGACAATATACAATCTGTATCTATTAGATTATCCTAGTTTCGCTCCCCCGAGGAAGCAAATTGGGAAACACGTCGGGACGAACTGTCAGATATGTATTTGGATATTGTGTCTACCAATTGATTGTGTACATGGTCATCAATTAAAAAGGATATATCATGTTGGAAATTTACGTATGCATCGGTTTATACCTCTCTATAAAGCCCTTCAACATGTATATTTTTTTCTGATAAATGGGACAGTACCGTTAGTTCTTCGATCAGCGCTGAAAAACGCCCAGGTGTGAACCCAGCCTAAAGGCATCTAAAGGAATTTTTTTCACTGTCAGAGCAAATTAGGCAACCCTAATAAGGTTTGTTTACCTTCCTTTGGATCAACTGGTAGAGAGGTCTATGCATGGAGGTTTTGATTCATGTACTAATTCATTTTTCTATTAGATAAACTTGATGGCCAAAAAAGGTCATATGATTCTCACTCTAATTTTTTTAAGCCATGGATCAAATCCTGTTCAGTGCATTGTGTCACTGCTTGAGCAAAAGGTCCCTATTAACCACTTGCTGACCAGGTGTTTAGACGCCCTTCCTGGCCAGGCCATTTTTTAGTATTCAGCGCTGCGTCATGCAATGCTGTACTGAAATGAATTTTATACAATTTTTTGGGGGCTGATAGAGCTTTCTTTTGGTAGTATTTAATCACCACTGGGGGTTTTATTTTTTACTATATTTCTGGAAAATTCCTGAAAATGTTGAAAAAAAAAAGAGGTTTTTTTTTTTTTTAGGGCTGGTAATGATTAAAATTTTCCTGTTCGATTAATCGAATTTTTAAAAAATCGATTAATCGACTAATTTCGAATAATTATAACGCACATACAGAGGGGGGTCTCACCAGAGCTTTGAGGGGGCCTCACCAGGGTAGCAGGGCTCTGTGGGGTCTAACCAGCCTTGTTAGAACAACAAGAGGGCGCAAAACTAGGTCAGCTGACTGCCTGGACCGAACATATCAGGGAAGGTGAAGGGCGGGTCTCTGTATCAGGTAGCTGCTGCTGGGTCCTCGCAGCTGAGGTAACGAAGGGAAGGGGGAGGAGTCCGGTGACGTCACGGACATCGACGTCAACGGACTCCTCCCTCCTTCCCTTCGTTACCCATCACGGACAACTACATCACCCGACTCCTCCCCCCTTCCCTTCGTTAGCCGACAGAGCCACTCGGGGAGGGGGGGAGGAATCCGGTGACGGCGATGTTCGTGACGTCACCGAATCTCCGACGCAAGCCGGCGGAGAGGTGAGTACTTTGATCGATCAAAATAATTTTGATCGATCAAAGAAATTAATGATTAATCGACGGATTAATCGTTAATTTCCGCACCCCTATTTTTTTTACATTATATTAGGAAACAATGATTATTACCCATTTTTTTGGTAAAATATAAAAGATGGGGTCACGTCGGGTAAATAGACACCAAACATGTCATGCTTAAAAATTGCGCGCACCCGCGAAATCGCAAAAAAACTTCCATACTCAAAATTGACTATAGGCGACGCTTTAAAAGCTTTTACAGCTCCTCAGTTGTGTGTTATCAGTGATTGATGGCCCCAGAATTATTGCTCTCACTACGACGTTCGCGGCGCTATGTAACATGTGCGGGTAATGGGCACAATCGTCGTTTTCGCAGGCATGCGCATCTGACGCATGTTTGCATGCGTGTGTGTATGGGTGGGGACTTTAAAAATTTTTTTTGTTTTTTATTCTTTTTTATGTGTAACTTTAAATTTTTTGGTTGAAACTTTAATTTTGTTTCCTATTTTTTTTCACTTAACTTTATTGGTATCAGATAGGGGGCTAAGAAACCGCCTTATGAGATAGCAAAAGAAGTGACAGGTCCTCTTTATGGAGACATCAGGGGTCTCCAAGACCCCTAATGTCACCTAGAACCCCCCTGAAGAAGCAGAGATCTGCTTCATCAGTTTCTCTCCAGCATCTGAAGCTGGAGAGTGACACGAGAATGCGGAAGTGATGTAATATACATCACTTCCGCATTCTGACACCGGAGAGGGGACCGGAGACCTCCCTCTGATCCCCTGTCAGAGAAGCACTATACTGGTCACAGCGGAGCCCGGGACCAGCGTGACAACGGGAGGGGGGGTTGTGGAGGGAGGGGGGACACACAGGCCGGCAGCTCTAGAAGCGATGCCTGTTTTTAAATTGACGGCGTTTCCTGCTCGCGCGCGCCACATGGCGCGCCCAAGTGGGCAGGGCTAAAAGGCCATGTATGCATGGCCTGTTACATCCAGGAAGCTCCCGGCCGGCCGTTTTTGTACAACGGCCAGCCGGGAAGCAGTTAAGGTCACCATATTGTTTCTCTGGGTACTATGTCTCTTCTGCTTTGGTTCCTGTTGTCTTTCTTTTTATCACTGCCGGAACATCGCCTGTCCAAGTTGGAGCCAACCTGTGACAAAGAAGCAGTCACAGGTCGGCTCTAAGGATCGGGAAGGGAGCAGAAACATGCCTCCGATCTGCTCACTTCCTGATAGTCTCCCTACAGTGAGCGGTGTCAGTCACTGCTTCCCACAGGGACTCCTCCCCCCCCCCCCCCCCCCACAGCCATGGGAAGCCACTATAAACAGGCACCGTGTGGTTGACTTGTGGAAGGCTGCTGCTTCAGTTGAAAAATGTAGTGACAATATCTGCGTTTAGTATCGGGGCATTTTCACGAGTACGAGTATGAGTGCTCATGAAAATGTCCAGTATTGGCACTGGTGCATCCCTACTTAATATAATGTAGGGCTGGGACAGCAATGCAGAATAGCACCTGCTATGCAGGACGACAAGTCCCAGCACTACATTATAATGATAATTGAATACCACTAGCTTACTAGCTTCTACGTCTGACTTGCCTTGCGGTAACGCCGGGCCTGGCTGGACGAGTGACAGATCAGTGACACAGCCTCTCCAGCCCCGCATTGCCGCCCGTACATGCTGCGGGTGGCAGAGCGGCGGAGAAGGAGAGGCGCTATCTCAGGGTGTGGGGCCTCTTCTTCCTCTCTGCCCCCCCTAACCGGCGGAACACCAGGGCCTGGTCACAATTGCGACCCTGGTAGTTCCGCCAATGGCTTGAACACTAGCTGCCCCTTCCAAATACAGACCGAATATTTATTTTTACTTAGTTTTCAGCAGGAAAAACCTTAGCCTCCTTTTACACCTAAGCATTTTGTTGCATCTTTCCCAAAGCATGATAAAACTTAACATGAAAAAAAAACATTAGTTTCAATGCTGCCCGTTCACACACAGCATTGCGTTACTTGTTGTTTGAAAAAGTACATGCACTTTTTTTCAGGCAGTACTTCACATTTTTGTCCCGCTTGACTTTAATGGGAACACCTGATAAATACGTTTTTCCTGTTTTCCACATGATTATGCATTTAACAACCAGCCACCTCCTGATAACTAGCTTTGCATTAGCTAAAACAAAGCACTCAAGCCTGAAAATGTTGGGGGGAAAAAAGCAAAAACACTTCTAAATCACCTGAAAACTCAAGTGTGAAGAAGGTTGGGCCACATTCTCTGTACCTCAAGAGAAATGGCAATGTCATTTGGTTGCTCAAAGAGTCCTCATACACCTGAGGCCATATACTCATGCCATGAATTCTGCTAAATACACTCAATAGACACTCCACTATTAATGTTGTGCTGAGCAGTGATATTCCTCTTTAGTATCTACAATTCATGGTGTCTCCTTTCCAAAGTACTAAACATGCTCACATTCTATTCCACGGCAAATGTTTCTTCTACCCATACCTTCTTATTAAGGGCAAGGATGCTTCCATGAAAATGTTTACTTTCTGCTTTTAAGGACTTAGCTTGGATGTTTATTGTTTATTATTTCATAGCTTTTAAAGTACCTGTGTGAAATCTTCCATTGAGGATTCCTCCTCTTCACTACTCATCTGTTCCAGAAACTGTAGCATTTTTTTCACCAACAGCTCTGTCTGCATTTTCATTCAACAGATGATTGCAATGTACTGTCACTTGTTTAGGATATCCTTTAAATCTGCTATATTTGTTAGGCCAGATTTAAATGACTGCTTACAAGGACCCCCCCGCCAACCTGAAATGAATGAGCCTTTGCATGTCTGTGCCTACAGTAAAGAAATGACAACTGCTGTCCACCAGCCTTAGGGCTGTTACCTTTTGGTCCAAGGAAAACCGAACTGGATGGAGGAGCTGTTGTGACATTTGATTTAGTCATAATGAGCATGTTATGACAGAGCCAGTGGCGGATCCAGGGGCGAGATTAGTGTTCTGCCGCAGCCACCCGTCCAGCACTGTGTACTGACAGCTGTCCCTCCTCCAGCTCCGTGTCACAGACTTTACTGCGGTTCATTGTAAAAGCTTTGTACAATGAACTGCAGTAAAGTCTGTGACACACACGGAGGGACAGCTGTATGTTCCGGCGTGTGTGCTGTGCGGGGATCCGAATACACCAGGCGGCTGCCTGTCATCACTGTTAGCCTGGTGGAGGCGGAGCCGATATGCGTCTCTGCAGGCAGCCAAAGCCACAGCGACATCCTGGTATGTGGGTCAGCGTGAGTGAGGACCCTCTCCTCCACTGGCCGCCAAGAAGAGGTGCTGCAGCCTGGATGTAGGTAAGGTTGGGGAGAAAAGTACGGACGTGCTGGGCGGGTGAGCATAGGGGGGGGTGTACGGCTGCATACACCCATAGAGAAGGACAGGGGCTGCATACTAATCACACACAGCACCTGTCCTTCCCGGGAGCTGCCCGATACGGCTGTGCACACAGCACGGAGCTGTACGTGCCGGCCGATTCCAGTGTGAATGAGCCCTACATGTCCCCAGGAACATAAAATAAAACATTTTTGTTTTTTAATACTCACCTGATGCCTGGATCCACCGACAAGCCCAGCTTCCCGTCTCCCCCGCTGTCAGAAGCTGCCTACAGAGCGTGCTGGTTACTACTTAAACGGCCAAGCTGTGTGCAGCTTCTGAGAAGATACGCTATTAGCGTAGCGTGAGTGATGCAAAATGCGCAGCCAGCTTCCTCGCTATGCTAATAGCGTTTCTTCTCAGAAGCTGCACACAGCGCGCCGGTTTAAGTAGTAATCAGCACACGCTGTATGCAGTTTCTGACAGCGTGGGAGACAGGAGGCTGGGCTTGTCTGGATCTAGGGATCTACTTAATTTTCTGGCAGTGCCCCTCCCGAGAAAATAGACTCTGGATCCGCCCCTGGACAGAGCAGGGTTTTCATTAACATTATCATAACCAAAATGTGTTCTCCCTTCAACCGAAGCAACCCTGATGTAGAGCAGGTGGCTATTCCACTGACAGCAGAACTCCACTCATTGTAGTGGGAGATCTGTACTTTGTCAGTGCTAGCTGCAGGACTGAGCTGTCAGTTTCAAATCTCAGTTGAGCACAGTGCAGGAGATAGATTGATGATCTGGAGGCAGGAGATGCTCCCACCAGCGGTGTTTTTACCTTTGCTGCTGCCCTAGGCAAGGCAGCAACGCCGCCCTCCCCCCCCGGCCAATTCCGGGACAAGCGGCAGATACGCCCCTGGCTCCCACCCCAGCTGCTTCCCCCTTCCAACCTCTCTGCTGCCTCTGGCTTGCTCTGACACGGCCCTCTGTTTTTCTTACATCCGTGCTTTCCTATAGGCCTTCTCCAACATGTTATAGAAAAGCACCCACAATGACTTGTCTTCAGCTGGACATGCAAAGTAATGATATTTGTATGAAATTTGTTACATTGCACGTATCCTAGTTGAGGCTGGGATAAGTTTGATAAAAACATGCTTAATGGTATGGTATCAAACAAAAAATTTAACATTGTGGAGATATTCTCCTTATACTTATCAATAATATATGGAAGTTTGTTCTGTGTATTGATCCCATAGAAAAGTTCTAAGCTCCATGGGTAAATAATTATCATTATCCATTATTTCTTTTTTCTTGCCACTTTATCTTTGCCAGCTTAAACCATATTTGAGGCTGCTTTAGGGTTTCACTCCAAAACTGTTTTCCCGTAGTGGAAATGTAGGCCCTCATGACCAACACCCATATTCTTGAGGGACCAGCAGGGTTTAGCCCCTTAGGATGATTGACTTTTCTTCTCCTAAAGAACCAAACTGCCCCCTTTTTTTCAAACTGCTGTTTTTCTCTAACTTGGCTGGCCCTACCCTACATTCCTTCCAATATATTGATATGGGTCATAGCAGGATGTCTAAACCTCTCCACTATCATAAGGAGGTAATCCCCCCCCCAGCTGTACTAAGGCTTACCTGTATGGGACAATATACTGTATTTTGAGCTGTAACACTGAAACTTTTCTAGCTGTATTCTGGTAAGGCCTGTTACAATGCATAGGGCATGAATTATATTGGCAAGTGGTACCCTGGACACGAGATGATTTTCTGTCCCTGAAACATCAAAGTTGATATTCATTTTCAGGATAGAGTTCAGGAACAAAATCTAAAACAAAAGTTGAAAACATATCCAGCAGGTATATGCTTGGTGGTAAGGATGGTGAGGTGAGTGAGACCCCACCATTCTATTACAAGGCAGGATCTCCAGCAGGGGCCAAAATTGTCATGCCTGTAATACCACTTCATGATCTAGCTATGTTTAGGGACAGTTTTTTTCAGTTCTCATATCCTTGTTGTGCTTCTTACAGGAATCTCTGGAGACTGGAAGAACCATTTTACAGTGGCCCAGAGTGAGTATTTCGATAAAATATATCAGGAGAAGATGAAAGACCTCAACATGTCTTTTTACTGGGAACAACTATGATTTAGCCATTGGGATACATAAATGTTTGTAATAGGAATGCAGTTAGACATATTTATTTGCAAATGTTAGAAGTTGTTGAATTTGTCAATAAATGTTTCCTTTGCAATTAAAAGAGATCTAAAGTCAAAGTGTTGACATTTAGTATTATTAAAGACAATATTTTACCAAAGCAAAATTGTTTTTATTTAATACTTGTTCTTCATGTGGTGATGGTTATGTTTTGGGGTGAGTCACCTAATGAAAGTGCCACATCCAACTACAGAGGAAATCTGTTTAATAGTAGTGGAGTTATTTTCACCAATTCATATAACATTTTATTAAATACATATTTCCTCAATTTCATCAGTCCATAAAAACCAAAACAAAAAGTACAAAAACTGTGGCTCCCAATAATAATTTAGCCTCACTGCAATGTCCGAAACCGACAACCACCTTGTATCCACCTGAGATAATGAGTATAAAACCAATATCCAGTGTATAACAATATTACGCTATACCATATAAAAATTGATTACGTTTTGGTTATTTAGATGGGATTCAGCTCAATGCGTTTCTTGGATAAATCCACTTCATCAGGCTTCATCAGGAGAAAAATGAGGCATACTATAAAAACATAAATTATATATAAGTGTCAATCAATACAAACATATAAAAACACCACATATATATA
>NW_017306337.1:418551-447346 GCF_000935625.1 Nanorana parkeri
TATATCATGCCACGGATTATACATGATGTGATCTTACTTCAATAAAATAATGGTAATGAGTCATCTGGAGCCATCCACTTCAATGACCTGCTACTGACTGGGCGGGCGCAGAGACAGTCCTACACAGCCTCCCCAACATGGGCCTAAACCATTACACATATGTATCAGTATATGAATAGTGCTTTCCTTACCTTAGTCTTTACCCTCCGATAAAGGGTTCCAGTAGTTTGTAGCATGACATTTTTTTTTTCACTATAGTCTTTTATAATGAATCTTGCTGAAAGAAATATCAAATCTGGCACACACAATTTTTAGGGGGCTTTAGGGAACACAGTTGGGGTCTATTCACTAAGCTGCCGAATGATCTAGCCATAGCTTCGGCTGATCCTTCGGCTAGCTTTGGCCCCCAGGACCCCTTCAGTTCAGTAGAACCGAAGGGCTGCTGTACGGGCTATTCACTATAGCCCGTACAGCACCCGAAGTCGGCCGAGCGGCTCAGTCGAGCTGAAGGCATATATATACGAAAGCCAAGCTGGCCGACAGCTTCTGACAGCTGGGCGGCCACTTGCAGAGAGATCAGCATCCCTGGTTACCAGGTAACCAGGGACGCTGTCATTACACACTGAGAACCCGGCCGGGCCACTATGATAACACAGCGGCCTCTCCATCTTCTCGGTGTGTAATGACAGATGGTGTTCCTGGTTACCTGGTAACCAGGAACACCATCTGTCATTCCTCCCCCGGATGCTCTGGGAGTCTAATAGGCTCCCGGCCGCCCGGGAGAGAAACCTTTCCCTGCTCGTTTTTTGTTTTTTTTCTTCTGACATCGGCTGCCGTCAGAAAAAAAAAAAAGAAATCACCATAGGAATGCATAGCTAGATTCCTATTGGCTTTTTCAATAATTTATTTTTGACGGCAGCAGAACCGCCCTGCCAATAGAAAACAGTTGGGCGGAGCTAGCTGTCACAGCTGTCACTGCTAGCTTCGCACAATCGTTTTCTGATTTTTTTTCTACTTTTTTAACTATTTTTCTATTCTGCTCGGTTCCACAGAGGGACCGAGCAGAACAGCCGAGCCGAATGCCGCCCAGCGGCATTCGGCTATTTACTCACTGCTGTTCGGCATCTATGAGAATAGACCGAACAGCAGCAAGTAGACTGCCGGAGGTTCGGCTTAGCCGATCCAGATGTTGGATCGGCTGAGTCGAACTCCTTCTGCACTTCGGGTCAGCCGAACATGCTGTGCATGTTCGGCCGACCTGAAGCCACGCGATGTACGGCTGATTTCAGCATATATACGGCTGGAATCAGCCGTACCAGCCTGAAGTGAATAGCCGAACAGAGTTCGGCTCACTTCGCTTGGGGTCGGTTAGCCACTCGACTGCCTACGGCAGCTTAGTGAATAGACCCCAGTTGTGATAGTGTTGATTTATAAAGAGGCTGTAATAGCAGTGATCTCTAGCAGTCTTATGTAATGTTTCCAGTCTGTGAAGTCTAGTCTCCTGAAGCATGTCCCCAGTCTTCAGTAACCTGTTCCCTGTCACTGATCTTATCCTGCACTATGTCTGCACTCTCACATTATCTCTTTTATCATACCCATAGTTTTTGACCATTTTTTTTTATATCTGAAATCTCCAACACCTTTCTGTAGCATTACATTCACTGACTATAATGTGCTGCCCTTTGACAATGTCAGGGACTGCTTAAGGCCCCCTATATTAACAAAATTGACCACCACTGGTCTATAAGATGCATATAATCACAAGTTAGAGCGTGATGTTTTTGGTCAGTAACAGATGGTTAAGTGTAAAAAAGTAAAGTGCCACATGGGGAGACAAAAAAAGGGGGGACAGCGCCCACTCCTAGTGTAGAAATGTTTTTTTTTAAATAATAAATGAAGTACAAATAATCTGACATAAAACTACTCACATTTACATGAGCAATTAATGGCACACAGATATCAAAAGAAGGCAACCAGAAAGCTGACGTGTTTCAGGGGGGCTTCCCCCTTTCTCAGATCTTGTGGAGACACCAAGAGTGAAAAAAATTCTACATCCACAATGAAAAGGCATGTGTGTATAAACACCAGCAAACTAAAATGACACCAGCAATTGAATACTTATATTGATGGGGATGAAGAGATTGTGAAAGAGCAGGAGAACCTGACATGACACCATGTAACCGTTAGATGGAGAAATAACATATATAGTTATAGTTATAAAAAAGATGTAAATCTGTGGCCACATACATTCCCAAGTATGAAATGGCTTTTAATTGCCAGGTGAATGGGAAAGTGCGATGAATATTATTACTTACTTACAGCGGCAGTAGATAACAACCAGTTGTTTCATGTTTTCACCGTTCCTTGGCCACCCACTATCAAGTTAACATTGCAGCTGGACAGTGCTGTACACACTGCATTGCAGCAAAAATTAGACCATAGAGATTAATGGGATCGCTACACAATCTAGCACCAAATGCAGTTGTGGCACAATAGTTCCATGTAAAATCCTCCTTGGGATCAAATAAAAAAAAAATATTCAGGATCTGCACCAAATGCAGTTGTGGCACAATAGTTCCATGTAAAATCCTCCTTGGGGTCAAATAAAAAAAATCATTCAGGATTTGGCAGTGTGAAAGAGCCTTAGTGTTAAAGGCTAACTCCACCTTTTGGACCATGTGTCATGTTGCACCCATATTTACACTGTATCATGAAACATGGTTGCATACCCCATCCCCAAAACCCACACCACCTCCCTTACCTGAACTGCAGGGTGAATTGCAGAAAATTGCATTACTTCTATTACGTGTTTTTTTCCTGTCCTCCAACTGTCATAAATTAGCAGCTAAAAACTAAATGCCCAAATGAATGTGAGCTAACTGATTTCTGTGGTGTGTTTTTTATTTTATTTTGTGTAACTTCTGTAACAATATCAAGGCATTTTATTATAGAAAGTATATTAATGCTTTCTCAGGAAATAAGAAAACACAATTACAGCTGATAGGATTTAATTTTGCATGCTGTCCCCATCTAGGTTCAGAATGGCTGAATTTTTAGTACGGGATGATGATATCTTTAATATCACATATCCTAAATCAGGTAATGCTAGAATAATATTAAAGGTATTTTATTTAAGATGCCTGTTATTTAAGAAGATGTGTTTTTTTAATGCGACATAGATACTATATAATTACCCGGTCTCCATACCCTGTTACCCAGTTCATTGCATAGCCACCATGTTCCTGCGACCTCTAGGTGGGGCATTCCTGAGGGTCATGACCTAGTGCTAGCTAGCAGCAAAGTAGCCTGGGGGTCACTAAGGCCACCGGACCATCACTTCTTGCAAGATTCTCTGGTGAAGACCAAGTTGTCACTCTGTGTCTTGAGTGAGCCCACATCACAAGTATGTTTCCAACTCCTTTCCCTTTTACCCTTGTCTTCACACTTGCAATCTCTCTTAGGTTAGTTCGTACCTTAGAGTAGGTTTCACTTTTACGCTGACAGGTGCAATTCTTAATTTTGTTTGCCAAATTTAATAATTAATATTTAGATAGCAGCATCACCTGGTCCAACACTACATATTGGACAATTGGGTTTTTAAAATGACAGAACGGGGTCAGCACATGCTGAAGCGCACATAAGTCGCCAACTGTCTGCAGAGTCAATACCTACAGACCTCCAAACTTCATGTGGCCTTCAGATTGGCACAACAATAGTGCATAGAGAGCTTCATGTAATGAGTTTCCATGGCCGAGCAGCTGCATCCAAGCCTTACATCACCAAGTGCAATACAAATCGTTGGGTGCAGTGGTGTAAAGCACGCCGCCACTGGACTCTAGAGAAGTGGAGATGTGTTCTTTGGAGTGATGAATCACGTTTGTCTGTCTGGCAATCTGATGGACGTGTCTGGGTTTGGCATTTGCCAGGAGAACGGTACTTGCCTGACTGCATTGTGCCAAGTGTAAAGTTTGGTGGAGGGAGGATTATGGTGTGGGGTTGTTTTTCAGGGGTTGGGTTTGGCACATTAGTTCTAGTGAAGGGAACTCTTAAGGCATCAGCATACCAAGATATTCTGGACAATTTCATGCTCCCAAATTTGTGGGAACAGTTTGGGGATGGTCCCTTCCTGTTCCAACATGACTGTGCACCAGTGCACAAAGTAAGGTCCATAAAGACATGGATGAGCGAGTTTTGGTGGAGGAACTTAACTGGCCTGCACAGAGTCCTGACCTCAACCCGATAGAACCTTTGGGATGAATTAGAGTGGAGACTGCGAGCCCGGCCTTCTCGTCCAACATCAGTACCTGGCCTCACAAAGGCGCTTCTGGAAGAATGGTCAAACATTCCCATAGACACACTCCTAAACCTTGTGGACAGCCTTCCCAGAAGAGTTGAAGCTGTTATAGGTGCAAAGGGTGGGCCAACTCAATATTGAACCCTACGGACTAAGACTGGGATGCCTCACAGTTCATGTGCATGTAATGGCAGGCGTCCCAATACTTTTGGCAATATAGTGTATATTAGCTAATGCAGCAGCTAGCCACAGAGGAGACACCCATTAATAACTGAATGCCAGGAGTCAAACTGCACATGGGCCCACGCAGAGCGCCTATCATATACATATCAAAAGTTCCACCAAAGACAGCAACCCAAATTAAAAAAACAAGTTGAGGAAATTTAAGGGAAATGAGACAGACAGCAAAGGACAAAGACTTATGAGAGCAAATTACAAGAATGAGAAAGGTCTTGCCACAATACCTAACACAAAGCCATGTTTTAATAAATCCAGACTTGGGTTGGTCACATAGACTATAAATTATTGTATAATTCAACAGAATGTGAACTTTTTTGACCATCAGTTATCAGGTATCTTTAATCTGTGAACTTGGGTACTCTGTGTTCAGCTTATCATTATATTATACTGATAAAAGTGTTGTCTTTTTGATTTGTGGCATGGGAACCTTTACACTGAGATGGGGTGAGGGTTTGATTGCCAATGATTCTATTGGGAGATGATAAGAGACGCATGAGATAATACAAAGGTGCTAGGTATGGCACCTTTGTATTGTTTAAACAATATATGGTATAACCTATAACTTTCTCTTTATTTTAAACATCAAAGTGGGCTTGGAGAGAATAGCACATGCAGAAACACTACATTTCGATTGTAGGGTTACATACATTTTGCTAAGCCTACATTGTAGCCTATTGTATTGGTATGATTTAAAACTGAACTCTGGGAAAAAAATATAACTGTGCACTTTCCCTAAGGAATGATGGATAAGGTGATATACTTAGCTTATTCCCTTCTGTGCTGTCCAGCGCTCCAGAATGTGGACGTGTTCCTTCGCATCCTCCCACAAAATGCAGGATCACTGACCCTGCATTGTATGGGATAATGTCAGAGGCATTAAGTGGTCAGTTCCACTAAGAAGAGGAAGTCTTTAGGAGTAAGGAATAATTTAAATGTTTACCTTATTCATCATCCTCTAGGCCAACCATCACTAAATGGTGGACCGGGGTCTGGACACCAACCGTGTGGCAGTTCTGTCCAGACCGCGATCGCCTACCTACACTGGGTTATGGCTGACTGCCAGTGGATACACCAGACACCGAGAGCGGTGCATCCACTGTCAGTCATAACACAGCATAGCCTCCCCATTTTAGTTATCGGTTGCTAGGACCACTGGCTATCATACATCAGCAGCTGTGCATTGTAGTACAGCTGTTCAGCTGCTGCTGTTAATAGTGGACCTCGATACCTCGATACAGACACGGACTGAGCGGCTGCTCTGTCCGAACCTTGACTCCGACCTCTACTCAATGAACAATTTACTCTCCGACCCGCCTTGTATTTTAATTTTAATTCACTACCCCTTCTCAAATCAAGCAGTTAACCCTTGCATTGGGTTTTCTCCAGAGGTTGGCTTTCAATATCCTTTCCTAAAGTTGCACATCCAATTGCTTTGAGCTGAATTGACAATAATTTCCTGCAACTTATACTGTAGTTTCAAATGAAATGCCCAATAGCAAAGGAGGGGGTGGATCGACTACTTGTTTCACCATAGCAGTTATATAAATAACGGAGTACAGTAGCAGCTCAGCTTACATTGTAGAGCGGTTCGGTACAAGTTACAAGATCCCAGCACAGAAGCTGAACACAACTGTGACTGGTAGCTCTTCTGACAGGAGTGCAAGACTCTGCACAGAAGGTACCGTCCATCTCTCCAAATTTATCCCCATAATCTTGTTAATGTCTAAATTAGTGTTGATGATATAAGTGTTTAAGGATTTATTTTTTAATAAAATGCAGAATGGTATTTTGGAATAAAATTATTTTGGATAAAAAAGAAAAAATGCTCCTCCTCAACTTCACACGCATTGTTTCATGTGACTGGCACAAGTCAACTTGCCTTACAGAAGAACTCCAGATTTTGGGAACATTAACCTTTATAGTAGACATGTAAGCTGCGGAAAAATTTGGTTCGGTTCTGACATTTCGTTATTTCATAATTCGGGATTCGGATCCGAAATTCAATTCGGTTCGGGTTTCGGACTAAATCCAAATGTTCTGACAAGTATACAAATATTTGTTCCGAATACCACAGAAAACCACATACAGATATTAATACCAAAGCCGAGGCTCCTAGACCCGAATGGCATTCGGGATCCGAATTTCCGAATTGCATTCGGAAGCTCCTGGGAGCCTCAGCTTTAGTATTAAGTGTATATACTGAACATGAATTTTCGTGTTCAGACCCATTCGGTTGCATTTAACAGAAAAACATCTAATTGGCCACAAAAGTCACATGACCGATCCAGTTTCTTATTTAGAGGAAATTCAGACAGTAGCCGAAATTCGGAAATGGAAATTCGGATTCGGACATATATGGATGCATTGGGATTTGAAAATTCGGATGTGTCCACATGTCTACTGTATAGTGGGGCTACCCCTGCACTGCAAGGGTTAACTGTGCTTTTAGGTCTAGGAGCGAAAATCACGGTTCGGGCATTCCAGGCTCGCTGTTTAGCGTGGATGAGGGAATTGAGCGTTTTTTTTCTCGTTCAACCCAAAGGGCTGAACAAGAGAAAACTTCAAGTGTTTAGCCAACTTAAGGCTTATCCTTTTTTGTGAATTGCACTAGATACCTCAATAGTGTCTATTTGACAGCCAGGGGTATCTGGCACTGTGCCAAACGCAAGCACATATAGTGACAATGTCCTCATGTACCTATGCTGGTGTCCTTAAGCAGATTTCCTGCTTCCACAATAGCAAGTTAGAGTAAACCTTTAATAAGAGCAATATGGGAGTTGCCTCTGGATAGATTCTGCTCCTCAATCTTCTTTCTCCCCGGCTCTCATGTGTAGCCCAAATGGAACCCTTTTTAAGTGCATTTTACATACAACAGCTACAGAACAGAAATATAGCACTCTGATAAGTAAATGCAGATTCAGCCACACAGAATACTCTGACCATATAACAGATAAATAAAGGGAGCGGCATATAATGATTTAGCAGAGCACCCGAGGTGACTCATACCAATAAGCAAGCAGTTTTTTTTTCTAAAAGAGGGATCCTCTGTGGTCATAATCTAGGACTTAATCCATAAAGGCACCTCTACACCAGCAGAGGAGAAATGACAGCTGCCAAACATGGTGACCTGAATAAAGAGGTGAGTAACCGGGAAAGGGAGTCACAGCAGCTCTAATCTGTATCAGTAGAAGATTGTAAAAGGTCAGAGTTTGATTTATTTCTTGCCAAATCTGGAAAAAACAAGGGGGATGCTCCATGGATATGTAAAAAAGTAGGATTACAGAAGAAGAAGGTCTTGGTTAATATGGTTGAGAGGTAAATCAACCAAAATTGTTTTTAGGTTTGAATTGAGTTTTGAAATACCTGTTTTTGTTTTAATTGCTGTCTGTGTCCTTGGTTGTTCACTCTCTCTGTTTGTTCTGGTGACCATTGTGACCGGGACAGATACAAATAGGAAATCCAAAATCTTCCAATGAGCGCACCTGTTTGTTGGTGGTCAGGGGCGAACTGACCATATGGGCAGTCGGGTCTTGTCCGAGGGCCCGCGGCCAGAAGGGGGCCCGTCACCGCCCCCGTGGCTTTTTCAGCCCGCATAAAGAGAGACGCGGCTGCATTAAAGTGGCGCCGGCAGTGTTGCCCGCCTCCCAGGCCCTCCAGAAACTGCCGTTGCTGCTTTAACACAGCTGTATCTAGTTGTAGTGACAGTGTCAGCGACGCGGCATAGAAGGGTCCAGAGCTAGGGAGGGTGGGGCGTGTCATGCTGGAGGAGAGGTGTAACATCGGAGAGTGGACCTGTGACTCCAGGAGGGCATGAAGCTGGGGGGCCCTACTGAGATCCCAGGCCCCCCACTGGAGGAATGGTGCCCTTATCTGAGGAGGAGGTAGGCAACATCATGTCCATTCCCCTGTATACTGAGCTGGCCTGAACCTTTGACATGTTCTGCTCTTAACCCTCTGTCCCCATGCCAAATAAAATCACTGCATACCTAACCCTGCTGAGATCTCCGCACCTGACCTCCCTGAGACCTCCACACCTGACCCCGCTGAGACCTCCGCACCTGACCCCGCTGAGACCTCCGCACCTGACCCCGCTGAGACCTCCGCACCTGACCCCGCTGAGACCTCCACACCTGACACCACTGAGACCTCCACACCTGACCCCGCTGAGACCGCCGCACTGGACCCACAGGGTTCATACTGTGTAATGGCTGATCCCAGAGATGTTGTTGTGCATGCGCCATTCTAACTGTCCGTTCTGTCGTTCATTGGTTCTGGTCTGAGGTATACTGTGTATTGGTTCTGGTCGGAGGTCTGCCATATATTGGTTCTGATCTAAGGTCTGCCATGTATTGGTGCTGGTCTGAAGTCTGCCATGTATTGGTGTTGGTGTCACGTACCTGGGTGGAGACTGAATGTAGGGAGGAGGCTTCCCTTGCACCTCGTGTCCTAAAGATTGTGGAGTTGGGAACAGAGTCAGAGTGGACAGCGAGTGGCACAGGTGCCAGTGGTGATCACACCATGCAAGCTGGAGTTCTGGCCACGGATCAGGTAAGCTAAACTGTAGTCAAAACCAGGCAGGCAGCGGCGTGCAGAGCAGGATCCAAGGTCAAGCCAGCCAAGGGTCAATCCAGTCGGGCAGCGAGGTACAAAGGCAGGAGACAGAGGCAGGTCCAGTGAGCAAGCAGGAGGTCAGGGGCAGGTGGCAATCAACATGGTCAAGGATAATCCGGGTCAAGTCAGCAAGTTAATCAGAAGCACAAGGAACGCAGGGGAAGCTGAAGACAATCCAGCAACTTGGAGTCAAGATAGGCTGGCTTTAAATAGGCAGATCCATCATAAAGCAGCATCACTTCCTGTGCGCCATTTGGCACGCTTTTGCGCGGCTGTTCCGTGGCACACGCATGCGTGCAAGTGCCCGTTTACCCGCAGTACAGAAAACTGGACTCCGCGTATGTGCAGTAGCAGGTGGTTTCCGACAGTTGCAAAGTGTCGTCCGATGATCGCAAGGTGTATGGGCAGCCTTAGCTATATCTCATTGCTTACTGCTCAAGGAACCCCATGCAACCTCAGAAGGAATCCAGGTTGAAAAAGGCATCTTTATTATGAAGTATGGAATAATAACATGCCTTTTGCAATTCTATAAAAAGTTGTCATTTTATGCGGTCATCCCACCACTGCTTCACCATTTCTCCAATCTGGTTTTGAAATAAACTGTGCATAGCCTAAAGTGAGCCTATGACCAGGCTATGGACATTCAAGTATTTACAGATTCTTAGCAAACAGTAAATGAATGTTAAAGCCCACTCTAGACAGAAAAAAAACCCTTACAGTGCCCTCGCTCTGCACTGCAAGGGTTAAAGGTGTTAGTGGTAGAGGAATAAGGTGTAACACTTACCATACCCCTTGCTCAGACAGGCTTCCTCCACGCTATATGACTAGTGCGTTAAAGTTTCCTCTCGAAGGCGCTCTGGTGGGCATTCGCACAATCATATCTTAAAATACAATCCAGGACTATTGGGACAGTACGAGCCATCCAGCAACCTGGACCACTAAAGAAAAGAGGATAACGCCAAAGCCTGCCAGAGCGAGTAATAAGCTATTGTTTTTACAATGACAGGAGCTCAGCTTTAAAGTATATCTAAGGGAAATCATTTTTTTGTTTTGAAATGTTTAAACCCCTATCAGTTTTTTTGTTATCATCTGGGTCCCATTGGGAAGACTCATTCTAAAGTGCATGTAAACTCCAACAATTACCTTCTCTTATTTGCTCAGTTTGTGTCTCTTAAATATACTGTACACTTGATATTGATGTGTTATATCTGTTCAATGAGTGCAAAAATACCTGCTGATCATGTCAGAAATTCAGAACTGTCCTGTGCACACTTCCTCTGTTATCTACAGAAGTCTTGTTAGCACTTCTACTTCTTTTCTTGGACTGCAGAATAATTAGTGAAGGGGATTTATCAAAGCTGGAACAGACAAAATGTGGAGTAGCTGTACACGGCAACCAATCAGCTTCTCTCTTTCATTTTGAAATCTTAACTGAACAAACTGAAGAGAGAAAATAAATAGGAATTCCGCGCTAAGGATCCGGTAATTAGTACACACGATAAAAAGCTGCTATGAACGAAAACCAGAGTAATAAAAAAGTAAAAACACACAGCGCTAAATATCGATCATACCGTGTTTCCCTGAAAATAAGACACTGTCTTATTTATTTTTTTGCACGAAATAAGACACTAGGTCTTATTTTCGGGGGATGTCTTACCTGGCTGGGGGAGGAGTGGACGAGGTCCCGGAAGGCGGCGTGCTGTTGCCGGTCCCGGCGGATGTCGCTTCCATTGTGCGTGCGTGCGGGCGTGAGCTGCGGGCGTGTGGGCGGGGCGGGAGCTGCGGCCGGTCTTTACACAGTTTATGTGCAGCTACCCCGGAAGTAAGACCTAGCGGATTTCTGTAATATAAGACCTACCACCGAACTAGGTCTTATTTTCGGGGTAGGTCTTATATTACAGAAATCCCTGAAGATAGTGCTAGGTCTTATTTTCGGGGTAGGTCTTACTTTCGGGGAAACACGGTATGTGACAATCATATGTAAGACATGCCAATATATCGGGCAAAAATACAAGTGTAATGTGATCCCAAGCTATAAGTCTCCTAGTTAATGCACACAATAAAACATTTTTTTTATATAAGTGAAAATCAAAATAAAGTGCTTATAAAACATACACAGCTGAATAACGATCATCAATGACAATCATGTGTAAAACACCAATTAAACAGTCACAAATATAATGTGATACTCTTTGTAAAGGTGCAATTGATGGAAATGCCCTCCGCACACCTTTCAGCAGTCCCGGCCAACAATCAAATAAATGGTGCTCGAAGTAACTTCACGGATGGCACCGTGCAAAGCACAAGATTGAAGAAATAGGTCACCAGCACTCCATAAGTTAAAATGAATGAGTCCTTTTAATGGACAATGATGTCACAGAAATCCAACATGAGCCGACGTTTCGGGGCCACACAGGGTCCCTTCTTCAAGGCAAGAGATGTGACCCTGTAGTGTTTTAAAAGGACTCATTCATTTTAACTTATGGAGTGCTGGTGACCTATTTCTTCACTCTTTGTAAAGGAACGCATACAAAGAGTATCGCTAAACTGCACCTTTTCAGACTGGGTTGAGGTCATGAGTGGTGTGCCCCAGGGTTCTGTGCTGGGTCCCATGCTTTTTAACCTATTTATGAATGATATAGGGGAGGGAGTAAGTAGCCGTGTCTCAGTGTTTGCTGATGATACGAAAATTGGGAGGGTAATAGACACGGATTTAGATGTTATAACATTATAGGAGGTCCTGGATAAACTCGGGGAGTGGGCAACTGTATGGCAGATGAAGTTCAATGTAGATAAATGCAAGGTAATGCACTTTGGAGTTAAAAAAAAGCAAATGGACTATACACTTATGGGTGCGCCACTAGGGAAGTCGGAAATTGAGAAGGATTTGGGGGTCATCATAGACCACAGATTGAAGAATAGCTTGCAGTGCCAGGCTGCTGTAAACAAAGCAAGTAAAGTCCTGTCTTGCATTAAGAAGGAAGGTATTGCAGGGACAAATCTATAATTTTGCCACTTTACAGATCACTGGTTCGGCCACATCTGGAGTATGCGGTCCAGTTTTGGTCACTGATACTCAGAAAAGATGTCCTTGAGCTGGAAAACGTCCAGAGGAGGGCAACAAAACTCATTAAGGGGTTCGAGGACCTAAACTATGAAACAAGGCTGTTAAAATTAAATATGTTCTCGTTGGAGGTTAGGAGATTAAGAGGGGACATGATATTCTTGTATAAACTGTGCAATGGTGACAGCAACATTGTTAACAAACTGTTCACGGTTAGCTCCGTAACAAAGACCAGAGGGAACCAACAAAAATTGGTGGAAAAAAATTTTCAACACACGGGGCGCAGGGGGTTCTTCACAGTTAGAGCGGTTAAGGTCTGGAACTCGCTGCCGCAGGAAGTGATTGCAGCTAAGAAGCATTCAAGAAACTCTTGGACGAGTTCCTCGGAGAGCGTAACATACAGGGGTACAGGTACGCCTAAAAACAAGATCACACATGGACTCATACACATGCACACACCTGCTCAAACATAAATGCACACACGCAAAAGGTTGGACTTGATGGACTTATGTCTTTATTCAACCTCAAATACTATGTTACTATGTAACTATGTAATATATTGTGACTCCAAAGCTATATAGTAATGAAGTGAGATAAGCAAGTAAGATGACAAAAAGCCCCAATATTCAATTGTGGAGGATATAAGTGCAAAAAGTAAAAATCCACTCCGTGCAGTGTTGTTTGTGCTCCTTATTTACCAGCCCCCAGAATCAAACACTTACCAGAAATATTTGACTGAAAAGCATTCAATGAGAATTCCCAAATCGTTTGATTCAAACACATGTGAACTTCCAGACTTCAATGCTGAACCACGTAATCTCCAAGCTGAGGGGCGGGTCCTATTGACGGTGTTCCTGTGAGTCACTAGAAGCTTGAGAAGGAGATTGCTTTTATGTCGGCCGGACTGAGAGATCTTTATATGTGAGTTTACTGCTTTTTATTCAATAAATCGTATTTTCATACTGCACAATGAGCGAATCCTTCCTTTTATTGAGTGATACGGGAATGCTGCCACTTTGCGTTGGAGACGTAAGCAGCATGAGCAACTTTGCACGGAGTGGATTTCTACTTTTTGCACTTATATCCTCCACAATTGAATATTGGGACTTTTTGTCATCTTAATTGCTTATTTCCCTTCATTACTATATAGCTTTGGAGTCACAATATATTATATCTGTGACTGATTGTTGTTTTACACTTGATTGTCATTGATGATCATTATTCAGCTGTGTATGTTTTATATGCACTTTATTTTGATTTTCACTTACATAAAAAAATTTTTTTATTGTGTGCATTAACTAGGAGACCCATGGCTTGGGATCACATTACACTTGTATTTTTGGCCGATATATTGTCGTGTCTTGCATATGATTGTCACATATGATCGATATTTAGCGCTGTGTGTTTTTACTTTTTTATTATACTGAAGAGAGAAGCTGATTGGTTGCCATGGGCAACTGCTTCAGATTTTGTCTGCTCCAGTATTGATAAATTCCTCTCAGTGTCTATACTGTATAGATAGGAAAGTGTGAGAGCTTAAGAAGTTTAGCAAACAGTGACTAGGTAGGGCTGACCTAACTCAGTCTACAAAACAGCTGTATGTTGTCAGCCAATAACAAGATTTAGGAGCCGAGTACAAAGCTGGCAGATAAACATGTATTTTTCTGTACTTGGAGGGTCTTTAATGGGATAAAACATGGAGAAATATGCATGTGTTGCAGGGATGTACTGCGTTTTTGTTATTTTGCCCTGATATGCACTTTAACTTCTTGTTCCATAGACACAACAGGAAGTTAGAGGTGATCTTTCCAAAGGACGATAAATCTTCTCTTAGACAGCTGTCAGCCAAACAAGTATCCCTTTGGAAGATTTCCCTCTTAGAACTACTTTCTGTCACTGGAAATGGTCACCATAACAAATAAATGTCTACAGACAAATCTTCGAATAGGGACAAGGTGTGTAAGGAGGAACTAATCAAAAGCAGAACATATACATTCATATTTAAGTTTATTTAGACCCTTGTATCATAAAAGGCCAGTCCATTTTGGGAGTTCAAAGGGTTCCCCTTCATCAGAGCTTGGCAATGTTTAATCTTCCTGGCGGTAATCCCGAGTGTGGATCGGGGTTAATTTTCAGTACCAAAAGCGGTAAGCCCGAGCCACACTCGGGATTACACTGTGCGTCGCTTACCTTGCAAACGCCCGCGTCGCAGGGGGGGTTGAACCGGTGGGAAATTTAAAAGTAAAAAAATGGAAAAAAAAACGGAGAAAAAAACTTAGATAATCAGACCGCCAGGGAGGTTAATGAACCTTGTACTGGATTGATAAAATTATAGGGTTCCTGAGGGTTAATTATCACTCGAGATTTCACCATTTATTGTGATCATACTAATTACTAATACTAACAAAGGCATAATGGCATTAAAACTTAATACATTCTGGTTTCTTCTACCCTACTCGAGCAGTGAGCTGCCTAAGGGTAATAATTTCCCTTTACAGTGCTTAAGACCTGACTGAAAATACCCACTGCTATACGAGATAGCACCCCACATCCCATACTATTTTCGAGCGGCATTCTGCTCGGCTATTCTGCTCGGTACCTCCGTGGTACCGAGCACAATAGAAAAATAGTGAAAAAAGTTGAAAAGAAAAGTAGAAAAAAAAATGTTTACAAATGTAAAAAAATTATACATTTTAAAAAAGAAATTAAGATTTAAAAAAAATCAAAGATTATTGAAAAAAGAAAAAAAATGTTTTAAAAAGAAAGACAATTGGGCAGAGCTAGCAGTGACAGCTAGCTCCACCCAACTGTTTCCGATTGGCCGGGACCTGCTAGAGTATAATACAGCAGCCCTTATGATCTACTGAACCGAAGGGCTCAGGCGGCTGAAGCTAGCCGAAAGATCAGCTGGAGCTACGGCTGATCCTTCGGCTAGCTTTGTGAATAACCCTCTAAAAGCAAGTTGGATGACCAGTGAAACATCTTTAAGAAAGAAATACAGCAAGTCCGGTTGCCCTGATTTATTATTTACAGATGTAGCGCTACCCCCGCAAGGGCCGCTGTAATATACGGGCCTTCTGTCCCACACCAGTGATGACTCACCCTCACCTGGACCCAAGTAACACCAATACACCGTTTATACTTTTGGATGGGCTTTATTAAACTAGCAATAAGCCCTGGAAAAAGATAAACTGAATAACAGGATAACAATATCAAATGCAATGATATGATACAATCGCTCAGCAGATTAAATAAGCATTGGTGTTCGTTCACTTTACTCGCCAGTGGGAGGCCTTGCCTGAAATGCACTGAGCGAGAGATATACCATGACCTTGACGAATAACACTTTGATTTTCATATAGTATGTTTTTATAGTATATATAAGCTGTAATAGTTTCTTTCTTTTATTACAAGATATTGCCAATACGCAATTACATGTAAATACAAAAATGTATTAATATTCTTTAGAGATGAAGATTATTTTGTATGCCTTTCTGGGAAACAGTGAACCACTATTTTTACAGAATACGTTTTTGGTTTCAGCATAATGCAAGATACAACCAACACAAGACTCAAAACAGAGCACCGTTTTTACTTCTTATCCACACCACATGTCTAAGGACTCATTCACACTACTAAGAGCCGGTCCGTACAGATCCGTGTGGCGTGCATGGCCGTATCGGGCGGCTCCCAGGAAGAACAGGTGCTGCGTGTGATTGTACGGGGCAGCCTGTTCTTCTCTATGGGAGTACGCGGCCGTACACTCACCCGAGCTGCACATCCATGCGGGTGTCCGTACTCGTACACAGACAGAACGGATCTGTGCGGGCCGGCTCTTAGCACAGTAAATGAGGCCTTAAAGGAAATGTTTAGTAAATTTGTATATATTAGTTATTATGATCAGGACAAAAAAATGTGTTTTCTTTTTTTATTTAAGGTTAATATGAAATTTTATATATAAATAGTTTTTAGCAGGTAGAGCTCCTGGCTCCTTCGCCCATCTGTAGTTCTATCTATTTACAGCCTGGTAAAAACACATGTTGTTTATAGGCTGTGTAAATACAGTTTATATCCACTATTATAAGTGGATGACTCATTCTAGAGATTCATTCTATATTGGACTGTTCTTCGAAATTTCAATCAGACAAAGGGAGCTGCAAAGCAAGTAGTGTTTGTTGTGCTGCCTATTTTAATTACCCAGGGTGCTTAATGTATAATTTGTCATGTATCACAATTAGAATATATTATACAAAATCTTGTACAGTGGCGTAGTAGCTTCTGCCTTGCAGCACTGGGGGTCCCTGGTTCGAATCCTGGCCAGGTCACTATCTGCAAACGAGTTTGCAAGTTCTCCCTGTGCTTGCGTGGGTTTCCTCCCACACTCCAAAAGACATGATGGTAGGTTAATTGGCTCCTGTCTAAATTGGCCCTGTATGTATGTGAGATAGGGACCTTAGATTGTGAGCTCCATGAGGGTAGGGACTGATGTGAATGTGCAACTATGTAAAAGCACTGCGTACATTTTCCAGCGCTATATAAATACCTGTAATAATAATAATAATAAAACAAGACAACAAAAATAAAATTGACTGAAAACTATTATAGCTTCCCTTTAGTCAGAGCCTGCTATTGATTACATTTTATATGCTTGCCCTAACCTGTTACCTACTGAACTAAGCTGTACAGTATAAACTTTGTTGACTCACTTAGGCTGGGGTCACACCTTAGCGTATTGGAAACTCGCGTTTGCCGCGCGTTTCTTACAGCGCGGTTTTACCGCGATTTGCGGTAAAAGAAACGCGCGTCAAACGCGAGTTTCCGAGGGGGTATCCGGTTGATAACAGCGGGATACGGGCATCAATACGCCCCAAAGAAGCTCATGTACTTCTTTGGGCGTATGGCGTTTTATCCCGCGATCGAACGGGCGGTAAAACGCGCAGGTGAGAACCATGCCCATAGGCAAACATGGGTTTTCACCTGTTGCGCGTTTTACCAAACGTGGGAACGCGCGTTAAAACGCTCAGGTGTGAACGGGGCCTTACTGATTTCTGCAGTTCACCTTTGCAGGATATCCTTTGCTCTTTGCTCTGGCACAGTGATTAGCTCACCCCTCAGTCTGCTTTCTCCTCCTATCAGCATGCTACTTGGCAGCACATAAACAGATAGGCTCCTTGTGCTGCTTCTTCCTCTCACACTCCAGTCCTGCTCTAGAGGGACTGCAAGAGGCTGATACCAGGCCAAATTCAGGTACTTACACTGCTTGCATTTACAAAATACAGTTAATGATGTATTAGTGATTGATTTGTGTCTTTTATATCTGCCTAGTATTGCTCTAACTGGTTTTCTCTAGGCCTTAAGAGCCCTACAAGGAAGCTTTTGTTTACTTACCTTTCCGGCGGCCCATGTAAGATTAAGCTCCAACTTTTCCGCTCCCCAGCCACTGCAAGCTTTTGACTGTCGGGTCAAATACTTGTTCCTCCCGATGGCCACTGTGGTTCCTCCCACCAGCTCATACATCACTACAGGACGTACAAGCCGGTGGAAGGAGCCACAGCAGTGGGAGGAACCACAGCAGCCAGTGTGGGGAGAGCAAGCATTTGACTCATCTGGCATTCAAATGCTTGCAGTGGTTGGGGAGAGGAGACATGGGGGCTCTACCTTACAGTGGCCATTAGAAAAATACACACTTCTTTTACAGGTGGGATTTCTGTAAAAGTGACCTTGCGGTGACTGGGTCACTTCATTCAGCTTTTAACCTAGGTGACATTTCTTTTGCATTCTTTCATTGAAAAGGGGGGTCAATCCTTTAATAATCACAGAGATCTTCTAACGTGAAGGAAAAAGTCTGTAAGCAGTAACAAGCACTTCTGATATTGCAGCGCTGGGGGTCCCCGGTTCAAATCCCAGCCTGGACACCATCTGCAAGGAGTTTGCATGTTCTCCCTGTGCTTGCGTAGGTTTCCCCTGGGTACTCTGGTTTCCTTCACACTCCAAACACATGCTGGAAGGTTAACTGGCTCCTGTCTAAAGTGGCCCTGTATGCGTGTGAGATAGGGACCATAGATTTATGTGAATGTGCCATATGTAAAGTGCTGCGTAATTTGTTGGTAATATATAAATACCTATAATAATAGTAAATAAATATTCGTGCAGCATTTTTTAAAAGACAAAACATGGGGAAATGTGTTGGCAGTGGCGTCACAAGGGGGGTGCGTACCCGGGTGCCACCATTGGAGGGGTGACACCAAAATTACTCACAGTCATTTTGGTGTCACCCCCCTCTGAAAAGTCGGGCACTCGGTCATGGACCGAATGCCCGACAGTATCAGGAGAGAGGAGGGGACCCGGCGGCATACCTCATCCCACCGGGTGACTGTCCCCTCCTCTCTCTGACGGCGTCCATCACCAAGATGGCCGCTGGCAGGTATCAGAATACTGCCGCGCATGCACGATGACGTCATCGCGCACGCGCAGTGACGTCTCGGCGGGGTGACACTCGGTTACCGCTCCGGGTGTCACCCAGCCTCGGGACGCCCCTGTGTATTGGAAAGATGTTCTGCATATTTTTGCACAAACAAGCTATCTGTGCAAAAGTTAAAGCTTTCTCTGTTTGACCACTGGCCAAATAAAAGAGCTATCTGCATCTCTGGAGACCTCTGTAAGCAGTGGATTTGAATGCTGCGTGTCAGAATGATCTAATCTCCATGCCTGTAGCGTAGTCAATACTGATCTGGTTGCTCTCATTTGTGCCAAAGCTATTGTTCATGTATAACATTTGTATTTACATCTCTTTACAGATAAATATGTCATTTGATCACTTTTATTACAAAGGAGCCCAATTTGCGCATACGGTGCACTCAGAAAGTAGTCTCAATTATGCGGAAAATGAATTTGAAGTCTTGGATGATGATGTCTTCAATGTCACCTACCCTAAATCAGGTAATTTAAAGATAACTTACTAATTACTTTAACAAGTCTGCAGGACTCAATTCCTGACCTTACAATATACATTAGTTTAAATATAAAACATTAAAGAAAAACTCTGTTTTATCATAAAAAAGGTGTTTGATTGGGTTCAGATCATGAAACATACCTGGACACTGAATCACTTTCACCCTGTTCTCCTTTAGAAATGCAACAGTGGCCTTAGATGTGAGTTTTGGATCATTGTCATGTTGGGAAAAGTGCCCGACAACCAAGGTCACGGAGTGATGGTAGCATCTTCTCTTTCAATATAGAACAGTACATCTGTGAATTCATGATACCATCAATGAAATGCAGCTCCCCGACACCAGCAGCATTCATGCAGCCCCAACAGAAGGACACTGCCACCACCATGTTTCACTGTAGACACCATGCATTTTTCTTTGTACTCCTCACCTTTGCGACGCCATACAGTTTTGAAGCCATCAGTTCCAAAAACATTGATCTTGGTCTCATCTCTCCAGAGTACAGAGTCCCAGTAGTCTTCTTCTTTTCCAGCATGGGCCCTGGCAAACTGTCCATGGGCTTTAGGAGAGGCTTCCTTCCTGGACGACACCCATGCATGCCATTCCTCTGCAGTGTACGCCATATTGTGTTACGAGAAAAAGATCACTCCAGTTTGGCCTTCTACTTCTTTAGCTAACTGCAGTGAACTTGCATGGCGATTTTCTTCAACCCTTCTCTTCAGAAGACGCTCCTGTCGAGGTGTTAACTTCTGTGGATGGCCTGAACGTCTCTGTGAGATAGTTGCAGTTCCATCTTTGTTACATTTTTGTGTCACTTTTGCTACTGATAAGTAAAGCTTTGATGATCTTCTTGTAGCCTTCACCTTTCTTGTGTAAAGAAATTATTTTCTTTCTCAGGCTTTGTGACATTTCTCTTCCATGTGGTGGCATTGCTGACAACATGAAATGGGAAGGGGTTTTCTTCAAGTAACACCCTTTTATAATCAACTGTCTGCTGGACACCTGTTTAATGAATAGTTATGCTCACCTGTAGTTGAATTCTTGTTAATTAATATTTTGTCTAAAATTTAGCTTTGTTCCTATAACTTTCCTTGGGATGTATTTATTTTTGCAACATGGGTGGGTGGTATTAGTGGAATAAAATCCCCTCTCACTGAAGGGTGGGCGGGTGTTTGGCGGGGAGGGGTGCACATTGAGGAATCTGGCCTTGGGGCAAAAGAGAGAGTAAATCCGGCCCTGAATATTACTTGAAATGGTGGAGCTAGATGCAGAAACACCCCAGCGAAGTCCTTCAAGATCGACTAAGCGAGAATCAAATTCTCCACTTTTTCCACACACTCTTTGATCTTTAAATCTGTAGTCCCTGGTCGTACACCTTAGATCCCTTGAGCTTAAGACACGATTGACGCTTTGTTCGTCCCCTAGGCTACCAATGAAGTCTTGAGTATGCCCCTACATTTCGGGTTCCGCTGGACGGAGATATTGGCAGCCTCCCCTGATCTCTATTGAGACGGATCTGGGAGCCCCAATGTATACATATTTTTCTTTTCCTTTTTTCTTTTTATGCTGACATCTCTCGAATTCTCTTTTTTGAATATACATTTCCCACCGGAGAGATGAGTAACGCTTTGCCCTTCTCCTAGGAGACTAAGTAAGTAATTGAACCTGCGCTTGCGCTCTGTGACCGGCTGGGCGATGACCCAGGCTGTCTGTTGTGATTTCCATCGAGACAGATTATGGAGCTTGGTGATCGAATATTTCATGTATAGACGCGGACCTACCCATTCATCGAACCCCCGCACATCAATGTGAGGCACTTTATTATTTGGTATAAGCCATTATGGCTATCGTTTTTAACTTTTGTATATTATACCTATTGTTTACACTGTGTTTAAACATAGCGGTTTTCCCGCCATGATGACGTCACGGGGCGGTACTTCTAATGATAATTGGTAAACTCTTAAGCATCACAAAAGTTATATATGTGGTGTCTTTAATATGCACTTGTTGTCACATCCTTTTTCCCTGATGAAGGGACCCTGCGTGGCCCCGAAAATTTGGCTGTTTTCACTGTGACTTTGTCCGAATAAAATGGACATATTTAAAGGAGAACTATGGGGTTAGGGCTTTACCCCATAGTTCTCCTTAGGGTAACGGGAGGACACAAACTAGCGTCCTCCCGTCACCCTAAGCTCAGTATACTGAGACGCCGCAGTATACCGCGAGCTACAGCTTGCGGTATACTGCCCCGCCGCAGCTGAAGCGGATCCCGACAATTATGTCTGGATCCGCCCAGCTGCGTGAGTGACAGTTGGCTCTGCCTATCTAGAGGCAGAGCCAGCTGTACCCGCCCCGTCCGTTCCGCCAGTCAGCGCTGGAGGATCGGAGCGGGGAGGGGGGAATCCAGCCACTCCCCTGTCACGGCAGAGAGCTGTTACAGGATTGAGAAGTGAGCGAACGCCGGTATGTGATCTTTCACTTCCCGATCTACTGAGCCGACCTGTGACAGTCTCATTGTCACAGGTCGGCTAGAACTATGAGGTGATTGAAAAGCACTCACCTCATAGTTCACCTTTTATGATATTGCTGGTGATCCTTATCCTCTTCCCTGATATAAGGGGAGGAGCTTCTACTAAAAGGCATATCCATTCAGATGTGTCAAAGGCAGCATGATGTTAAATTCAGCTCTGGTGATGATGTAAACTATAGTAACACAAGCATGTTATGTCATTAACAGCCTGTATGCCATTCTCACTTTTTGTTGGATGCCTCAGAAAATAGGGGCTAAAAATTGTTCCTGTGTTGATGGGCACCAGCCTCTTCCATCTTGTGCTCTCAGAAAAGGTATATAAATAAGGATAGATGGACACGTTCCACTTTCCACCATTTTAAAGCAGGACTCCAGCTAAAATAACAAGATAAAATGAAGAGACCTTAAAAAGATAAAATAACACAGCTAGCTTTTGTTGCAATGTCCACCTTTAGTCCAGAGATGTCCACTGCAGTAAATGTTTATGCGAAAACTTTTAAAGCTTTCAGACTTTTAGCCTAAAAGATGTCCTCAGTCTGAAAGCCAGCATGATTCAACCTATTTCCTCTGAGCCCAGGTCATCCTGGACCCACCCCAGCCTGTGACTGGACAGTAAATGAAGAAGCAGCTCAGTGATGAGTTCATCTTTCTATCATCTTGTCAGTGCATGAACTGCTTGGCTCCTTGGACTGCCTCTTACTGTCACACTACAGCTCTGATATACATGGTCTGCAATCGGCTAAAACTAGCTGTGCCGCCCCAATAGGGGCATAGAATATGAGATGCATAGCCTCAGTTAATATTAGCATTGTTATATAGGTTAGAATTTATATAGTGTGATTTGCCTAACTATTTTCTCATAGCTAAATTCATGTGTTATCCTATGCTGCCATCTAGTGGCCTTTTGTTGTAATGTACATGTTTTTCTGTAATTATTCCTCATGTGACGATGTATTTCCCCCTAGTGTACGCCCCTTCCTTCTTCCTGTGTGCAGTACTTCCTGTGTCATGGCCACAGTTAAAAGTCACATGTAACAAGGACACACATGTAATCTGCACAGTACGTAGGAAAGGCATCATTTTCTGACCGCACAATACTATAACCATTCATCTGCTGTTCCTATCATCTGATGTAACCCTGATGTTAAAGAATAAACACCTCTTTTGAATGAATCGGTATTGACGAGTTCAGCTATCTGACGAGGATTGTCCGCAGTGAGTATATCTGCTTATACAGGCCAGGCATAGAGGTCTCAGCAAGGGATATATTTCGCTATCACAACAATCGGAGTCAGAATACTAGCTTAGCAGTTAGAAGTGTGTAGGACACAAGAATTTCCAGAGGGAGGTTGTAGACTGGCATTGCTAGCCTTATCTGGATTAGTGATAGGCCGAGTGTTCGATTCGAACATGAGTTCGAATCGAACATCGGCAGTTCGAGCGCTCGCCGAACTTTATGGGATGTTCGCGGTTTGTTCGACCGCGGACATTCCATAATGCAAAATGCCCTCTGAAGCTCTGATTTGTTAAAGTCTTGCACCTGACCACAGGTCAGGTGAAGACCTTTGCCCAATCAGGGCTCAGCGGAGGAGGGGCCTGAAGGAGAAAGTTCTGTATCAGGTCCCCCATGCAGACAGTGGGCGAGTGCAATAGCCAGCTTGCTATTGGCTATTGCATTTTACAATACCCAATAGCAGGCTGGGTATGGCTCCCAGCCTGCAATGAAGAGGAGGCAGGGGGGTGGGGCAGAGGAGCCGTGGCCGGACCAGATCGTAGACGAAGCCGACGGACCAGGGGACTGGAGGCCGGGGCAGCAGTGGATGGACCAGGGGACCGGAGGCCGGGACAGCAGAAGAGTAAGGTTGCCACCTTTTCTTTCAGCGAAACCCGAAGACTCTAGCGACGCATGGAAGTTTTGGGGGGAGAATAAGTCGTGGCTTATTCATATGTAAATAGCACCACCCATTCATATGTAAATGTCACAGTCTCAAGACTATTTTCAGTGCAGGGCCAGTAGCCCTAATCTTTATTTTGGCTGCCCCTGTCTGCCTGATATCGTGTGCCCAGGTCTCAGCTGCCATGAAATCCGGACACAGTATGTGGCAAACCTACAGCAGAGGTAAGGGGGGCAGTGAAGGCATGCAGAGGTCTGTGTCCCCGCTGTCTCTGCCAACACAGGCGCGGAGAGCAGCGAGGTTTTGAAGGGACACAGGCCGCTGCAGCCACAGTTTTCCTACATGTACCGGCAGCTGTATGGGGGTCGAACATTCAACCCGCATACACTTGCATTGAGTTCGAGTTCGAACATTTCGGCCGTTCGAATACGAACCGAACACGGGGGTGTTCGGCTCATCCCTAATCTGTAGGCCTCTTTTGGGATCAACTTCTATCTCTCTTGTTCTCATAGCTCGATTTTGGTGCATCCTTCCAAATAGACTTTACAAACAGTTTCACATAGGAAAGGGAATTCTAAGGCATTCGTAGGCTTAATCCCTTTATTACCAATAAATACAAGGTTAAAAGATTAAATCCTGGCCAACGCATGTTTTGCATGTATATCCTAGGCTTTGTCATGGCAAATATGCGATGATATACACCCGGGATATACACAAAATATGTGTGTTGGCCAACATTCAAAATCTTTGAACCTTATAATCATTGCAAATAAAGGGATTAGGGCTAGGCCTATGAATACCTCTGGATTTGCTGTCCTTGCAGAACTGAGAAGGAGGGCCCAGCGGTGGCAGCAGAGTTGGAGGAGGCCGGGGCCCAGCAGCGCTGGCCCAGTGGCAGAGGTGAGGGAAGCCGGGGCCCAGCAGCAGGCGGCTCGTGGCTGACTGGAAGAGGAGTGCAGTGTGCAGGGCAAGCGATCCTGACCAGCCCACACCCCTAGAGACCCCACATCCCTAGAGACCCCACACCCCTAGAGAGTCTTTGATATGCTCTGCAGGGTCACTCTCAGGTGGGCTCTGCGGGGTCTCAGGTAAGCTGTGCAGGGTCTCTTGTGGGCTCTGCAGTCTGTGGTGGGCTCTGTAGGGTCACTCTCAGGTGGGCTGTGTGGGGTTTTAGGTGGGTTCTGCATTGTCTCTGGTATGTGCTGGGTCTCAGGTGGGCTGTGCGGGGACTGTGGTGGGTTGTATGGGGTCTCAGGTGGGCTCTGCAGAGTCTCGGATGGGCTCTGTGGGGTCTATGGTGGGCTCTGCAGGGTCACTCTCGGGTGGACTGTGTTGGGTTTTTAGGTGGGCTCTGCAGGGAAACTCTCAGGTGGGCTGTGTGAGTTTCAGGTGGGCTCTGCAGGGACTCTGGTATGTGTTGGGTCTCAGGTGGGCTGTGTGGGGTTTATGTTGGGTTGTGAGGGGTATCAGGTGGGCTCTGCAGGGTCTCAGGTGGGTTCTGCAGGGTCACTCTCAGGTGGGCTCTGTGGGGTTTCAGGTGGGCTCTGCGGGGTCTCTAGTATGTGCTGGGTCTCAGGTGGGCTGTGCGGGGTCTCAGGTGGGCTTTGCGGGGTCTCAGGTGGGCTTTGCGGGGTCTCAGGTGGGCTCTGCAGGGTCCCTGGTGGGCTGTGCGGGGGGTCTATGGTGAGCTTTGCAGCAGTGAGCAGCGGAGTGATCTTTTCTTCAGCTCAGAGCCAGCAGGAGCATATATGAAGAGAAGGAGACGGCGCAGGCACACAGGAACTTTTGGGGGGGCCCATACAAAATTTTGCTATGGGGCCCTCTAATTTCTAGTTATGCGCCTGTCCCTGTGCAATACTATTTGTAAACTGAATCATGAATGCAGCTGCTAGACTCATCCACCTGATCAGCCGCTCAGTGTCTGCAACCTCCACTCTGTCAATCCCTACACAGGCTTCCACTAGCCCAAAGGATAAAATTCAAAATATTAACAACCACTTACAAAGCCATCCACAACTCCGCCCCCGGCTATATCTCAAACCTGGTCTCAAAGTATCACCCTAATCTTATCACCCTAATCGTCCCCTCCTCTCTTCAAAAGACCTCCTGCTTTCCAGCTCCCTCATGCTCGCCTCCAGGAGTTCACTAGAGTCTCTCCCATCCTATGGAACTCTCTACCCCAACCTATCCATCTATCTCCCACACTGACTGCCTTTAGGCGATCCCTTAAGACTCATCTCTTCAGGGAAGCCTATCCCATCTCAACCTAACCACTGAACCATCACATTCTCAAAGAATTCATCCCCACATAGCTACCTACTCATGTATGACTTCTCCCTCCCTTTTAGATTGTAATCCCTCACGGGCAGGGTCCTCCTTACCATCTTGTCTTGAATTATATTGTGATTGTAATGTCTTCCCTATGTTGTAAAGCACTGCGCAAACTGTTGGCGCTATATAAATCCTGTATGATAATAATAATAATAATAATAAACTGTTCTAGGTACCCTCTTGCTGGAATCATTTTTAGACTGGAGCTTCATAGGAAAAAAAATCCTTTAAGATCTGGAAAATGACACAATTGTCAGCTTTTTGTTATCACATATATAATTTGTGTTTGGATTTTTTACAGGTACGAACTGGATGATAGAAATCTTGAATTTAATCAAACATGATGGAGATCCCACAACATGTCAGAGTATACTTAACTTTGAAAGATCACCATGGTTTGAGATTGAGGCATTTAAAGAACAAGAAAAACAACTTTCTCAGCCAAGAATTATATCTTCCCACCTACCCCACCAATTGTTTGCCAAATCTTTTTTCAAATCTAAAGCAAAGGTATGAGGCAACCTTACTCATATCTGTATGACTACATGTTCTATAAACTTAATTACTGGCTTAGGAACTGTGTACAAAAGATAAAGTGAATGTTATTCTTAGCTTTAACCCTTGCTGCCAAGCCCTCTCTAACACTTTTGACCTCAGCTGGCCAGGCCATTTTTGCAATTTTCCACCTTTTTTTAATTTTCAACTGCTGCTTTTAGAGTTTGTAAAAGACCCCCCAAACCATACATTTCATGAAAGCACAGGAGCGCTAGAATAAGAAATGGTGCTACTAATTTTCCTGACAACGCTGGCTTGTTCCTGACAACGCTGATTTCCTGGTTCCTGCTCCTGGCTTGTTCCTGACAACGATGATCTCTGTGTTCCTAACCTGGCTCGTAACTACCCAATCCGGCTCCTGACCTTGGCTTGTTCCGGTTTATGATTTTTGCTTGCTCCTGTGGACACTGTCCTTAATAAATATTTTAACTAGCGCCTTATGCTTGTCTGGTTTTCAATGTGCTCTGACAGACCTACACAAGCAGTTGATAAGAAGATTGAATTTGAATATTTTTTTTCACATAAGTATTGTTCGCTGTTATATTTGGTTTTTGAACATATTTGTTTTCTGCGTTGGGTGACAGCACCGCTTCACATATTTGAATGATATCAATGCAGGCTCATGCAACCAATTTAAGTGAGTAGCTGTAAGGAGGAACGCCCAGTTTTTTTAGAGTAATCGGGCGCAGAAGTCTCTATAGAAGATAAAAATACACAAATCGATAAAAACGCACTAAAATCAGTATCAGTACACACAAAAAAACATATTTTATATGTCATGTTTTGTAATTAATAAATTAATAAATAACAAATATTTGTACATTTTAAATTGCACCTTTTTGTAAAACGGTAAAAATAATGATGGAATGCAAAACTGTAAATAAGCAACTTATGCTAAAGATTTGTGTTGTGGTAAGGCCTGATCTGCAGTGTTGTTTGTGCGCTGTGTTGGTTGGGGTTATGATAAAATGATGCAGACATGTGCAGTTGATGTATATGAACACAGAAACTTACATTTTTGTTAGCTTTCCTCTTCATAGCCACATGGAAATTTTTGCATCTGTACTGTTCAAGAGATGTGTGTATTTTCCTGTGGAGAAAATGTTGAATTTTTAGGCTTCAGGCCTAATAAAACCTTCATAAAAAATGAAGAAAGCCTACAATGTGAGCCCTGAAAATGTGCACACATATACTTCATCACTGCACCTCTTCATTACCACAATAAATGCCAATCAGTTACAAAGGTGGAAATAGACTATAAGAATGTTAACTGACATGATAAAGGATACTCAGAAGTGCCACACATAGTTTGTTATCTACTGGAAAGAATCCAGGCATCAGGACATCCTATGAGATAACTTAAAACATGTGCAGGCACCTTGTCTTGGAGCATATTTATGGCAAAGGCTGAATTAGGTGCAGGAGCTAGCCCAACCTTTAAGGAGAGTCTCCTGGTGTTTGGAAAATTAAAGAGAATAGGGAGTGTAGAGGTAAAGAGTAGGAATTAGATCAGTGGAGGGCTGGGAGAGGGTGTCCCCCCCTCCCCCCCCCCAGGCTGCCTGCCTCATGCGGAGGGCTGTTTAAAGATAAGTCATGGTCATGAAGTTGAGGGACGGTAAGGTGTACTGAACCCAGGAGAGCCAGGCTTTGAGAAATTTTGGGTGCAAATAATTTTAGATGGCCTTGCTTCAAGTTTGGTCTCAGCATCCTGATCTCCTTGTGCACCTGCTCTGTTTTTACTTTAGAGATAAGAGGGATAGCAAGCGGACCCGTCACTGCTGGAAGTGGGGAGCAGAATAAACTGAGCTAGTGAAATGAAACAGAAAGTACCCTCTGCTGTAATATTTGAGGATGAATTACTCCGTACTGCCTTCAGTTAAATAGGTCAGCATGTACAGTATTTGTTTTAAAGTGTATTTTCTACTAGTTAAGAATATCTGAATATTTTAATGTTGCGTGGTCATAGTTCTTCTTTAAAGCTGAACTTCAGACTTGCAGCAAAGTATACAGTTATGATATATGTACAGAAACAATTTACTTCAAACAGTAAAACAACAAAAGGTTTCTCAGCACACTCGCCAGCCAGACAAACTTGCACCCAATTTAATCTTCCGCCCCATGTGCTCCAAGATGGAGACTCTCATAGTTTAGAGTTAGGACCGCACTATATGGAGGTTCCTTGACGTGGCTGTGCGGCTTTCACATTTTCTGCAGAAGACGTGTATCTAAACCTCTGCTTTTAACCTTAGTTAACCTTAGGTTTTTTTTTGCATGCTGGCTGGTGAGTGTGCTGGGAAACTTTTTGCTGTTTTGTCAGAAAGCAAA
>NW_017306337.1:447377-457466 GCF_000935625.1 Nanorana parkeri
TATTCTGTTCACATGTTTTGCTGAGCAGATGTCTACTGCAGCAGAGCCTGACTAGCTGCTAATGCTGACCCTACCTTGTCCTTTACCAGTTTGTACAAAAGTCTAAAGATAATCTAGGGCACTGCAAATTGTTTTTTAATGTATTTACTTATTATTTTTTTTTAATTTTCTATAAAAAAATATAATGCCATTTCTTGTTTTTTCCTTTTTTAATCTGCTGTAAAGACTGCTTTGCAGCACAGACACATGAGAAATGTCACATTTGACATGCTAAAATATCCTGAATTCTTTTGATTCTTTCCAGATTATTTATACAATGCGGAACCCTAAAGACGTAATTGTGTCTTTCTTCTACTTCACCAAGATTCATTACCTTTTTAAGGAAATTGAGAATTTTCAAGAACTTATAGACAACTTTGTGAATGGGAATGGTAAGTTTATGATGTGAAACAATTATTAAATAAAAAACCCATTCCTTTATTTATTGTGTCTCAGTTAAGCTAGTGTAATTATGTCAATGATCTGCAATGCCAGAGTATACCTAATGTACTGATACAGCCCTAGTTGTCAGGAGCTGGGTAGGACAAAAGCCAGAGCGCCAAGCTCAGCTCCTGGGAGGGATGCCAGCTAGAGTGTCATGAGTGGCTGGTATTACTCCCCCCACATGACCCAGTGAGATTTCTGTCATCACAGCTTAGGATGATGTCACCCTTTTTTAAGAAAGCAGGGTATTAGTGATTTGACTATATTTATTATAAACAATCAGAAAAAAGATGACGGTGGAATATGTCACATTTATGTAATCCTACTCTGTATCCTATCATTGTTAGTGGATTTAACAAAGATGTATATCATTTATATAAATCAATAATATGTTCTTCTAATTTGTTCAGGTCTGTACGGGTCTTGGTTTGACCATGTCAAAGGCTGGATGCAAATGAAGGATGACAGCAGATTTTTCTACATCACATATGAGGAACTTTTAAAGGTATGGAATATACTGTTGATATTAAAGCCAAAATATTTTAAAGCTATTTCAAATGCATATTAAATCATTTACAATGGATGCTGCTCCTTGATGTTTCAAAGTTATGGCTTCCTTCAGAATCATCTGGTCCCGAGCACTGGTCCTGTTATCCTGTTTTAGGGTGGCCCATTTCCCTTGCAGGGTCCTATAGAGCCACCCGTGTGTGCTAGTAAGCTGTGTGTTGTCTTCACAAACACACAGACACAGCAAGGCAAGCCATTATCCTGCTCTCTACCCCTCCTTCCTCCCTTTCCCAAGCTAGTAGATGGACAGCTGCTAGAGTCTCTTGTAATCTAGTACTGGACAGAAAGTTCAGGTAAGTGGTGCTGGGAAAGTTAAAGCTAGTGGTTTTGAACCATGATGACTGTAAGTGCTTTGGCTACTGCTGGGCAATGTATATTAGTTTGAGCTGAATTCGTTATTGAAAAAAAATGTAATACTACATTATAGGACCGTGGAAATTAAAGATTAATTTCTTGATTAATCGTTAAACATTTTGATCGCTAATGAAAACACTCACCTCTCCGCCGGCTTCCGGGAGTCCCGTCGGCGATCCGGTGACGTCACGGACATCAACGTCACCGGACTCCTCCCCCCTTCCCCAAGTGGCTCCGTCGGCTAACGAAGGGAAGGGGGGAGGAGTCCGGTGATGTCGATGTCCGTGACGGCTAACGAAGGGAAGGGGGAGGAGTCCGGTGACGTCGATGTCCGTGGCGTCACCGGACTACTCCCCCCTTCGTTAGCCGACGGAGCCACTTGGGCCGATGAGTTTGCCCAAGAAACTTTTGGCACGAGCGCCAGCCAAGGCATTGGCCTATACACATACAGCACAGCAATGAAGTAATAAAATGAACTAGGATCACACTAATCCAGCACGTTATTATTCTGAGTTGCCCCACTCAAGCGGCGGCCATATTGAGTTGGGCACGTGAGTTTAATAAGGTATTGGATTAGTGTGATCCTAGTTCATTTTATTACTTAATTTCTGTGCTGTATGTGTATAGGCCAAAGCAGTTGGATCTGTATGTGCGTTATAACTAATCAAAATTAATCGATTAATCGATTTAAAAAAATTTCGATTAATCGCACACGAAAATTTTAATCATTACCAGCCCTACTACTTTAACCGCTTCCCGGCGGCCGTTGTACAAAAACTGCCGGCCGGGAGCTTCCTGGATGTAATAGGTCGTGTATACATGGCCTGTTAGCCCCGCCCACACCGTCAATTTAAAAACAGGCAGCGGTGCCCATTAACATAGAAGCGATCCGCCAGCTATAGAGCCAGCGGATCGCTTGTATAAGCTGCTGGCCCGTGCCCCCCCTCCCTCCGCGGCCCGTCCTCCCATTGTCACGCTGGTTCCGGGCTCCGCTGTGCCCGGTGCGAGCCCGGGACAAGCATAGTGCTTCTCTGACAGGGGATCAGAGGGAGGTCGGTACACGATCTCCCTCCGGTCCCCTCTCTGGTGTCAGAATGTGGAAGTGATGTATATTACATCACTTCCGCATTGTCGTGTCACTCTCCAGCTTCAGACGCTGGAGAGAAGCTGATGAAGCAGATCTCTGCTTCATCAGCTTCTTCAGGGGGGTCCTAGGTGATATTAGGGGTCTTGGAGACCCCTGATGTCTCCATAAAGAGGACCTGTCACTTTTGCTATCACATAAGGGGGTTTCTTAGCCCTCTATCTGATAGCAATAAAGTTAAGGGGGAAAAAAAATAGGAAGAAAAATTAAAGTTTCCCCCCAAAAATGTAAAGTTACACACAAAAAAAAATGTTTTTTTTAAAAGTCTTAACCCATACATACACGCATGCAAACATGCATCAGGTGCGCATACCTGCGTAAACGACGATTGCGCGGATTACGCCGCACATGTTACATATTGCCACGAACGTTGCAGTGAGAGCAATAATTTTTGGGCCATCAATCACTGATAACACTAAACTGATGAGCGGTAAAAGCTTTTAAAGTGTTGCCTATGGTCAATTTTGGGTATGGTAGTTTTTTTGCGATTTCGCGGGTGCTCACAATTTTTAAGCATGACAAGTTTGGTGTCTATTTACCCAACGTGACCCGGTCTTTTATATTTTACCAAAATAATTGGGTAATAATAATTGTTTCCTAACATAATGTTAAAAAAAAACGTTTTTTTTCAAAATTTTCAGTAATTTTCCTGAAATATTGTAGAAAGAAAAAAGGGGTGATTAAATACCACCAAAAGAAAGTTATATGTCCCCCCAAAAAATGGTATAAAATGTATTTCAGTACAGCATTGCATGACGGAATAAACGTTAGTCAAAGTACCGCAGCACTGAATACTGAAAAATGGCCTGGCCAGGAAGGGGGTCTAAACACCTGGTCTTCAAGTGGTTAAGGAGAGACTGACCGCAACTTTAAAAATTTCAGGCGAAGGAACAGAAAAAAAAGTAATTTAAATTCTTACTGCAGTGTTTTTTCATTTCCATTATTTTTTTTTATTCACTTGCAATGTGCCTTTGGCCTTGGTAGAAAATTTGACTACTCCATGAAGAGCCAATTCTTTAGTAGCTCTCTCCACCGTTGCACATCCTAGCAATCTCTTCTACTGGGAGTCTCTGCTTGCCTAGACCTTCCTCTTACCTCTCTACTTAGCCTTTTATGCAGCTGTATAGGAGAATACTATAGCACTTTACCTCAGTAACAGCTCTGAGTCTGTTGACATCACAACCAAGATGGCAGTGCCCAGCACCAGCCCAAGGGCTTTTGGATGTTTACACAAGGGAGGCTTTTACAAATAAATAACATGCAAATAATATGGAAGAAACAACAGGTTCCCACTTGACTACACATCAGAGATTATCTGAGAAACCATATGATCAAATAAATATACTTCAAACAAAACTGGCATAAAAGTATAAAAAAAACATAAATTGATTTCAAGAAAATGTATAACCACGATTTACCAAGTGTGCACACATATACCCCTGCCCAACATTAACAAAACCCCTCCCTATAAAATCACACATGTAGGACCAGTAGGGTACCTAATATGGGCCTATATAGAAAAAAATCATACACATCTCCTGTATTAATATAAACAATATCCGTGTGGTGGGTGGTGTTAATCAATTGTCTCAGTCCATAAAACTCCAAAATCAGACATTAGGACAATAAGCACTGGATGTAATGTAGTCCACTACTGGGTATACAATCCAATATAAGGTATCAGAGATAGGGAAATTTGTATCCACTGAAGAAAGTCTAAATGGACATGGTTATAGGTGAAAGTGAGTTAAGTTGTGCGTCCTGAGGTGCTTCCTGTGAACGCACCCTGCTACACAGTATATCTCTCTGCCGTTGCATATGTAATTTTTCTTCATCATTTGTAAGATAATTTTGAAGACAAAAGTTGTAAACCACCAGTAGGAGTGACTGCAGTTTGAATAAGCAGAAATATGTATGCAGCTGAGTCAGGACTGTAGCTACCATAGGGCAAGTGAGGTACTCGCCTCAGGTGCAGCTGACAGGGGGGCAAAGCCCCTGTTGCCATGGCGAGCACAGGGCACCATTGGCAACAGGGGTGCCAGACGACCAACACAACCGCGGATCAGCAGGGAGAAGAAGAGCGGCACAGGCTCAAGCTTCTCCTCGGATCCCCACTGCTCTCCCCCACCTGTATGGGCGGAGGACTCTGTGACCTCAATCTCTTTTTCTATTTCAAAAGGGAAATGTCAGGGGCCTGTTTAGACCCCTGATATTTTCCCAAAGCCCCCAAACAGTGAAAAAAAGAAAATAATAATAATAATTAAAAAAAAAAAAACACCCACACACAGACTCGAATTGAACGAATTGAACGAAAACTAAAAAGGTTTTCATTAGTTTTGTCAAACGAAACAAATTTTTATGCTATTTTGCATTTGGCCACCAGCGCATTCTGTGCATGCGCGCTGCTATCCTGGAGGTGGGGCGCATGACGTCACAAACCTGTTGGGGGGGCACAATTTTCTGTTCTTGCCTCGGGCGCAAAAGGAGCTAGCTACGGCTCTGAGCTGAGTGGTTGTGCATCCTGAGGTGCTTCCCATGAAGAAGTGCTACACTATAGGCCAATGAGATTGTTACCAATCAATATACTGCATGTAAATTGGATGAAATATCAACACAGTATGTCATTATTTTAAAGTACACCAAGTTGCCACAATGTGAGAAATAAGTCTTACACAATACACAAACAAAATGTGTTAATGGTTAAGTTTTTTATGTTTCAAGTATATCTAGAGCCAAAAACGTTTTTTTTGGGATAGAATAGGGAATGCTAAAGCACATGTCAGGACTTTTTTTTGCTATATGTATTTTGTTGGAGAGATGTCCCTTCACTCCCTGTCCCATAGACATATCAGAAGGTGAAAGGAAATCTATGCAATGTGAGGGTGGACTTCCCTTCTATTCCTGTTCTGGTGACTACTTAAAATGTTTTACTACTTCTCATCAAATTTATCCTGGTCACCAGATAAAATAGAAGGGTAAATGTCTCCACAAGAGACAGAGACAGTAATAAAAACTTGACACTCTTGATAACCTTTCCCTACTCTAGCAAAACTAAAAAAAAGGGTTTTAGATGCACTAATGGGGCTTATTTATAAAACGTCTGTAATGCTGGGCAGATGCCGTTCCTATGGCATTAGCGCCCCTGGATGGTGCTGAGGAATATAGGAATTTCCTATACTCTGTGTCCTCTAGGGGCACTGGTGCTGTGTGAATGGCATCCACACAGATACTGTATATGCCGGGTGGGAGTTTTGTACTGTAAATAAACCCATCAATATGAATGTATGAATCCTATTCCTCTATTTGTGATAGTACACTCAAATTAATGATTGTATTGAATTGTTGAATGGATGAAAAATTGCAGAAATATGTGGCCAGCATAAAGGATAAACAGTTAGTAAATTTGGCTGGGATATATACTACATATTTGTAACAAACACGCAGGCCACCTACTACGTTAAAGGTCTAAGGATGAACAAACCGTAATCATGAACTTCTCTTATTTTCTTCCTTTTGACCTGTTAACACTGCCGGTGCTAGACATTTTGCGCCCTAGGCAAGACCAGCTACTTGCACACCACCCCCCAGCCCCCCCCCCCCCCCCCGACACACAATAATATTTACCAGCAGCTATGCGGGACTACAAGTCCCAGCAACACATTATTATACCCTCGGCACGCGCAGCCCCAAAGTTGTCTCTCAGTTGCGCTCCTCTGCTCAGTTGGTGGGTGCAATAGCCAGGCAGCTATTGGCTTTTGCAGTTTGAAATGAGGGGGGCACTGTGGTGGGTGAGTGGTCGATATGCGCCCTAGGCAGCAGTGCGCCCTAGGCGGCTGCCTAGTTTTTCTAGCGGCAGCACCGGCCCTGCCTGTTAAGTATACTATTGAAAAGGTTATGCTATATCTGATTAATAAGTGTCAAAAATACCTGTTGCTCCTGGTGGAAATCCAGAGTTCTGTCATGCCCCGTGCAATCTAAAGTGTTATCTCAAACAGTTATTATTAGCCTTGCTGAGGTTATCACTGTAAACTACAGAACACTTCCCCTAATGTTATGGACATGAGCAGAGCAGGTGTTCCGTAGTCGTAATACACTTCCTGTCAAGAGACAAGGCCGTTCCTTCATGGATACAGTACAGTGAAAGAGTATTGTCATCCTAGGACATTCTGCATTTTACTAGTTGCAATATTATACTATTCATGGCAATAGTAGTTAAACTGATTCCTTATTTTCAGGACCCCCGTGGAGGTGTGGTGAGACTCTGTAAATTCCTAGGAAAGCAGCTGGATGATGCTCAGATTGACTCAGTTGTAAAGCATTCAGCATTCAGCACCATGAAGGAAAATAAGATGTCCAACTGGACTCAAGTGCCAGCTGAAGTACTGGATCAGACGAAAGGCTCCTTTTTACGTAAAGGTAAGTAAGGTGGAATTCCAAATGATATCACTAGTATGCAGAGAAAGTATCACAGTATCTGAAGCCAAAACCTTTATCTACGTTTTAAAGAGCATAGGATATAGTTAGTAGTGATGAGCCGAACACCCCCGTGTTCGGTTCTAACTCGAACTTTCGAACATGGAAAAAGTTCTAACTCGAACTTAGAACTCAATGCAAGTCTATGGGGGTAGAACTCGGAAAATTAGATCCTTTAATTTTTTGTTTTTTCTTTGCTAATTTGGTCACATGAGAGATTTCAATTCACTTCCTTGAAAATACAACAGGAAGGTACATTTCCCCAGCTGGAACAAAGACAGTAATAAAAAACAGATATGTTTTGGCTTTAGATACACTTTTCTCTCCCTTGAGAAGAGGTGCTTAAAGGAGAAATATTGAGAGAGTAAAATGTACACTTCACAACACTTAGAGCCAGTGTGGGACACCTTAGCTGTCACACCTCGGCTCTATAGATCAAGAGCTGATTGATCACGTACCCCTGATCACGGCTTTTCCCTGCAGTAATTGTCAGTCACCGCTATCCCGCAGGGATTCCCCCCTTCTTCTAACGCTGTACTGAAACTAATTTTATACCGTTTTTGGGGGACAGATAGAGCTTTCTTTTGGTGGTATTTAATCACCACTGGGGTTTTAATTTTTTACTATATTTAGGTAAAATTACTGAAATTTGTTTTTCATTATGTTGGGAAACATTTATTATTACCCAATTTTTTGGTAAAATATACAAAACAGGGTCACGTCGGGTAAATAGACACCAGACATGTCAAGCTTAAAAATCGGGCGCACCCGCAAACATATTGATCTGGGTCATAGCAGGATGTCTAAACCTCTCCAATATCATAAGGATGGAATCCTTCCCCCCAGCTGTACTAAAGCTTACCTGTATGGGACAATATACTGTATTTTGAGCTGTAACACTGAAACTTTTCTGGCTGTATTCTGGCAAGCCCTGTCACAATGCATAGGGGATGAATTATATTGGCAAGTGGTACCCTGCACATGAGATGATTTTCTGTCCCTGAAACATCAAAGTTGATATTCATTTTCAGGATAGAGTTCAGGAACAAAATCTAAACAAAAGTTGAAAACAGCAGGTATATGCTTGGTGGTAAGGTAACCACCCTTAGGAGGTGAGGTGAGAGGGACCCCACCATTCTATTACAAGGCAGGATCTGCAGCAGGGGCCAAAATTGTCATGCCTGTAATGCCACTTCATGATCTAGCTATGTTTAGGGACAGTTTTTTTCAGTTCTCATATCCTTGTTGTGCTTCTTACAGGAATCTCTGGAGACTGGAAGAACCATTTTACAGTGGCCCAGAGTGAGTATTTCGATAAAATATATCAGGAGAAGATGAAAGACCTCAACATGTCTTTTTACTGGGAACAACTATGATTTAGCCATTGGGATACATAAATGTTTGTAATAGGAATGCAGTTAGACATATTTATTTGCAAATGTTAGAAGTTGTTGAATTTGTCAATAAATGTTTCCTTTGCAATTAAAAGAGATCTAAAGTCAAAGTGTTGACATTTAGTATTATTAAAGACAATATTTTACCAAAACAAAATTGTTTTTATTTACTAATTATTCTTCATGTGGTGATGGTTACGTTTTGGGGTGAGTTTTTGGGTGAGTCACCTAATGAAAGTGCCACATCCAACTACAGAGGAAATCTGTTTAATAATAGTGGACTTTTGAGGCATTCATTTGGGTTATTTTCACCAATTCATATAACATTTTATTAAATACATATTTCCTCAATTTCATCAGTCCATAAAAAACAAAACAAAAAAGTACAAAAAACGTGCATTCCAAGTGGCTCCCAATAATAATTTAGCCTGTGCAAGGATTTTTGCCAACTCAGGCAAAGGTGCATTTTGCCGCTCCCCCCCGACCATGAAAAACATTGACAATGTTTTCAATTGTCGATTTTAATCGACTAATTGTTGCAGCTCTATATTATTGCTGGGATTTGTAGTCCTCTATAGCTGGTGGTATTCTCCATTGCAGATTACCACTGACCAGTTATAGAGGAACTACAATACAATAATACATAATACAGCGCAATGGAGAATACCACCAGCTATAGAGGAACAACAAATCCCAGCAATAATATATTAACCAGCCTGTATAATGTATTATTGCTGGGATTTGCTGGGATTTGTTGTTCCTCTATAGCTGCTGGTATTCAGCATTGTGCCGCTGTATTATACAATGCACAATACAATACACAATACAATATACAATGCACAATACAATACAAAATAATACAATACAATGCAGCATACCACGTGAATTTTGTCTTTGTCACATTAAATACCGCTCCCACTTCAGCCAGCTCCCGATCCCGATTCCCGGTACGAGTCCTCGGATGTGTCTGGTCTGGGCTGGGTCACCATGAGAGGGTAAACCGAAAACGCCTCCTCGCTCGGTTCCAACTTCCAAATGTGTGCACCGGGCGGCTCCCGAGTCCCTCAACAGGCCGCCGTCGCCTCCAGGATGACGCCACACTGCTTGCTGGTCCGTCCGTTGCTCCGCCTCCTGGCTGCAGCCCTCGCTCCTTCACATGCGGCTGAGCGGCCAGGGGAACCAGGGGCGGGGCCACTTACGTCACTCACTGACATAGGAGGACGTAGCCAAGGACAGCGAGACTGTCACTGAGGAGACTGCACAGGTCAGCGCCGCTGCGGCCGGCGGGGACTCGTACTTCAAAACGCCGCCCGCCCGCAGCAGCAGCCCACACGCTGGTCTCGATCGGGCGACTGTAACTATCAATTTTCCGCCCTGTTCCCTGGCGCCGTAAGGCAAGTGCCCATGTTGCCTTGCGCTAGCGCCGGCCCTGGGGTTGCACAGATACCAAGTACAGTACTCGGTACAAGTACGAGTACATGTACCGATACTTTTGAGCTCCAAGACTAGACTAGAGAAAATTTGTAAGGAGCACATGGAGCTCCTGGGATTTGTACATCTCTGTTTTAATATACAATTTTGTTTTTATAAATATATATAAGGGATGCACCGATACCAGTTTTGCGGTACAGACTAATGATTTCAGGACAGTGGTGGAGTGCCAGAGCCAGGTCC
>NW_017306337.1:462460-485149 GCF_000935625.1 Nanorana parkeri
GTATTGTGTATTGTCAATACACAATACAATATACAATGCACAATACAATACAAAATAATACAATACAATGCAGCATACCACGTGAATTTTGTCTTTGTCACATTAAATACCGCTCCCACTTCAGCCAGCTCCCGATCCCGATTCCCGGTACGAGTCCTCGGATGTGTCTGGTCTGGGCTGGGTCACCATGAGAGGGTAAACCGAAAACGCCTCCTCGCTCGGTTCCAACTTCCAAATGTGTGCACCGGGCGGCTCCCGAGTCCCTCAACAGGCCGCCGTCGCCTCCAGGATGACGCCACACTGCTTGCTGGTCCGTCCGTTGCTCCGCCTCCTGGCTGCAGCCCTCGCTCCTTCACATGCGGCTGAGCGGCCAGGGGAACCAGGGGCGGGGCCACTTACGTCACTCACTGACATAGGAGGACGTAGCCAAGGACAGCGAGACTGTCACTGAGGAGACTGCACAGGTCAGCGCCGCTGCGGCCGGCGGGGACTCGTACTTCAAAACGCCGCCCGCCCGCAGCAGCAGCCCACACGCTGGTCTCGATCGGGCGACTGTAACTATCAATTTTCCGCCCTGTTCCCTGGCGCCGTAAGGCAAGTGCCCATGTTGCCTTGCGCTAGCGCCGGCCCTGGGGTTGCACAGATACCAAGTACAGTACTCGGTACAAGTACGAGTACATGTACCGATACTTTTGAGCTCCAAGACTAGACTAGAGAAAATTTGTAAGGAGCACATGGAGCTCCTGGGATTTGTACATCTCTGTTTTAATATACAATTTTGTTTTTATAAATATATATAAGGGATGCACCGATACCAGTTTTGCGGTACAGACTAATGATTTCAGGACAGTGGTGGAGTGCCAGAGCCAGGTCCCAGCTGCAACCACTGCAACCCTGGTAGTTCTCATGAAAATGCCAAGTATCTGCACTGGTACTCGAAAAGTATCTGTGCATCCCTAGTATATTGGGCAGCGTTAATAAAAAGGACTGTAGGTATGAAGGGAACCCTACACATGGAAGAAGAAAAAGAACAGCATAAGATATAGTGCGTTTATAAAAGCGGACAATATAAGGTGCTGATTTACATGGGCTATTTAAAAGAAGTTTAACAAATATAAAGAGAATGCTGTAAACATGTCAGTATCACAAAAACAGATAGAAGGGAATTTATCAAACCTGGAACAGACAAATTGTGGAGCAGCTGTGCATGGCAATCAATCAGCTGCTCTCTTTCAATTTCAAATCTTAACTGAACAACCTGAAGAGAGAAGCTGATTGGTTGCCAGATTTTGTCTGCTCCAGTCTTGACAAATCCCCCCCCCCATAATATCTTACACTGGCTATAGTACAGATGAACTTCTATCTATACATAAAAAAATAAAAGAAGGTATATACCGGGAAATGGGTGAAAAATTAGCACATTTATAGTATGGGTCTAATATCCAGCTCCTCATTTAACCAAATGGGATCATAGGGTTTAACATGTAAATCTATTATCTGGCATTTAAGCATCCAGAACTTTCAAGCAAATCAGGAAAAAAAACAAAACCGGGGACATATGTCCTCGCGTTTTGTTTTTTTTGCCTGTTGTTTCATAGACATGTGCACAAAAAATTTGTTGGTTAGAAACTAAATTGATTTAGTTGCTAACGGAATTCTGTGTTTACATCTTACTGCGGCCGATGGCTAGTCGACAGCTGGCAATTTGAAATAGCCAATAGCAGAATCTACCCAGCAGATGAATGGAGCAGGGGGTTATTTCTTGAGAGCTAATAGTAACTCTCAAGCAACCAGAAGGTACAGTTTTCTGACATCTACCAATCCCCATGGATATCAGATAACTGGGAGTACTACTGTAGTTATGTATTTTCACACAATTGTAATCAGTTGTCTTTACAATAAATTATGTAAATAACATATTTACATAATTCCCCACCTCCTTCTCCAGGCTCTAAGAGCTGGAGAATGTAAACAGTGACACCAGAAGTGATGTAATACACATCACTTCCAGGTTCAGTGATCGGAGGAGAGATCAGTGGCTGGAAGCCTGCTGATCTCTCTCCGATCGTTGCTTGGAGACCCACTGTGCTGGTCCCGGGCCCACACGGGGGACAGGGGAGCTCGACGAAGCCTGCGGAGGGGGGTGAGGGCAGCACATGCCGCCGATTGGTACAAATGATCTGGCAGCTGTATAGATGCCGGATTGCTTGTATCTTAACAGCCATCGCCGGCTGTTTAAAATGACACCATGATAATGGCTGTAGCAGCAGCAGCAGCAGCTGTGTACTTGCTTATTACACTTCTGCGGGCCAGAAGTGGTTAACATAAAGTATTCCTATATCAAGTAGCAGGAGATCTGTCAGCTTAAGTGATATTACAGTCTAAAGGGTTTTAAGCTATTTCAAATGCTGATTACATCACTTACAATGGATGCTGCTCCTTGTTGTTTAAACATTTTTGTTTCCGGCAGAATCAGTCCCCTAAACACTGGCCTGGATATTCTATTTTAGGGTGACTCCTTTCTCAAGCAGAGTGCTATGCAGTCACCCTTGTGTGCACTAGTAAGCTGTGTGCGTCTCTACAAACACACAGGCAGAGCAAATCAAGTAGATGAACAGTTGCTGGAGTCTGCTATGTCCTTTGGGATCTTGTACTGGACAGGAAGTTCAGGGAAACTGAGCTGAGAGACTTAGAAGCAGCTGTTCAGAAACATGATGATTGTAAGTGCTTGGGCAAAAATGTAAAGAAATACTTTGCTGGGCAATGTATATTTGTTTGCTCTGGATTCATTATTGAAAAAATGTTTGAGAGTTTAATGCTATTTTAATACACAAGTAAGGGCCAGCGCTGCTGATTTGCTGGCAGACATTGCCAGAAATGAGAAGTAATGCAGGGAATTACAGTAACTTCAAATGAATTTACTCAATAGCTGCCCAGCAATTTTCAGCATCAACTGTTGTTTTTGGAGTAGGGTTAGTAAGATCTTAGGGCGTACATTCTAAGCCCAGCCAGCAAGTGATGAATATAGTGCTTTAGTAGTCAGGGAAAATAAAAACAATATATCATTTTATGTTATTGCATAATTCTTAGTGCTTGTGTGCACAATTTCTCTGCAACCTCAGTTCAAACTTTATACTGTGGCCAAACCTTGTATGGCTTACAGAGTTAATATCAGAACGCTGGCCAGAATAATCAGCAGCTCTGAGTCAATAAATCTTTGGAGGGAAAAAGGGGATCTGTGACAGCATGATTCTAAACCCTCTCCTTCTGAGGATACAGTGATATATCTGTATTATCTTTACAGTGCTTTTCTGCGTTTGTTGCCTCAACAACCTCCCTAGTGGTGCCCCTTCAATTCCTGGCCCCATAGCAGCCCAGTCTACATCTATGGCTATATGTACTATTTGCACATATGGATGTGCAAATTCTTTTACAGGTATTCCTCACTTAACGACGAGTTCCGTTCCTACGACCAGGTCGTTAAACGAATTGGTCGTTAAGTGAGGAACTAACTCTATACAGTACTGTACTGCATTAGTACAGTACTGTATAGCGTTGCAGATGTACAGTACCGAACAGTGTACTGTACATCGGCAAAGAAAATACTTACCGGGACTCGCAGTAAAGATTGGAGGACATCATTTCCGCCGGCGACACGTCGCGCTGATGCGCAAGGTCGGAGGTCGATCGGCGGTCCGTCGTAAGTGCGAGTGGTCGCAAAGCAGGTAAGTCGTTAACCGAGGAATGTCTGTACTAACTGTGTTGGATGGCTAACTAACTATTGTCATATGTCTTTATGACAACTGTATCAATAAACTATTATGTTGTTATGTGTACAATTTTGAGACTGCGTTCAGATCTAGGCGGCATCTTTTTTGCACGTTTATGCGCGTTGTGCACATTTTGATGCGCGTTTGTATGCGTGTACATGAAGATGCGCATTTTGACTGGCAGCTTATGAAACAATGTGGGCAATGGACACACACAAAAATGTGCAACATGCTGTCTATGCGGCAAAATGCACTGTTAACTGCTCAAAGAAGTGCATGTACCTTTTGCTGCTCAGATTTGAACAGGGGCATTGAAAATCATGGGATTTCTTGTGTTGGGCATTTAAAAGCGCTTTCCAATTGCTAAAAAAAACTCCTATGTGTGAACCAGGCCTAAGTGTTGAAATGTAAAGTTTTTATTTTTATTTACAGTAAACAATTAACATTTTACCTACTTTGAATAGACATGCCAGCGTTTGAGTAGAATATATGAACTAAATATTTGAATCTTTATTCTTTATTAAGCAAGTTAGGTTTTTATGGTTGTCTGTGTCAGAGCAGATTCTCCTCACTTCCTGTTCCAGTGATGGTCATCACAGAGATGAGGCAGGGAGTAAAAATCTCTGACAGCATTAAAATCCTGACAGAGGTTCTATCCCTTGCTTACTCTCTTCAATACTATCTCCATTTTCTGTTAGTAAAGATTGCATTTTGAAGTCATTTCAGATATGTCATTACTAAACTAGATTTAATTTATGTGCCAACCATTTTAATTCGATATAGGGGTGTGCGTTCACCTTGTCTATGATTATATGGTAAGCTTTAAAATGTTTTCCCCCAAACCTTACTTTATTTAACAGATAATGCTCTGTTTTTTGCTTGACTACAAATGTTGCAAATCGTTTGTTGGGTTAAATAAGGTTATTGGCAGCTGTCAACAATTCTTTAATGATGAGTCATTATTCCTGAAAAATAGGCTGTTTGATTTGCCCATGGACTTCTTTGTAGTATTAGTTGTGATATTTCCAAATCAGATTTGCGTAAATGTTCTGTTTATTCAAAATGAGTAGGTCCGTTCTTGGTTTACGTCAGCAGTTTGTACCAAGCTGACCTTTTCCCACAATACAATAATAGTCCAGTCCGTTTTTTAGATTATTTCTAACATCTATGACATGTGCTGTATTAAAGTATATCTAAAAAGAAAACTGTTTTTTTAATTGGATGGAGTTTGGAAAAATTACAATCTCATAGAATCCAAATCATTTCTTACAAATCTGTGTAGTCACCAAAACTAAGATAAACAAATGATAGATGGTTCTGTCAAAAAGGTCCAAGAAAGCAAAATGTCACCATAACACAAATGGGACATTTGTTTACCACAGGGCAGTGCCACTAAGAACCCCTTTCTCTAAGGGCCACTAAGAACCCCTTTTTTAGGCAATAGTGACAATCATACGTAACAGGCACAAGGTCTTACCAGCCTAAACCCACCAATTACAACCCCCTACCAAAGAAACGCCCCCAAATAGCAACTAAATAAACAAGTGCTAACAATAAAATATAGATCACTAAAACAATTAGTGTCCAAAAATATATGATAACATGCACACAAAGTCTAGGTATGTAGTCAATTTTAAATGGCCACTCAAAGTATAATTTGATCACAGTAAACAATACCTAACATAAACTGCACCAAACTGGCTATGGCAACTTGGCACATAACTCGCAACCAGAAGTGCATCATTGCCATCAGGTGGAAGTACACAAATAGTCACATCCAGCGCTCACCAGATTAAGAGCACCCAAGCAAAGTTTCCTCAAATACCAACCAGAGGACAGGATGGAGCCAGAAACTAAAAGGGGTGGAACAAGAAGGAAGAAATAAACAGGCAAAAATACAAATGGGCATAGTAACCATAGAAACATGGAAGCCAAATAAAATAAACAAAAAAAAAGCAACAAACTTAACAAATATAATATTCAAGGGGCAATCCTAAAGCAAATAAGGAAATAAATAAAAATGATAACCAAAATAAAACATCAGAAAACAAAATTTTAAAAGAAAGCCAATAGCAAAAGAATACTAACAAAAAATATCAAAGCTAATACACACACTGGCATCATTTCATGCTCAATGACGGCTCCCGAAATTCAGGAACCTGATTAAAAAGTTCCAATGGGAACAACTATTCTGGTGACAACTAAGTGGAGAATTCTGTTACGTTTGTTGAGATTTCCTCTCACTTTCTATTGTGTTTCTAGGACAGGAAGTAAAATACGATCTTCCCAATGGGACAAAAAATATAACTGTCAGGTGTTTTAACCCATCTCTACTGTATTCAAAGCAAAAGAAAAAAAGTTTTTGCTGCACACACGTATTACTTACTGAGTGCTGCGACACTTTGTTGTGGCTGGTGATGGGTTAAAGGCTATTGTAGGTGGTAAAAATACTCTGCAATAAAACTAGTTGAGAGGCAAATGAATCAGTTTTCTATGAGCTTTATCAGTTTTTTCTGATGGCTGATGCCAGGAGTGTTGTTAGGATTGTGAAAGACCAGAGTGGTAAAGCAGCAAATTGCACAGCAGTGTGTGTGTGTGTGTGTGTGTTTGGAGGGGTCTTGAAGGGGCATGGTTAAAAAAAAACCTGAGTCTACTCACTGTATACATAGCACACATTTGCCCCAGAACTTGTATAGACACAACATACTTTACTGTGCTGCAAGCAAGAGTTTAACAGACACAAACCACACAATAATTTTTGAACAAGAAATGAAACTCTCCAATACATATACTTTTCACAGCGACCTTGAAGAGAAACTTGATAAAACAGTCAGTGACTACATAGCAACTTGCAACTGTTGAGAGCAACATAGTGTGCAATGGTAAGTAGTATGTCATATATATCCCAGTGTACAGTGATCAGGAGTATGTAATGTACAACAACGTGTATATAGTGCAGGGGTCAGGAGTGCATACTGCACAGGATGCAGGGCTCAGGAGTAGGTAGCACCCAGGTAAGTGTACAAACAAAAATTACCTTCTTACCCAGTACAGATTCCTTCCCCCTAATCCCCTCCATTACAGAGCTATCTCCACCCACCACCCGGTTGAATCATGTGATCAAAGCTAAGGAGGAGCCTAGGGAAGCTTTCTCTCAGCTCTGAAGTGCTGCTGTATCTGAGGTCTGCCAATGGAAGAAGTCAGAACTGCAGTGTGCCAGAGCCCCATGGCCAAGGCAACTAAGTTCTGGCGCAGTGTTTCTGCACATGTACATTAACCCTCAGCGAGCCTTACATTGTGATCCCAGGTCACAGCCATCATGGGACAACCAAAATCTTCATAATCATAACACCTTTACTGATGTTGGTTGATCATGAAATCACTTTCCCTTCATCAGGCATGTGATCACAACTTCAATGATCCACCAAAGTCAATAAAGGCATTTTGATGATGAAGATTTTGGTGTGCTGGTGACTTACTCTCTATGCTATATGCTGAGGCACCATCTGCTTGGCACTACAACACCCACTGAGAGACAACAACAAGTATACTGGTTAGGTGTGCAATGTGATATCTGCATTGATCCAAACTTGGCTATTTCTGTACTGTCCCCTTAACACTACATTTAATAAAAATGTATCTGGGCTATTAAACAGTGTGGCACTTCAATTCTGCAATTTGACGCAGATGTCCTTAAAGGGGTTCTAAAGCCTCAGGTTTTTTTGCCTCTATCTACTGCTATCAAGCAGTAGATAGAGGCAAAAAGTTAAAAAAACAAACAAAACGCTTTAACAGCGGTTTAAACTTACCTTGTTTTCGCTGCGCGCTCCCGTCCGAGAAAACAAAACTGCTCCGGCGGCCGCAATGCATCTTGGGACGGGCTCTTGCGGAGTTCGGATTCTCGGCCGGGAGACGAGCAGAGACGCAAGGTAAGTCTATGAACGCGTGCACCCGCCTGCAGACACCGCTGGATCTGAAGTGCCTGCAAGCAGAGACGAGTCAGCGCTGGATCGGAGAGCCACCGCACCGCTGGAAGGACAGATGAAAACATCAGGAAAGAAGAGGAAGATCGGATTAAGAGACATCAATTTAGGTAAGTGCTGACATTAACATTGCGGGGAGGGGAAAAAATATCCTTTAATGTCACTTTAACCACTTCCCGGCCGGCCGTTGTAAAAAAAACAGCTCTCTAGATCTGAGCGGGCATCTTTAGACGTCCGCTCAGCCACGCCCCTCGCGCGCCGCTGGGCGCGCGCAAGCGGGAAATGCCCAATATTTAAAACAGGCAGCGATGCCTGTTAACATACAAGCGATCCGCCGGCTATAAAGCCGGCGGATCGCTTGTATGAGGTCCCGGTACGTGCGCCCCCCCCCCTCTGCAGCCCCCCTCCGCTGTCATGCTGGTCCCGGGCTCAGCTGTGCCCGGTGCGAGCCCGGGACCAGCATAGTGCACTCTGACAGGGGATCAGAGGGGGATCAGTACACAAACTCCCTCCCTCTCCGCTGTCAGAATGCGGAACTGATGTATCACTTCCGCATTCTTGTGTCACTCTCCAGATACTGGAGAGAAGCTGATGAAGCAGATCTCTGCTTCATCAACTTCTTCAGCTGGGTCCTAGGTGACATTAGGGGTCTTGGAGACCCCTGATGTCTCCATAAAAAGGACCTGTCACTTATTTACATAAGGGGGTTTCTTAGCGCCCTATGGGATAGCAATAAAGTTAAGTGGAAAAAAAAATGGAAAAACAAATTAAAGTTTCCCCCCAAAAATGTTCAAGTTACACATAAAAAAGAATGAAAAAATGTCATGCGTGTATGTATCCCCCCCATACATACACGCATGCAAACAGGCGTTGGGTGCGCATATGTGCGAAAATGACGATTGCGCCCATTACGCCGCACATGTTACATATCGTCGCAAATGTCGGAATGAGAGCAATAATTCTAGGGCCATCAATCACTGATAACACTAAACTGATGAGCGGTAAAAGCTTTTAAAGAGTCGCCTATGGTCAATTTTGGGTATGGTAGTTTTTTTGCGATTTCGCTTGTGCGCGCAATTTTTAAGCTTGACATGTTTGGTGTCTATTTACCCGACGTGACCCTGTCTTTTATATTTTACCAAAAAAATGGGTAATAATCATTGTTTCCTAATATAATAAAAAAAATAACTAATTGTTTTCAAAATTTTCAATAATTTTTCCTTAATATAGTAAAAAATAAAAACCCCAGTTGTTATTAAATACCACCAAAAGAAAGCTCTATCTGTCCCCAAAAAATGGTATAAAATGAATTTCAATACAGCATTGCATGACGGAATAAATGTAATTCAAAGTACCGCAGCTCTGAATACTAAAAAATGGCCTGGCCAGGAAGGGGGTCTAAACACCTGGTCTTGAAGTGGTTAATGGATTTATCCTCACTTCTTGTTCCGGTGACAAATGTAACATTTTTCCATCAATTTCTGTCCTGGTGGCAACTAGAAAGGGTGAATCCACCTAGTGGAGGCGCAAAAAATCATAAAATCTTGAAAGGGGTTTCAACCTTTCGCTACTCTATCCAAAAACAAACATGTTTGGATAAACATTAACATTAAGCTTGTTTTATTTAGATACAACTATGTGTTTTGTTTGGTCTGTGCATCTCACCCTCAACTTCAAGTAACTATTTCTCCTTTGCTTCCCAGTTATCCTAAAAGGGCAAATATAAAAAACAATTAATAATTAAATAATACAAATAATGAATACAGCTCTGTATTTATTAATACATCATTAAATATATTGTTAAATGCCATCTGCTGCTTTTCTTTTCACTGCCAGTCACAGACCAGGGGAGAGACAGGACCTGTAAGTGTTACTGAACTGTGGCATAAAAAAGTCAGGTTTGTGCTGTGTGTGTCACAGCTATGAAAACCTCAGGGCTGGAAGAACAAAAAATGCATAGCCTTTAGCAGGTAAGACACTCCCAATAATGTATTGCATCTGTTTAGCTGTTTCCTTGGAGTTTAATCTTAGGTACTCATTTTCTCCCATGTCACATTTCTATAAAAGCATAGCATTTGCCTGGTTTTCAGCCTGTGCATGTTTTACAATGTGCCTTATTACTAGTTTAATAAAGCAAAACTTAAATAAAAACTATAGATTACATTGTAAATTCAGCTATGCTTAGACTGGTACCCTCTCTGTTTAGGAGATAGTTCTAAAAAGTTCTGTAAGCAAGCTGGACTACATTTTGGATTTGCTATGTTGGAGGCTAATGAAGAAATCAGCATTCGGGTAGCCACAGCCCTGAACTGAGCCTACATAATAATTTACTCAACTTTAGCCTGTGTCACCACGTTCAATACACTGTGTTTTGGACATGAAGATGCCAAGGGACATTATTCCATCACTGGAGTGGAGGAGGAGACAGGTTGGAGGGAGTGCTCTAATAGCCAGCTGGCTGCTAGGCTCGGGTGAGTATAACTTGTTTTTTACACCCCAGACGATAGCTTCACTGCAAGGATTAAGAATATTTTTTTTCGGATTTCTTCTTTAGAACAGAAACTATTTCTTGCAAGCTTGAAAATGACTACCTTCGAAAAAAAAATCAGCAATGGCAACTCCTATATGTGTATCTTGTATAAAGCAGTGGTTGTGGTGGCTCTGGATTTGTTTATGATTACTAATTATTAAAGTAAGTTTTTTTGGGCATTATTCTAGGGCCATTCTAGGAAGGTTTGTCCTCACTGGTGGAGGTTCTTTGTGACTCTGAGTGAATTAAAGTATAGGGATACTAAATGCTAATGATATGAAGACAAGATATTTACTGTTTTGTACTTTTATGACCAAAAAAATGGTCAAAAATTCCATTGCTTTTGGTGTTCCTAACATGGCTCCTTTTTTTCGTAGTATCAGTAGAACATTTCTGCAGTTGGCATACCCAGAAATAGAGACACAGAGTTTGCAAACCACAGAACTGCTTTCCTAATTGTGTTATCAGGGGAAGGGGAAGAGGATTAATAACGTTGGCAAGCAACTGGCTGCTCTGCTCCTGTGAGGATGTAGTGTAGGCATAGAAGGCCAAATATCCAGCCAAGTATCTGCTGGGTGTGCGGTAGCTGAATTGATTGGACACTTTTGGGGAAAAAAGGAGGCACATGTGTCCTACCTCAAGTTTGTGTGGCCCTTCCACTGCTATGTCCTGCAGAACCTACTTTCCTCCTACCATGCACAGTATGCTTCACATTTTAGACCTGCCTCTAATTGTAGTATTTCTTGAGTGGTGAATGAGAAATGAAACTATGGTGATAGGGGGATGAATATGTGTTGCTTTTGGTGCACACTAGTTCCCACACAGCAAAGCAGCAGCGTGTTGCCTACAAAGGGCATCTCCAACAACTGTTCAGTAACAAGTGTATGCTGCATACCCCAAACCTAAAAAAGGTCCTAGCAACACAAAATCAAATAGAATAACCCACCACCCCAAAAACCATAAACCATAAATAACTACCCCCCTCCCCACACCTTTTTGTAACCCTACCAGAAAAAAAAAATAGATAAAAGAAAACCCTAATATATTTTAAAAAGGGTAACACAGAGAATAGCAAGCAATCACACTTGCTGTAGAAAAACCTTCTAAGAAGGACAGTTAGGTCTATTAAATTGTGAACATAGGGGGTATAGGCAAGGGTATGTAGCCCACTACAGTGTAATCCACAGTATAGCGCTGTATAGCATAGTATAACACTGTATAGCACTATACTGAACTGTATCTCTCTGTACATTCTCTCTACACAGATTCATCAGCTTTCCCTAACCAGCTCCAACACACACAAAATGGCTGCTGGGAGCCTACCCTTTTATGCTAAGGGGGCTGGCTTGTCCATTATCTTAGATGATTGTTTTATAGGAACCCATCTGACCAGGGACAAAGGCTAAGGGGTGTAATATGGGTTTGGGTTAGGGAGGTCCCAATACCATTTTTTCAAGATCAAGTACAAGTACTTTCCCTCAGGTACTCGCCGATACCAATTACCAATACTTTTTCTTAAAGGGACAAGTTAAATGTTTTCTAAAACAATACAGACTAACAATTTCAGGGCAGTCCCTATATAATTATGAAGAACTGCAACTCAATCCATGATTATTCAGTAATGGAACATGGCAACTAGCTATAGAGGACCACAAATCTCAGCAATCCATGCTTATACAGCAATCATACAGGGCTGTGTGTGGTCTCACCAGGGCTGCTTTTGGATCTTACCAGGGCTGCATTTGGGTCTCACCAGGGCTGCGTGCAGGCTCACCAGGGCTGCATGCAGGGTCTCAACAGGGCTGCATGCAGATATCACCAGGGCTGTGTGTGATCTCACCAGGCTTGCATGGAGATCTCACCAGGGCTACGTTTGGGTCTCACCAGGGCTGTGTGTGGCTCTCACCAGAGCTGCGTTTGGGTTTCACAAGGGCTGTGAGCAGATCTCCCAAGGACTGCATGTGGGTGCCGGTCTCTCCGGGCGGTGCAGGTAAGTGCCGGGCTCTACGAGTGGGTGCAAGGTTCTTTGGGCGGTGTGGATGGGTGCCAGGCTTGTGCCAGACTCTGCGAGTGGGTGCTGGGCTCCAGAGCTGTGTGTGTGGGGCTGTCCTTTGTTGTGCCCGTCTCTGTGGGTACCGGAAAGGAGGAGGAGGAGATGTGTAAAAGTAATGAAAAGGAGAAATGTATGTATTTAACAGTAGGTAAGGATATGGGGAAGAAGACCAATCTCAAATATTACCAATTTTGTATGAAGGTTTTCTAGTAATAGGGAATTATTTTTGAATACACATGCTGTATTTAAATAAACTTACTGCAATACTGATTTTAATAAAGTAATCTATATGGAATAACTTCTTGATTGAAATACAATAAGACACTCTAAATTGGGGGTCAGTAACAGGTTAATCATAATCTACCTGATCACGACCCCATCAGTCCCTCCCTTCACGGTACTCCACAGAAACTGCTTCACATAGAGCTACTGGCAGCACAAAGCCTCCCCATTCACCTTTCACCCTGTGTGAAACAGAGCTACCCAACACAGTGCTGCTTCTGTTGGCTGCAACTAGGGACACACTGAGTGTCACACACTATTGCCTAACTAGGAGGTAGCTCTATGATTGACACTTTTTGTAGAAATTGCAGGGAATGCTCATCAGTCCTTGTAACCTCTCAACACATAGCAAACCACTCTATTCCAGAAACAGGCTTTCATATGACAATCACTGGGACTCCTATACCTCCATCGTTAAACGTTAGCACTTTGTCAAATTGGGTGATATGAATTAAAGTATAACATGCTCATGTAATATTTACAACTGACAGCTACTGGGGGTTTGCCATAATAAAATGTGCCCTCATGAAACTCCGGGCATTAATACTTCAAAGCTTCTCCCTTGTACTCTCATCTGACACACTATTGTTGTTGAACACAGTGAAGCCTTGCCCCATATTGTTACCACTCTTGTAACCTTTAAACACTGTAAAAAAGCATACTCCACCCTAGTAATCTTTGATTTCATCCATAGATCTCTAACTCTCCAGTGTTGCCTGCTTCTGCTCTACATTGCTCAATATTATAAAAAAAAAATTTCCTTTTTTTGGAAAAATATAGTCAACATATATATTTAGTAGTAATTCTATTGATCATATTTTGTTTCCGTGTGCCACTAGTTAGTTAAATGTATTGGTTTTTTTTATTGAGAAGACACATTTTTAAGCATTTGCAGCATTAGCTTCAGAAGTACAAAAGCAACAATAATTCCTTTAACTCTGTAAGGCCCCTTTCCTTGCAAAATATATGATTAGTGGTCTTTTGTGAACTGTATTGTCTGTAATGTGTGTCTCACTGGGGGTTATAGAAAATGCAAAAATTTGTTCAACCCCTTCCTGACAGATGACAGAATTATTCCGTCAACATTTTTCAAATGGTTAAAGACCAGTGATGGAATAATTCCATCATATGGGAAAGTGAGCGCTGGTCCGTGGAGAGACCAGCAATCATAGGGTTAATGCTGTTGCTGGGTCCCTCGTTGTCCGAGGCAAATCAGGGGGTCCCAGCACTGTGATCACGGTGATTGGCTATCACAGTGCTGTTAAGCCCATGACACACTGCATGCGAAGCAGTGCGTGCAGTGTGTCTTGTCATTTTCACTTCGGCGCATCAGCTTGCATAGCTGACCGTGCAGAGATGAAAAATTTCATTTTCAGCCAATAAACCCAGGCGTCTGGATGCAAAATCCATTGAGTTGTTACGCACGAGCCGATTGGCTGAAGATGCAGGCTCTCAGACCGCACTGCTCTCACACACTGCATGGGCTTTACAGCCACTGAGCCAGTTTGCAGCTCATCACACTGTGTTGTGGAGCTGAGCAAGTCAGTTCAGTGTGATACAAAGTATCTGTGAGTATAATACAGTGTCTCCTCAGAATACTAAAGGTGCCCATATACCTTGCGATCATCGGATGACACTTTTCGTCCAATGATCGAACCGTCGTACAATTTTCGTACGGCGGCCCCATCCTGCCCTGATTATCGCAAGGTTGGATCAGCGGTAATTCGAAGAAAGCACCTGGATGAATTGCGGTAATCGACCGCACGTATTTTCGTCTGTGCATGTGCAGTGTAGATCGTACGAATTTTGACGTACGGAAACGCCACCAACCTTGCGAAAATCGTGCGATCGACCGAAGTTTTCTAACTTTTTTGACATATGGAAACGCCACCAACCTTGCGAAAATCGTGTGATCAACCGAAATTTTCTAACCTGCTGGTAGGTCAAAAGTCGATCGATTGTACAGTATTTGCGGTTGTACACTGCCCATCAACCGTACGAATATCGGACGAAAACGCAATTGCATACAAAAATCGGCCGATATTCGTAAGGTGTATGGGCACCTTTAGTATCCAAAGACACTGTGAATATAAAAAATAACTCTTTAGTGTCCCCTAGCTTTTTTAAATAAATTATTTTATTTGACAAGTTTTCAAAATTACACGCAAAGGTAGCGAGCAGGGGACACATCTCCCATCGTAAAAGCAGTGGACGCAGCCACCGTACATGTACAATATAACAACCCTAAGGCAGATATAGCTATAAAGCCCACAATGACAATATACCAGCCTGTGGGCTAGTGGGACTTTAAACCCTTGGGGGGCCTGTGCGAGTCCTTATTGGGCGCCTAGTCGTCTGGAGAGTCACCAATGGGAGGAGAGGAGCTGGTCAGCCTCGTTAGGTGCGGTCCCACTAGTGCCTAGTGTGCAGACCACCCACCTGTGATTTATTTTGGGTAGATGGACTATTGTAATCACACAGGTGTCATGTCAATTGGGTAGGTAATTATTTACATACATTAGGTAGGGTTGTATGGGGATGTGAAAGAGCGGAAGGCTGAGGGGATAGGTAGGAAAAGGGGAAGGGAAGGACCCAGAAAGAAAGAATACAAGGAGGGGAGTGAGGGGTGGGGCGGAGAATCGGGGGTTCCTGGCCACCAGGTAGTCTGAAACCAAGAGATCTAGATATTCTTGTGTAGAGGTAAACTCATCCCACCAGAACCAGGTAGTATTGAACCGGGCCCCAGTTCCCTTGATGGAACTGGTAAGGTCTTCCATGTGCCTAATGTCTCGTATCTTGCTGAGCCACAGTTGTATCGTAGGTGGGGAAGCCTGCTTCCACATGGCCGGAATGCAGGCCTGTGCAGCATTAATTAGGTGAATTATGACCGATTTTCTATAACCCTTCAATGAGTGTGCGTTATGATGTAGAAGAAAGCAGGAGGGTGTCATGGGGATCTGTGTGTCTATCCCCTAGCTATTAAAAAAAGGTTTTAAACAGTTTTTAAAAGCTGTAAAAAGTTTTAAAAAAAACGGAAAAAAGTAAAAAAAAATATGTTTAATAAAAAAAGATAAGAAAATATAGTGCCAAGGCGGCTATTAAAGTTAGGAGAGAAACATACCACATTCTAAAATTGTTCCACACTAAAATTGTATTTCACTCCTTGTATTTTGTGACCTATAACTCCCAAAAATAAACTGAAATCCCAGACATATGATATACCCTATAAATCACGACAAATAAAAGAATTTATTATGAATTAATTTCTGTTAGCTGCACAAATTATATACACATTATTATTGCCAAAACTGTGCAAAATGTGTTTTTTTTGCATTTTCTTTTTAATAAAAAATAAGAATTTAAATATGCATATGGAACATCAAAGTAAAGCCCATTTTGTCCTTTAAAAAACGGTATATAATATGTGCAGGTGCAATGAATGAGGAAGATGGGAATCATGGTTAAACAACACATAGCAGAAATGTCAAAAATTGCTCTGGTCCCCAGGAACGAAAAACATTTCTGAAGCTGTGTCACTAGGGGGTTAAAGTGATAAAAAGGGTTACACTCAACAAAAACACATTATTATTTCACAGGTTTATTGAAAGGTAAACTATACAGTGTTTACTACTTCTCCCTGAATTGCCCTGAGCGTAGACTTTTATCCTCTGTGAAATCCAATGAGTGTAGAAGGGGTGGGGTGTCTCTTGCATAAAGAAGATTACTCTGTGTTCATGGACAAATCAACTAACTACAGACATCAGGAAAACACAGGTCTCCTAAAGCTTTCTTCACTCGAGAGAACATATTTTTTCAGAAGAGGATTTCTATTGCTGAAAGTAGGTAAGCCATGCATGGTTAACAATTTGCTTTATACCTGTTATACCGCCAGCTGCAAGAGATATTTAATACTATCCAAGTATAGAAGCTGCAACAGTGTTTTACTAACTTTTGTTAGAAAAAACAACAGTGTGCCGAACAAGCCCTATGTGTCCTATTCACATCATACCTGTGCGTCATTGTACAGAAAAACCTCCCAGCTTTAGAACTTGACATAGAGGGACACCTTAGGGATATAGGGACCTGTGGACCATGTAGCATAGTGCTGTGGCAAAAGTAGTAGTAACATTAACAGGATTATTCACAAAAGGGTGAAGAGTTTGGAGAAGACAGGAGAAGTGAACCATCTAGGACAACATCGCTGATTTGGAAACTAACTATAAATATAACTGTATAACTGTAAATATTAGACATGGCTCAATAGAGTCTAAGCCACTCACAGTATACACCACACAGGCATGCTGCATTCCTTGTTCTCAAAAATTACTCTTTAATTACAGAGGCACAAACGTGAGTCTTACAGACATACCTATCGCTTAGCACCAGGGATCAGTTTTTTTCATTATGCCTTTCTCTTCAAACAATATAGGCAGACTGCAACACTTTCCCTGATCCTTCCTTAAAGTGCAGTTACACTTTTGTAGCCAAATTGGGATAACACTTATTTTATGTTTGTTATATGTTCCTATTTACATTTGTCAGGATCCAGAGCACCCCCAGGTGGCGCTGGAGCCAGGTCCTGCAGTTCCAGTGCTCGCCTGCGGGTGTCTCCAGTAGCCAGGAACTGTCAGGAACCTGCAGCTCCAGTACTCACCTGTGGGTGTGCCCCAGCTGAGTGATCATTCCATCACCTGGTACTTCCTGGGAGGGTATTTAAGCCCTCCCTGCAGTCAGAAAGCTGGCTCAGTATTGCGTCGCCTGCACCTGACTGACTCCCCTGGCCTGTGCCTTGCTACCTGAACCCTGCTACCTGAACCCTGCTTCCTATCTGCAACCCTGTCACCGACCCGGCTTGTTACCCGACCACTCTCCTTGAATCCTGTTCCTGTACCGCGCTGCCCTCCTGTCACCGACCCGGCTTGTACCTGACCACTCTCCTTGTATCCTGAGGCCTGCCGTATATCTGCAGGCCTGTTACCCCTCCTTGTTGCTATTCCCCCTGGCTGTAGGTGTGTGTTTGTCCCAACGGTGGGTTTGCTACTTCACTGCTAAACCTGTGGGGGCTTTGAGGGGGTTTGTAGTTTTGTTGATGTGTAACAAATAAACTGTGTGCATAGAACCCTATCCTGTGTGGGCATATTAATTTGGCCATCCTGCGTGGGTACCTACATGTGGTGTGAGGATGCCTGTGCATGGTACACTGACAACATTGCATAACTTTTTGAGTTCTTTATACTTTAAAATTATGCTTTACAATCCCACCCAGTGCTGTGGTCAGGTCTGTATAAGATAAATCACAGCATTACCGGCTTTGGCAGTTACTGATAGGAAAAACCAGAAAGAACTTGGTGGTCAGTGGGATGAAAAAATTACTATGCTCAGTGAGTGAAAGAACTCCCCATTTTCGTTTCAAAGTTTTTATTGAGTTTTGACAGTAGGTAGGATACATAATACAGCAAGCAATACTGAAGTGCAAATAACAAAGGAACACGGAGACATTGGCTGTTGTCGGGTGGGTCATAACTGTGATCATAATTGTTCCAGGTTCTTCAAGACGGGGGTATATTCCGAGGAAAGAGCACTGTCCAGATAAGGGAATCCAGAGAGCAGTGTGCCAGGTGGCAAGGGGGTGAAGAAAGAAAAGGGGGGAAGGAAGACCAAAAGGATGCTAGTCAGTTTCTCATTGAGACAGAAAAAGTCTATCCGCCGTGTAACTTCCCCGAATTGCTTATTCCATGCCGAAGCAATAGTTTATTTGGCTGTCAGCAGGACATGTGTGGCTAGGCGATGTTGGTTTTTTGTAAGGAGCGGAGATTTGAGGTGCAGCAAGGCCATCCATGGGTCCTTGCGAAGCTTTACTGAGAATAAGCTGTCCAATAAACGGAAAACTCTCGGCAAAATCTGGCAATCATGGGGCAAGACCACCACGTTTGGAGGACATCGCCCAGAGATAAGCAGCCTCTAAAGCAGGATGACGAGAGCGAAGGGTGAAGGTGGGCAAATCTGGACGGCACCAGGTACCACCGTGTGAGGAACTTAAAGGCTGTTTCCATGGAGGAAATATTGATTGAGCAGGGGGCCATTGAGGTCCAGATCTGCTGCCAATTCTCCAATGGGTGTGATACTCCTAGGTCCCGCTCCCATCTCCCTACGTAGGAGTGTCTGTTAGGGGAGGTCAATGTGTTAAGTTGGGTATAGATCTGCAAGACCAGTTTAGAAATGTATGGGTTGCGCTTACAGGTGTGTTCAAATACCGTTAGGCCCGCCCGAGTGGAAGACCGTGTGAGCATTGAAGTGGCCCAGTGGCGAATTCGAAGGTACCTGAAATATTCAGATGGCGGGGCTCCCTTCTTGTCCTTGAAATATTGCCATCGGCGGACCGAGCCGTCGTCCAGCAGGTCATACAGGTGTGCCAACCCTTTAGTGGACCACCATGTGAATGCGTGGGGGGAGTCCAGCCCCGGGGGGAATAAAGGGTTTCCCAATATGGTAAGTAATGGGAGGTGTGGAGATTGGAAATTACTGGAGTATCTGGTGGAGTCCCAGAGGAAGATTGTGTGGGTCAATATGGGGCTCATGGAGCGAGGACGGAGGTTGGGGGTAGCCAGGGTAGGGAGCACAATGAGTAGGGGCTACATGATGTTGCTTCCAGGTCAACCCAGAGTGGATTGCTGAGGGATTGGAAATAGCTGACTATAGTGGCAGTGTGTGCCGCTAGGTAATATTTGTGGAAGTGGGGGAGGCCTAGGCCACCGTCACGTTTATGGGTATGCAGAGTGAATCTGGACACCCTGGGACGTCCTGTGCTCCAGACGAAAGAGACAACCTGGGCCTGGAACCTCTCGAGGTCCTTTCTGGGTATCGGTACAGGCAAAGTGCGGAAAAGGTATAGCAGCTTAGGAAGGATGGTCATTTTGACCGCGTTCATTTTGCCCATGCAGGAGAGCTTTTGGCGTGTCCAGGAGGACAGGAGGTCCCTTAGGGTTTTAAAAAGTGGAGGGTAGTTAGTAGTGTATAAAGTGTTATAGGTGCGGGAAATGTTAACTCCAAGATATTTTAAGTGGGAGGTGTGCCATTTGAAGTGGAAGTTGTGACTGAGGGCAGTTACTTGTTGTGGTTGTCAGCATTGACCGTTAAGTTTGAGACTTGGGCAAAAGAGTGTAGAAGCGATAGCAGGTTAGGAAGGGATACAATGGGTTGGGATAGGTTGAGCAAGAGATCGTCTGCGAACATATGAAGTTTATAGTCAGTATGTCCTTTGACAATACCGTGGATATTGGGATTAGTTTGGATTAGGTGTGCTAAGGGTTCAAGGGCCAGGAGGAAAAGGAACGGTGAGAGAGGGCATCCCTGACGGGTGCCAGCCAGGATAGGGAAGGCTGGTGACAGGTAGCTAAGGTAGCGGACAGAAGCTGTTGGGGTGCTATATTGGGTTTGGATCGAGAGGAGGAAGTAATTCGGGAAACCCCATTTGTGGAGGATGTAGAAGAGGTAGTCCCAGGAAATGGAGTCGAATGCCTTTTGGAGGTCTAATGAAAAGGAGCATACCGGGGGTATTAGTACAGTGCATGTGGTGCATGAGGTGGATAATTTTCCGCGTATTGTTTGACGCTTGCCTGTAGGGGACGAAACCCACTTGGTCTCGGTGTATTAAGTCAGGTAGAATTGTGTTCATACGATTGGCCAGTATCTTAGCTAGTAGTTTGACGTCAATATTCAGTAGGGAAATGGGTCTGTAATTGTGGGGGTCAAGGGCGTATTTATCAGGCTTGGGGATTATTACAATGTGGGCCAATAGGGAGGACGGGTGGAGGGTATTGTGGGCTTTTAGAGAGTTGAACATGGCTGCCAGGTGGGGGGCTAAAGTGTCTGAATATTTCTTATAGTATAGTACCAAAAAACCCATCCGGGCCAGGTGTTTTGGAGGCTTTGAGGGACTTGATGGCCAGGAGTACTTCCTCAGGAGTAATGTCCTGGGCCATAAGGGTGCTCATGTTCTCCGTGAGTGAGGGCAAATCTACCCCAGTAAACAGTGAATCAGCCCGGCGGGTTTGGAAGGTGGAGTGCTTGCCGTACAGTTCAGAAAGGATGGAGGTGAAGTGGTTGAGGATGGTGGATGGGTTTGCCGTAGTGGCGCCATTGGGGAGTCGGAGTCTGACCGGGGGCCTGGCCTTTGGCTTAGAATTGAGCATGTTGGCCAGTAGGGGGCCTGGTTTGTTAGCACACGCATAAAACGTGTGTTTGGTCCAGCGGAGCTGTTTTTCCGCCAAGTCGTTCAATAGGAGGTTCAGTTCCAACCGAACTGAATCAATCCTTTTCCGTAGGGGAATTGAGGGGGCCAGGTTCCAGTCAAACTCAAGTCCCTCCAACGTGGATGAAAGATCCGAACCCTTTTGTTGAGTTCTCTCTTTTGTCGGGAGGCCAGACTGATGAACTCGCCCCGCATGGTCGCTTTATGGGCTTCCCAGATAGTGATCGGGGAGGTGACTGACAGTGCGTTTTCCTCAAAAAAGCAGGAGAGGCACAGTTGTACGTGTTGAGCAGTGTCGACAAAAGAGAGAAGGGAGTCATTTACTCTCCAGCTAAATTGAGAGGAGGCAGGAAATAGGGATTTACAGGTGAGGGATACAGGGGAGTGGTCTGACCAGGAGGCGGAGAGAATGCGGGCGTCCAGGACAGAGGGGAGAAAATTGGGCATTACAAAAATGTGGTCTTTGTGGAACTCCCCATTTTCAAGTCAGTGAATGGAAGAATCCCCTCTCCCAGGCCCAGCATGTGCATCAGTTGGAGGGAGAACACCCCCTCCCAGGGCACCGATGGTCAGTGAATTAATGCATTAAAGTAATTAAAGTAGTGTACATTATGTGTGTTGGCACACTATGGTTGTTGGTTATGTGTTTAGATAAAGCACTGAAATCTTGAGGAATGCTGAATTAAATTTTACTTGTGTAGCGCTCACCCCCGAAGCAGCCGCCAGAATAACCCGGGAACGTCTGTCCTCAAGCTAGGATTCACCGGCCAGACAAGATCCAAAGCACACCAACAAGTTTTGTTAGAATTTTACTAGACAGATAACCTCCTGAAATTTGTCAACAAATATGTAAAACACAGTGGCAAGGAGAGACAGCATTAAATAGCATACCTTGGTATCCAGACATTCAGTAGCTGCGTCTATCTATTAACTGAAATATACAATACTAAGCTATCTAAATGGTTATCTCTGACTAGACCTGATTGATAATGTCTCAGTGCCAAATATTTCCCAACTTTCTCTACTACTGGCCAATAGCAATAGTCTAGGCCAGCCATCGTTGGGGTCCATGCTGTGTTGCTGGGTGGTGGTGGGGGAACAGCGATGTTTCTCCCATGTGAAGCCCCAAGCAGCCTTGATGTGTCTTCTCTGTCAATACTCTGCTAAATTACATGAGCAGCCAATGGCAGTGCTGCACTCCCCCTCTTAGCCAATAGCAACTGGGGTGGGCTGAGGAAGATACAAGTGGTTGCCGAGTGCTGAGGAGCCCATACAGCAGGGAGGCCACTGGACACATTTTTTAGTCCCGTGGGGGCCGCTTCTATGTAAGGTACCAGTGTTAATGTCTGTACATGTTACAAGCGGCAACTGTCACCCATTCAAATTAATGATTGGGTGACAGCTGCTGCATGTAAATGCCTGCACACCGCATGTAATCATATGTGAAAGGATTACAAGCAGTTAGGAATCTGTCACTATCCCTGGTTACACTATTGCGTATCCAGAGATAGTGATTGTTTTTGTAACTGCATGTAATCATATCACATACAATTACATGCGGTATGCAGGCGTGTACATGCAGCTACTGTCGCCCGATCATTAACTTGAATGGGTAACAGTTGCTGCATGTAAACGCCAGATTAGGGGTTCCTGCTGCAGGAAAACGCAAGTTTGTGACACAGGAATCCCTAATCGCACCTGAAATATAGGTGTGAATGGAGCCTAATATACACACAGAAAAATACAACCCCCCCACACGCTAATACACCCCCCTGCACAAATAAAATAATACACTCCTCCCCACACACATAATACACTTC
>NW_017306337.1:485241-532802 GCF_000935625.1 Nanorana parkeri
GGGGGGGGGTTGGGCAATTGCCCCCCTTGCCCACCTGTAGAGACGCCTATGCCCAGAACAGACTTCATTAACCCTTCCCATCTTGCCCTTCCAGCAAAATCTCTAGTACCTCTTCAGCCTGCCCCAGCACAGATTCTATTAAATGAGAACTATGGGGTTAGGGCTTTTCCCCATAGTTCTCCTAAGGGTAACGGGGGGACACAAACTAGCATCCTCCCGTAACCCAAAGCTCAGTATATAGCGACCTACAGCTTGCGGTATATTGAGACGCCGCAGCCGGAACGGATCCCGACAATTCTGTCTGGATCCACCCAGCTGCGTGAGTGACAGCTGGCTCTGGCTATCTAGAGGCAGAGCCAGCTGTACCCGCCCCCTCCCCCGTCCTTTCCGCCAGTCAGCGCTGAAGGATCGGACAGGGTAGGGGGGGAATCCCTGCAGGGAGCCGTGAGTGACAGTCAGGCTCTCTGCACGGATAGATCGAGAAGTGAGCGAGCGCCGGTATGTGTTCGCTCACTTCCCGATCTACTGAGCCGACCTGTGACAGTCTCATTGTCACAGGTCGGCTCAGATTATGAGGCTGAGTGAAAAATCACTCGCCTCATAATTCTCCTTTAACCCTTCCTGAACAGCTTGGCCCCCAGCTGTTGCATGCCTGTATAAAGAGTTTTGTATACATCAACAATTAACATTTGCTGCTGCCACCAGAACTTTGTTCATATTACTGGGAAGGAGATCACTCTGCGTGGCAGTATTGCATAGATGCAGAGCCGAGCACTGTAACAAGGGTACTAGTTAGTTTATAAAATAAGCTTTAATAAGTTTGCTTTACCTGTCCACATATGGATGCTTATGGCTGGATGCAGGTTAGGACTGGCTGAGTCATAAGTAGGGAAAAGAGTTTATATTTCGCTAAATTTCTGCTAAAATCGAGAGATTTCAAGCAAATGCTACCATGTTGGCAAAATTAATTGGAGTTAATAAGGAAGGTGAACGTAAGGTGCAAAAAGCATTGTTTACTCTTGAGCAGTGGTGTATCCAGGGCATGGCACATATGGCACATGCCCTGGGTGCCAATTAAAGGGAGGGCCCCACTCCTTGGGTCAGCGAATGTTTGCCGACCCACTAAGACAGAGGACAGTCACTGTCATTATTCAACCCCTGCTGGCCACCACTGCCGGTTAGCTGCTAGGATGCCAAGTAGTCCTAGCAATGCGCCAGCAGCTGTGGTGGTTGAATACTGACAGGAGATTGCTGCTGTCATTGTTCCAGTCCCTGGCTGCTGGTGGTTAGTTGCTAGAATGCCAGGTGGTCTTAGCAACTAACAGGCAGCAATGAGAGTTGAATAATGATAGCGGCAGTAAATAACAACCAGTTATTCCATGTTTTCAACGTTCCTTGGCCACCCACTGTCAAGTTAACATTGCAGCTGGACACTACTTTGCAGCAAAAATTAGATCATAGAGATTAATGGGGTCGCAAAACAATCCAGCACCAAATGCAGTTGCGTCACAGTTTCAGGTAATATCCCCCTTGGGATCAAAGAAAAAAAAATAATTCATGATTTGGCAGTGTGAAAGAGCCTTAAGAAACTATGACCTTTTGAAATGTTAAAGGCTAGCTCCACCTTTTGGACCATGTGTCAGGTTGCACCTATATTTAGATTGTATCATGACATTTTGTTGCCTACCCCATCCCCAAAACCCACACCGCCTCCCTTACCTGAATTGCAGGGTGAATTGCAGAAAATTGCATTACTTCTATTACTATTTTTTTCCTGTCCTCCAACAGTCATAAGTTAGCAGCTAACAACAAATGGCCATATGAATGTGAGATAACTGATTTCTGTGGTGTGTTTTGTGTAAATTCTGTAAAAATTTAACAACATTTTATTATAGAAAGTATATCACTTCTTTCTCAGGAAATAAAAAAACATAATTACAGCTGATAGGATTACATTTTGCATGCTGTCCACATTTAGGTTCACAATGACTGGATTACACTTTAATTACAAAGGAACAATGTTCCCAATCATGGCATGCCAGGAAGAAGATATTACCTTTGCAGAAAATGAATTTCTAGTACGGGATGATGATATCTTTAATATCACATATCCTAAATCAGGTAATGTTTCAATAACATTAAATGTATTTTATTATATGCTGGTAATTTAAGAAGACATGTTTATTTAGTGTGACATAGAGAAAGGTACAATACAGCACAGTAGCCAATTGCAAGTTATCTTTCAGTGATTAGACTTTAAGCCCAGTTCTGAGATTTTTGCACTCCTTCATCCCCATACTTTTTTATTCTATTTTCCCAATACATACCTAAATTCCAGGTATGTATTGCTAGTCTTCTGGCCAGTCCCATGACAAGTAGGGTCCTCTTCCTCTTCTGTTTTTTCACACCTCTGGCTGTGAGCAGTCCTGAATTCTGCAGAGAATGGTACAAATCTCACTGTGTATACGCACACACCCAAGGGGTGTGCTCATGACACCCCAAACTTACAGAAGGTGGGTTATATGATTCTGGGCAACATTCAACCTAGAAAGGAACTGACACTGGAGGACATATCAAAAATATTTCAAGAAGATAGCCCTAAAGACCTGGTAAGTTAATGAAAGGTACCTTTTTACAGTTTCACAGGTAATGTAACTACAAATTGAAGAAGAGGTATCACCAAGGGTTACATAGTTAGCCAGATTGAGAAAAGGCACAAGTCCATCGAGTTCAACCTATAGAGATTTTTTTTTAAAAAGAAAGAAGAAAAACTGAAAACAGAACGCCATGCCCACAGCTACCCCCTGTTGATCCAGAGGAAGGGGAAAAAAACCCTATAAAGCATGGTTCAATTTGCTCCAACAGGGGGAAATTCATGATCCCATAAGGCAATCGGATATTCCCTGGATCAACAATCTCTGGTACTTAATATACCTATAAGAACTCAAGATCCAGTAATAATCTGTGCATTTAGGAATACATCCAGATTTTTTTTAACCACTTGCTGTCCGGAGTTATTTCTTACTATTTGCGCACACATGATAAAATATACATTTTTGGCTAGAAAACAGCTTCAAACCCCCAAACAATGATATATTTTTTTTAAATCAAAGGCCCTGTAGAATAAAAAAAAATGCTAGTTGCAATTTTTTATGTCGCACGGTATAAATGATCCGGTGGCTGTATCGAAGCTGGATAGCTTGTACATTAACAGCCCCGGCTGTTACAACTGGCACCAAGAACTTGGCTGCTTCAGCAGCCGTGTTTTTTTTTTGGTGGTTAAAGTAGTTAATTGAGCTAGCTATTCCACATTTTCACAGCTCTAACTGTGAAGAATCCTTTCCATATGCAAAGGTTAAACCTCTTTTCCTCCAGACACAAAGAGTGCCCCCTTGTCCATTGTAGTGACCTTAAAGTGAATAAATTGGCACCAAGCTCACAATATGCACCATTTATGTATTTATACATGGTGATCATGTCCCCCCTTAATTGCCTCTTCTCCAGAGGGAACAGATTCAGTTCACCTAATCTTTGCTCATAGCTGAGCTCCTCCATGCCTCTTATGAGTTTATTGCCCTTTTCTGCACTGTCTCCAGTTCCACAACATCCTTTTTGTGAACTGGTGCGCAAAACTGAACTGCATATTCCAGATGAGGTCTTACTAATGCTTTGTACAGGGGCGGGATGATGTCTCTATCTCTTGAGTCTATACTCCTTTTAATACAAGAAAGTATTTTGCTTGCTTTAAAAAATTGCGGCTTGGCATTGCATGCTATTATTCAGTCTATGATCTACCAGAACACCCAGCTCTTTCTCCATCATTGACCCCCCCAAACATATCCCCCCCCCCCAGAGTGTATGACACATGCATGTTTTTTGTCCCCAAGTGCATTACTTATATCTACATTAAACCTCATTTGCCAAATAGATGCCCAATCACACAATGCATTCAGATCTGCTTGTAAGTTGGAGACATCCTTTAAGGACTGTATTCCACTACATAACTTGGTATCATCTGTAAACACACAAACAGTACTTTTAATCCCCAATTCTATGTCATTTATAAATAGATTAAACAATAAGGGGCCCAACACTGAACTTTGGGGGACACCACTAACAACCTCAATCCATTTAGAGTAAGCATCATTGATCACCACTCTCTGCATACCGTCTTTAAGCCAGTTTTCCATCCAATTACAGATTGAATACTGTAATGGATCCCAGCCGTCTGCGCATGTGCAGCCTGCGCCTTCCCGCAATGCTCGGGAACGCGCCGTTCCACGCATGCGCAGAAGCAGTAACCTGCGTGCAGGAATATGCGCCAACCCGTGCATGCGCAGTACTCTATCAGCACGAAAATCCGCCAAAGCGGCGCACAGGAAATGATATCACTGGCCCTATATAAACCCAGCAGCAGTACCACCATGTTGCTGGTTTATCGTCAGCTAATCCTTGTTCCTGTTTAGTGATACTTTGCTTGATCCTTGTGACCCGGACTTTCTCAACAAACCTAGAACGCTGCCTGCCTTGACCACGGAACTGTTATTTTACCATTCTTCTGCCTAACCCCTTCTTGTACTGGATTTGCCCGCTTGGAACCTGACCTCGGCTCGTCTCAACGGATTACGGCTTGCACGGTGCTCAACACCACTGGCACTCCCGCCACTTGTTGTCCCGCTGGGCTCTGTTCCCATCCTCAGAGTATCCCAGGACACAACGTGCAAGGGAAGCCTCCCCTCACATCCGGTCTCCCAGAAAGGTACGTAACAAATACTCTATACTTACTGATACATTAGCTGCATGTGGGGAACTGTGTCAAACGCTTTTGCAAAGTCCAAGTATACTATATCCACAGCCATTCCTCTGTCCAATTTATTACTCACTTCCTCATAAAAAGAAAGTAGGTTTGTTTGACGACTTCTGTCTTTTGTGAATCCGTGCTGACTATCCCTTATGATATTATTTGCAAACAAAAACAATTGCATGTGATCCTTAATGAAAGTATCTTCCCAACAATTGAAGTTAAGCTTACAGGTCTGTAATTACTTGGTAAAGACTTTGATCCCTTTTTAACTATAGGCACCCCATTGGCCTCGCGCCAATCCATTGGTAACAGGCCAGTCTTTCGAGAGTCTCTAAAAATTTGATACAATGGCTTTGAAATTATACAGCTCAATTATTTAAAGACACGTGGGTGTAAGCCATCCGGTCCAGGTGCTTTGTTCACCTTAATTTTGTCTAACTGTTTCTGACCATCTCAATAGTCAGCCAATGTGGTTCATTAGAGGCTATGGACTTGAGTTACATGGTGTTCCTTGGTGTACACAGAGCTGAAGAAAGTATTTAATAGATTTGTCCCCAGTTACCAACTATGAGTTATGTTGTAAGGGGCCTACATGCTCAGACCTGATTTTTTAAACTAATAATACATTTAAATAATTTTTGGGGTTAATCTCGCACTCTTCTGCAACCTGTTGTTCTGTGTTTTTTGTTGACAATTTTCCCTCCCAGTGGAAGTCTTGAAGAACAGCCCTCAGCATGGGAAATTTTGCTCTCCTGAAGTTTTGTTTTTATTTTTCCAGTATGTGAATGTTGTTTACAAAATAGGTTCAATAAAATCATATGGTCAATGATACCCAGGATGTTCTTTTATATGAACATTTGTAATATGCTCTGCATTGTTTGAGATTACCAGATCCAGCAGAGCATAATTTCTAGTTGGGACTTCTACCAACTGTACCATACAATTGTTGTGTAATAAGTTTATAAATGTCTGCCTTTTACTGTTCCAGCAGTGCCATTATGCCAGTCAATGTCAGTGTAGTTAAAATCTCCCATTAATACTACTGTCCCCGCCCTTGTAGCCCTTTCTATCTGTTTAAGGAGCTGAGTCTCTATCTCTTCATTAACATTGGGGGGCCTGTAACAAACTCCAACAATTACCTTTGCATTATTGCATTACATTATGCACACCACTATACAACTCCAACCCATAACGCCTCAGCACCATCACACTCACCATAAACAAAGTCCACCTTCACACTTACTTTTATATCACCTGTCACATAGAGACAAACACCGCCACCGCCACCAATCATGTGAAGAACCAAGCCAAGATTCAGCAATACCAATTATATCATAGTTCTCCTCATGCACCAAAGCTTCCAATTCTCCCATTTTGCTATGCAGACTTCTGGCATTGGCAAACAAACAGTTCAAGCAATTTTTTATTTTTTCACTTGTAATAGCTGTAACTTTTTTGTAGTATAATTAGTTCTTTAATCTCCAATGTTTGTTTGCAACATGGGAGTCTCCTTATTCACTTCAATTTTGATTTCTTTCCCCCCTTCTTTCCCTGTTCCACCTTCCTTTATAGTCTGACCCCTGTTTGACTTATCTGCCCCATTATATTCTAACTCTACCTCCCACCACAATCCTAGTTTAAATAATCCTCCAACTCTCCCATGAACCTCTCCCCTAGCAAAGCAACAACCCCTTCCAATTAGGTGCAGACCATCTTTAGCATATAGGTTGTCCCCCAATGAAAAGTCAGCCCATTGCTCCAGAAACCCAAATCCTTCCCTCTTTCACCAGGTCTTCAGCCATGTGTTTTACTCTTGAAGCTCCTGCTGTCTTTCCTGTACTGCGCATGGCACAGGCAATATTCCAGAAAATATTACCTTGGAGGGCTTCCCTTCAGCTTGCAACCTAGTTCTTTAAATTAATTTTTAATGATCCTCCATCTTTCATGTATTCTGTAATTGGTCCCAACATGGACCAAGACAGCTGGGTCATGCCCAGCCCCTCCCAGTAATTTGTCCACCCGGTTCACTACACGCCGAACCCTGGCACCAGGGAGACTGCAAATCATCTGGTCAAGGTAATCTGGACAACAAATTATTCTAAGTCCTCCGAATGATAGAATCCCCTATTAAACAGAACCTGTTTAGGCCTTCCTGCATTACCCTCCCCACCCGGACTAAATTGGCTGCTTTTCTGGCTGTTACAGGCAGCAGTGGCATCTAGGGCTGCCAACTCAGAGTTTGCTACCCGCACATGTTTACCCAACTTAGCAAATTTGTTTGGGTGTTCAAGCACAGGACTGGCCTTCCTTTTCTGTGAGCCCCTGCAACTCCCTTTAGCTACAGTAACCCAGCTTCCTACCTGATCATCCTCCACCCTCCACATCAACCCCATTAACTGCCTGCTCAGTGAGCAGAAGACTCTTCTCAAGGTTGTCAAGCCTCCTCAGTGTTGCAATTCGCTCTTTCACCTCTACTGTGAGCTTCCAGGACGGCAACCTGTTCACATCTGTCACAGCAGTATTCAACCTGCCTGTGGCTCCATTTGTGTATACATGTGGCACAGTGTGCACTGAACAGACCCTTCAACCATACTAACATACAATATTACAGTTACAATGTTTATATAAGTTAAAAATTAAAGTAGAATTAAAGTCTTTTGTTTTTTTGGCATATATCTACTGCTAGCAAGAAGTAAATATAGGCCCCATGATTTAAAAAAATACAAAGTGAGGCAAATACCTAATTACTTACCTTTTCCAGCGCCGCTCGCTCCCGGCAGGAGAACTCCCGGCTCACGAACAGCCATGAAGGACATGGTGCGCGGGCATATGCATAGTAGAACAGAGGGGGAGGAAACGCAATGAAAGGAATGGACGCAGCCGTGAGCGTGCAGGCCAGACAGACAGCGCGGGACAGGGGGATAGATCAGACACCGGCACCAGCGCTAGAGGGATGGTCGGAAACGAGTGGAAGGAAGAAGATGATTGCAACAAGAGGCATCAAATGAGGTAAGTGCTTACAGCAGCATTAGGAAGGGGGGGGGCTGAGAGTTTAATGTCACTTACAGATAGCACTTACAGTTCAAACTCCAATTATTTAAACAGCAGTTTTTTTTAATGCCACTTAGATCAAAGCACTTTGTTCACAAGCCCAGTGTGAGCAAGCTCAATGTGAGTAGTGCACTTGCTTATACAGTATTACACCTGTTTAATGAGACACCTGGAGTCAATAAACCCCTCCCACTAACAAGAGAGCTGCAAACCAGAGAGAGAGAAAAAGATGCAGTTTAAGGGCCCGTTTACACCAGACACAGTGTTTTCCGGCCAGCACTGGATCGTATTGCGGCTGGCTCACTTTGTTGTGGGGCGGGAGGGGGAGACCTCAATGGCACCGTAGCCACGCTCTCTGGCCTCAATGCGATTGGCCACACGGGAACGCAAGACACATCAATGCCTGCAGTCCGGCCAGAAAAAAATGCTGCAAGTACTATTTTTTCTGACTGGATCGGACAATCATCAAGTGCTGGTTACTACCAAAACATGGACCCTGGAATGGAGATCTCATGCCTCCCAACTTTCTTCGAAATCTCCTGGTTCCTGGATCCCAAGCAGAAACTAGAAAAACCCTTGCTTCCTCATACCTCTCTGACCCTCTGGCTGAGAGTCCTGGGTGATAATGACACCAAATTCCACCGTGGGATTGCCACACAATACCACAATCTGATCAAAGTCTTAAAGTGTAGATGGGTGGAACTATATTTCATTTAATGTGTTTTGAAGACTTTGTGTTTTCTTCAGGAGATGGGGGTATTAATGTGTACACAAATATTCACAGCCAAAACCTGGGTCATATCCTTTTGCAGAGGGGCTGTCTGGATCATATGAGGGTCTGCAAGAGGTACAATTCGTATCTTTGTTTGTAATATTGTATTGGCACAATGTTGAACTCATTCTTGAATTTGGAAAAAAAACATCTACATGATCTTATTAAAACTATTGGAATTAGTGTCTTATAATTATATTAAAGATTCATCCATGCCACATATCTCTCAGCTTGCTTCACCTCTGCTTGTGTCAACATATTAATCTGCATCAGATCCACCTCTGAACACTTGGCTACCTTGCATCCAATCTGCTTGTGTCTGTGTGTTAATTTGTATCAATTCAACCTCAGAACACTTGTCTGCAATTGTCCTGCAAGTAGTCAAATAATGGGCACATACAGGAAAACACAATCAAACCAAGCCTGGGTTCTTCTATATATATATTTTCATTTTGTTCCTGTGTATATTAAGGTAGGCAAACAAAATTAATTGTTAATAGCTAATTTTTAATATGTTCTTTTGATCAAAAAGAAATGTTTGCATGTTGCATCATTTTAATACCAATGTTTTGTAGGAACCACGTGGGTAATAGACATTTTAAGCCTGATCAAGAAGAATGGAGACCCAACATGGAACAAAACTGCTCCCAATTGGGAAAGAGTACCTTGGATAGAAAACAATGGTATTGCTAGGAAACTGCAAGTGAGTGAGGAAAAGCCACGTCTTATAACCACTCATTTGCAAAGGCACCTTTTTGTAAAATCATTCACTGGCTCAAAAGCTAAGGTAAGCATATGTAGAAATTGCCTAGAAAACAATAAACAATTCTTGCTAAAAGAAAAAGGTATATATACAGTGTGTGTGTGTGTGTGTGTGTGTATATATATATATATACACACACACACACACACACCACTATGTTGTCATGTTTTTTTCCCCCAGAAAGCATTACAAATTGGGTTACAGTCTGCTATCTCGATGGTGGGAGGGCCACTGCAATATTGCCAGTGCCCTGCCTGCCCTTTAGAACGAAATGCTTTAGAAAGTTGCACATATCCATTTGCCACAACCTTTGCTAAGGAGCTGCTTACCAGTCCTTAGATGTGCTGGTTGATTTTTAATATTAAGTGTATTTTCTGCAAGTACTGAAAAATACCATAGATCTTGCCAGAAATCGTGTGTCATTGTAAATTCCTTTAGACTAATATGAAGCCACAAACAATGTTATCGGCTTTCTCAGCTATCTTCTGTGAACACCCCTCTATATAATGGAGATGAGGAGAGGGGAAGGTGTTTGTAGACCAGATCAGGAGAGCAGCCTAGAGTGGTTCAACCATAGATACATTACAATGAGTGAGCAGAAAATGAAGGAATTAAATCCTAAAAGAAAGAAAAATAATGCAACCACCACATTTAAGGATTGGTTAGCTGAAATATATATTACTTTTATTTTTGGGTTGGATGTACTTCAAGCCTAGAGAACAGTTGAGCACATAAAGCTGAAATTTAGGCTTAGATCCATTTTGAATGTGGCTTCTCCTCAGACCTTTGGTCGTTTTTAATATTCACCATTGCCTAGTGGGCACAGTATCATTACATATGAACACGGCCAATGATCAAAAACATGTATCAAAACTGCCAATGCGCACAATGGCTAGATAAGTTAAGTAAACATGGGCTGCTGATGATCATCCGGTGCTTTGTTCTGGACATTTGGCTGACACTTGAAAACTGAGTAGCTGGGATAGGTGCAGCTGTAAGAGGGATCTATTGGTGTTCTTGTGTGACTATGCTATTTCTCCTGCACATGAGCTGAAAGTTCAGCAAAAGTTCCAAATGTTGAGACTGGTCAGATTTTGTTATCAATATAGGTAGTTTAATTAGTTACCCACTTTGAAAATGAAGTTGCAATACATCTGCACATGCTTGATGTTAACATATCAGAACATTACCTATCAATATGTATTTAATGTTCATTGTGTGTATAACAAAGTATTAACCAATGACTTCAGGAATTATTCAACTATTCAGCTTAGTAAATGGCAAGCAATATGCTCATTATGCACTACTCAAACAGATTTGTACTTGCTTTATTTAATTGTATAGTGTAAAAACAAATGAACTTGCACCACCTCTAAGGCAGTGGGGTTTGTGCTGGTGGTGCACCAGGGGGGCAGGACACTGGCCAGAGCATCTCGCTCAGCTCCTGGCCTTTACACATTTCCCCACACAGCCACCAGCATGCTGGGAAGCTCTGGTCAGAAAGGGGGTGGCGGGCACACTGAAAACATTGTACAGCAGAGTGGCCATGCCGCTCTGTCTCCCGCCCCCCATGCACTTTACATGTGACAATATGCATCAATAAAAGAATATGTGCTTTTGGAAACTTAACTGCTGTGTGCTTGTGATGTTTTGTTTCTTCTCTACTCCCTGGATGAGTTCACAAGACTTTGGTCAGACACAGCAAACAGCAGATTTCAGTGAAACACACATTCAATCTATTTCTCAATGTCTATACACTACTGTATGTACAGGAGCAGAAAACAATAAAATGAAACCTTGCCACTTGACCGCTTACTAACATACAGGTCCCTGGCTAACAGACTTGCAGCCTTTGCTGCCCAGGCGCCCAACTCTCTGCCATTAAGGTCCTTGCCACACAGGCTGTGTCTGACCACATATGGGCTGTATTTCAACAGACTGGTCATTCAGGCTCTCCAGTCTAACATGTTCTGACATGCAATGAACTTGGTTCCAGGATTTAGCAAATGTCCTGAACAGGCTGGGAGATTATATAGAGCCCAAAACTACCAGACCTGCTTCAACCACGCTTGCTATTTCATCAGTCAGACCAAATATCTCGAGGTACCCCAATCTAACATGTCAAAAATGTTAATGTGAAAAAAATGTGTGGCCCCTCCAAAATCCATACCTGACCCTAATGCAAGACAGGTTCTGAAATGGATTTTAAGGGGTGAGCCCACAAAAAAACCCACAAAAAGTAAGGCTCCAGCCTTCACATCAGAGTCCCCTATTGAAATCAGGAGCCCCCAATCACATCAGAAGTCCCCCTTTCACATAAGAGTCCCTCTTGACATCAGGAGCCCCCCTTCATGCAGAGGGCGTGAGCAGGTCTGGACAGAGGTTACTTTTATTCTTTTTCTGAATGGATCCCACCATCCCTGAATTAGCACCCAGGCCACCTGCACCATGAAAAGGCATGGAAAGGCAATGAAAGCCAGAAGGCACCCTGGTTGGTAAAGGCTGTTCTAGCTGACTGATTTATCAAGCGAATGCAGTGAGTAATGATAAGCAAATCTGCCTTACACGAAGCTTAAAGTTTATAAACTTTGCGGCGAACCCTATTAAAGTCAATAGAGGCAAAGCTTATTATTTAAATCTGCCTATTTGTAGGACTATGCCTCGTTCACACCATATGCAGTGCGTTCCGGCTCGATTCTGGCCGGAACGCACTGCCTCGCGTTGCGGCCGGCTCACTTTTTTGTCGGGCAAGACGAGGCTCACTTTTTTGTCGGGCAGGAGGGATTGCAAGGCACATTATGCCTGCAGTCCAGTCCGGTGCGATCAAAATGCTGCAAGCACTATTTTGATCACACCGCACCGGACCAGACTGCAGGCACAATGTGCCTTGCGATCCCGTTGGGGCGATCTCATTGCAGCCGGGGGGTGTGGCTACGGTGTCATTCCCTTCAATGGCCCGCCACGCCCCCTCCAGCCCAGCAAAAAAGTGAGCAGGCCACAATGCGATGCAGTGCGTCCCGGCCAGAATCGGGCCGGTACGCACTGCATATGGTGTGAACGAGGCCTAATAAGTGAGCTGTTGGTTACTGCCATGGGGAAAATACACCAATGCTGAAATTTGTTTTTGAAAAAAACAGTAAGGGGAATTTTTTAATGTATTTGCGACAACATTTTTAGTTGCAAAGACCAAAATCTCATACTAACTAAACGTAAAGTTTTACCTCTGTTATGCGTCTTTTTGAAGTGTCCTTGCAACGTGACTCACTGCACACGTTTTGCGATATTTTACAAAATTTCTCAACTGCACAATAATTGCGTCCAGCATTTGCGACATTAAAAGACCTCCAAATTGTCACATATTCCAGAGCACTTCTGAGCACTTCTTACAGTAGCTCAAAGATAAAGCAACTTCATTCCCTTAGGTCAGCTAAGCACTTCGGGGCTATAAAGCTGTCCTCTAGGAGGCTCCCCACAAGTTTGCAACAATTTGGAGATACTTGTTCTTACAAAGGCATTTAGGAATAAAACATAAATGAGAATAATAAATCTGTCACTAACTATACACACTAGAAATCAGGGATGTGACAGTTTAACCACTTCCCGTCTTTAGACGTCCTTCCACTCCCCCCCGCTCTTGTGCGGCGCCCAGAGCGCACACGAGTGGGGAAACTGTCAGAAGTGCAAATAGCCAGCGATGGCTGTTTACATTCAAGTGATCGCCTGATCGCATGTAGTAGATGTGGGTGTCTTGAAGACCCCTGATGTCTCCATAAAGAGGACCTGTCACGTGAATTGGTTATCACATAGAGAGTTTATTAGCCCCCTATGTCATAGCAATAAAGTTAGGTGTAAAAAAAAAAAAGTTTAAAAAAAAATCAAAGCATAAAAAAAGTCACAATAAAAAAAATGTAAACTAACACAAAATGTTTTTAGTCCCCCGCACATGCGCATGGAAACATGCGTCGGGTGCGCTTACGTGCGAAAACGACGATTCCGCCTATTGTGCCGCACATGTTACATATTGCCGCAAACGTCGGAGTGAGAGCAATAATTTTAGGGCCATTAATCACTGATAACACTATACTGATGAGCGGTAAAAGCTTTTAGAGCGTCGCCTATGGCCAATTTTGGGTGTGGTAGTTTTCTGTGGCTTGGCATGTTTGGTGTCTATTTTTTATATTGTACCAAAAAATTGGGGTGATAATAAATGTTTCATAACATTTCATAGGGAAACAGGTTTTTTCCCCCAAAATTTAGGGTACTTTTTTGTTATATAGTAAAAAATAAAAACCCCAATGGTGATTAAATACCACCAAAAGAAAGCTCTATCTGTCCCCAAAAAATGGCATACAATTAATTTCAGTACAGCGTTGCATGACGGAATAAACGTCAGTCAAAGTACTGCAGCGCTGAATACTGAAAAATAACCCGGGCCAGGAAGGGGGTTTAACACTCTGGTCTTTTAGTGGTTAAAAGACTTATAATGCAACCAAATTGATAAATGACTCCAGTATCTCCCCCTAGTTGTCAGCTCTATTTAACAGCTCAAGCACACATTGACAATATGGCAGCTGTGAGTCTTTTATAGAAAGTGGGCTGTGTTATCGATTCCTTCATATTCATCTTGTGACTCAGATGACCAGGGTTAAGTCTAAGCATCACAGGCTACTTCCTTTTTGCGAACTTCTCAACTCCCGGGGATGAACCCATGAACCCATGGTAGCAGCGGGTGAGAACCTCAACCATAGCAGTACACTCCCCAATCATTAAAACCATTGTGCACTAAGTTGCTGGCACTTTCATTGCATTAAAGGTCTTAGTTAGACTGAGCTGAATACAAGAGGTATCCTATAAGAAAGTATTCAGCTAGAGTACAAAGCTTTGTGGCAAATTAGACACTAGTCATATTTAATTTTTTTTTTAATGCAAATGTAATTTCAGGTTATATATACAATCAGAAATCCCAAGGATGTTGCTGTCTCCCTCTACTATTTTTCCAAAATGAGCTCATTTTTCGACGATCCTGGAGATTTTGATCAGTTCGTTAAAGTATTTTTAACAGAAGAAAGTAAGTACATTTGAAATCCATTTAAACATAAATATTTAAAGCACATTCACAGTGCAATACAGTACATTGCAGTGCAGTTCACTGCAAAGCAGGATGTTTATGTGTTGTTCTTCATTTTGAATGGCACATCAATGCACCACAATGCATGGTATGTCTTGCAGTGCACTGTGGTTATTATGCAGATGTGATTTGTTTAATATATTAGGACCCATTAAAAATGTATATTTGTGGTTATGCAGTGTGCCTCAAGGCACAGTAAAGCACACTGTGGCACATGTTTTACTCCAGCACCAGTTGTGGAACTTACCATAGCGACCCAGGCAGCCTCTATGGGGCACAGGGGGGCTGGCCAAGATGAAGAACAAAGGGGTAGCCCCTGATGCCGTGCAGGCCGCCTGGGTCGCCCTGGCGTCACAGGCTGCTGGCTGTCACTGGTGCCTGTGAGAAGGAAAGTGCCACTGACCAGATCACTGACAATCTGTCAGTGATCTGTGCATCAGCGCATTCCTCTTCACATCCGCTGCTGAGCCAGTGACAGCCAGTAGCTGCGGTGGAGGAGCCTGGGGCCTGGCGTTGGCAACTGAGAAGGAGGTGGGGCCAGGCGTTGGAGAAGGCTGATAGTGGATCGAGGCTGCCAGGTAAGAGGTGTGCAGGGGTGTGACCAGTCTACCCGAGACCAAGCAGAGCCCACCGCAGCTTACTGTGAACAGGTCCTAAATGAATTCAAAAGTCCAGGAAATTAAAAAATGGCCTTTAGCTCAGTTTTACACCAATTTGGTGTATAATTCACGGTAAACTCATGACAAGGTAGAACATAGTCCCATAAAAATTTTACACCAAAACTCCCACACTGCTATGCCACCACCCTCCAATAATCCCCACCTCCCAATTAAGACACCACACCTGAGATTGGAGTTAAATTGCTGTAGCAGCCTTTTGTTAAAAACAAATTTCAAGTCAAACAGGGTGTGTATAAATAACACAACAATCAATATATGTCCACCCTGTCATGTAGTCCTTCTGCCTATTTTTTTATTTTATTTTGCTCCAGGACTATCTTTATTAGCTTAACAATACTGAAGTCGAGCCAATATAATATAGAATTTGATTTGTTGACCAGTGTTAACGTTTATTTTGGTTAGTAATTTTCTTCTTGCATTGTTTTAATAAATGACCCCTTAGGAGATTATGTGACTTTACAGGAAGGAAACAGCACAAGGGGATCTTTATAGTGTGGTGCTACTCATTCTACATCTGACAAACAGAAAGAGGTGACACAAGAAGGTGCAGAGTTTCACTATTTAATTACCGGTATCACTCTTCACCTATATAGTGAACAGGAGTGTGTAAATCACAAGACACCGTGAAAAAATATTAAATATTTTTTGGTAGTTAAAATGATTTACAAGTATGATGTTGATTTCTAAACAGTTTAGTAGTTTCATTTTAAATACAAATTTTTTTATGTATTGTATGCTTTCAGTACCCTATGGATCTTGGTTTGAACATGTGAAGGGTTGGATGGAGATGTTTGGAAAGGATAATTTCATGATACAGACCTATGAGGATCTCCAAACAGTAAGTAGTTTATTTATGTAAAAGTCATAAAATATGTGGAAAAAATACAAAAAAAAGTCAGTCCAAAAAGGCTGGGGAATATGGTGTATTGCCATCGAAAGCTTCTACATTGTGTTGCTCTGCTTATAGGAACTGCTAATGTACCTGCCAACCAGTACTACTAAAGAAGTACCCCAGACAAAGTGGAAAATAGAGCCTTTAAATGCATAAAGGGGACCTCCTGCTCAGGCCTTTGTGGATAGGCATTCAGCATAGGTATTCTCAGACACACCATCTGAAGGTTTTCTGTCTCTCGCATAGAGAAAAACTTTATGTAAAAATGTCACTTCCTCAAAGATGCCAATCAAATGTCAGCCTGACTTTGCAGTTTGAAACTGATTGGTAACAGAAAAAGCAAAGGAACTGAACTAGTGCAGTGAAGCGCAAAGATCACATGCTCCCCTACCCAGAATATTGGAAATGGCGCTGTGAAAACTGCGGCTGGCGGTGGTAAGCATTAAAAAATTGAAGTATGTTTACACAAATAATAGGAAAAAAGTATTATGTATTGCTTGAGTGTGTTAATAGAATACATATATTAAAAAAAACATATATTTAAAAACATTTTCCATTGCCATTGTCACTGGTTGTTAAAGACACTGTCCACTACACAGCTATCAGCATCCTTAACAACCACTGATGCTGACAGTGGGCAGAGCCTGATAGGGATTCAAAGAGACTAATTTTCCATCAGGCCACTTTGCTAGAAGTGAACAGCAGGCAGTGAGTGGATTGCATGGCCAATAGCAGGCTATTAGTTATGGAATCTGCCCACTGCCTGCTGTCAATCACCAGGGGAGCAGGCCTGATGGGGAACTAGTCCCTTAGTTCCCCATCAGGCTCTGCCCGCTATCAGCCTCATTCGTTGCTAGGAAGCTGTTGTTGTGCAGCCGACAGCCTCCTGTTAACCAAAGACTTCTCCTTGGCCCCATTCAGTTGCCGTCCATGAGATTGCCTGGTCGACAACTGAAATGGGTATGCTGGCTGACATCAATACTCAGTCATGACCATGGCTGGCGATGTTCCACCAACCAATGAACCCTCAGCAGGAAGCTGTCAGATGCATTACAGCTTCCCAATTACATGCCCCACTCTAGGCACTACTGTCTCTCTGCACACCAGCTCAGATTTGGTGTTAATTATTGCCAGTTTTGTAATCTGTTAACTGGCTTTAAATCGTTTTGAATCTGCCATAACCATAGTGACAGCCTGAATATATGGCAAGTGTTGGTAAAGCTACCGAAACTGGCAACCAGGCTTTTTTGAATTTGGTGCAGGACCTTTTGACAGTTTCACTGCCTTACGGTGCTTGCTGTGTGCCACTGTAAATGGAGCCCCCCGCCCCCACCTTGCTTCCGGGGCTCCACTGACCCTCCTGCAGGCCCAGGACCGGCATCATAGGTGTCGGAGAGTAGCAGGGAGGGAGACCAGCAAACATCAGTTCACTGATCCCCTTCTCACTAAATAAAGCCGGAAGCGACACTGATTGCATGTCTTCCGGCTAGAGAAGCCAGGGAAGAAGCTGATCGATCATGGCCTGTGCTTCATCAGCTTCTTTGAAGTGCATAGGTGACATTAAGTGTCTAATTGACCCTTGATGTCACCTTAAAGAGTACCTGTCACTTCCAAAGTGCTATCACATAGGGGGCTTGTGAGTCAGGTGCACCTGCATATAAAAATTACTATTGCAACACACACGTTAGGTATTGCCACATGTGCCAGACAGAGAGCAATAATTCTATAACCAATATTCATGGATGACTCTAAACTGATGACCTGCACAGTCTTTTAGAGTGGGGCCTATGGACAATTTGAGGTACCGTATTTTGTCGGTTTCATAGGCACACATAGTTTTTAAGCTTGGCATGTTGGATATCTATTTACTCTTGCAACCTCATCTTTTATATTTTACAAAAATTAATTGTTATTATATTGTGTTTTTGCGCACTACATTTAACTTATGTTTTTTTTACTTAAATTTTTAATTACACTAATATGCAACTGCCACCATTTTATTCTACAGGGTCTGTGCTTTCAAGAAATATATAATTCTAGGGGGTTAAGTACTGCAATTTTCAGGCCTAAAATGTAAATCATAGCATGTGTGCAAAATTACCCATAAAACGCTCTGGTGGTGAAAGGGTTAAATACCTGGTGATCCTGCCAGTGTCCTCAATTCTTCCAATTCAGATCTGATTGCGCAAACCACAGATGCATATCCAGGGTAATGTGGTCAGGCATCCTTGCCTGTTTTATTGGCATGCCTGTAGCCCAGCCCTGCAGAGAATGATGATGCTCAATATACAAAGGACCCAGTAGGAGATTTGTCATTAAATCATCAGTGTCGGTATCGGTGTGATTGTGTATTTTAGGTAGGATAAGCAAAATGTGCACCTGCTAGACTACAGCTACAAATAACATATAATGCACACATATGTGCTACCGCCATCATTTATTGCAACACATTATTATATGGAATATATTGGAATATATTGAAATACACAGCTACAGTCCGTTTAAAAATATATTATATTTTTACTACTTTGGGCCAGTTTTATAAAAAAAATTCCAAGAAATATCCATTAACATTTGCTACCAAGTAAAGGACAAATTTATCCTGAAAAACAAGGTATAATTCACCTGCACTATAGTACACTAAGTATAATAGTATAATACACTAAGTAGTTCCAAAGGCATGTACAGTTTTATTAAAAATACACAAGTTGTGCACGGACGACAGGCCCCTGACGGCACCAGACGTTTACTAAATGTCTTAAAACACACAGAACTCAACAAAGTTCCCTCCCTCTTCCTCTCCCTAGATGCCGAAAAAGCATTCGACAGAATAAATTGGAACTTCCTGAAATCGGTTTTAATTAAGTTTGGCTCTATAGGTCCCATATTGAACGCTATTTTAGCTTTATACTCCACGCCTAGTGCGAAGGTACTTACCTCAGGTTTCCTCTCAAATGACCTATTAATATCAAATGGCACTCGACAAGGTTGCCCCCTTTCACCGATAATATTCGTCCTCATAATGGAACCGCTTGCAACCCTTGTGCGCTCACATCCCCACATCCATGGTGTTGCAGTAGGTCCTACCAACAACAAGATAGGTCTCTTCGCAGACGATATAGTTCTTGTCCTCTCACGTCCACTATGTTCTCTCCCCGCTGTACAACTTCTCCTAGACCAATTCAGCAAAGTCTCCTACTACAAAGTTAATTACACAAATTCCCAAATCCTAGGCCTCAACATACCCCCCTCTCTGAAACTAACTTTACAATCTACATTCCCTTATCCATGGGCGGACACATGTATTCCTTATCTAGGTATACATCTCACAACACTGGGAACTTCTACAAAAAACGGTACATAGGTGGTACCACACTCCATACAAACTGTCGAAATTCTCTAACTCCAACTCTCCGCTCTGCTGGAGACTATGTGGAAGCATTGGGTCACTCTTTGGCATTGTAGGTCCCTCAGTGGGTTTTGGAACGAAGTCTTTCGTATAATCTCACATTTTACCCCATCGCCTATCTCCCCATGTCCAGAACACGCCATCCTACATATCGACATTGATAATTTCCTACCTGATATTCGCACTATCATCATACATATCCTATATGCAGCCAAATTGTTAATTACACGGAGATGGTTACAACCAACTCCCCCAAACATCAGAGACCTGATTATGCTGATTAATACCCAATACTCCTATGAGAAAATGTTTGCAATGAAGAGTAACACTTATCCTGCATTCTTTTCGGCATGGAAAAAATGGATTATACACCCCTATTGCAATGTCTGATTTCCTCTATTTGAAAGTACACAACTGGTACATACTTTACTTTACCCCTCTTTGTCTTCTCTCCCCTCTACCCCCCTCATGTTTCCCCCTTCCAAGTTTATTAGAAAGAAATACGTATTGAATACTTAGCTTGATACGGCATAATAATCTATGTATGTTTCTTTTACTGTTAACACTACTGACTGGTTAATGTTTCATACACCTGTGAGTATTTTTATTACCAAATGTCATCGTGCTGTATTACATGACTTGACTTTAATAAAGAAATATTGAGATGAAAAATACACAAGTTACAAAACTGGGTTTGAGTGTTAAGGTGTTTTACCTTCTGTCATGAACGGGTTAACAGAAATATGCCAATATATTGATGACAGTTTTTGTTTTGTTTTGCATACTCCACCTGTCATAGGACCTGCGGGGAAGTGTAATAAAGATCTGTACATTTTTGGGAAAGGAGTTAGATGACAAAGCTGTGGATTCTGTGGTTGAAAATGTTTCATTCCAGAGCATGAAAGAGAACCAAATGTCCAATTTCAGTTTGGTGCCCAGTGAGTTCATGGACCAAATGAAAAGCCCATTCATGAGGAAAGGTGAGAAAGTAATAATCTTGTTTGTGTGATAAATAAAAGGTTAAAATGCTAGATTTCCTTCTTATATATGTGTATTCAAGTAGTTATGTCAAATTTATGGTGTAGGGCCACACACTGGTCTCTTCCATTAAAGGAGAAGTAGGGATGCACCGATACCAGTATCGGTATCGGTGCCGATACTGGTCATTTTCGGGAGTACTTGTACTCCTGAAAATGCTCCAATACTAAAGGCAAATACTGGCCCTTTACATTTTTAAACAGGTTCAGCTGCCCTAATGTCCTGCACTTGCTGGGGACATCAGGGCAGCCTGCTGGGGACATTGCAACGCCTGTCTTTTTACAGTACTGGTCCGGTGCCTCCTCCTTCTTCCTGCCATGCGCACCCGACCGAACAACCATGGGGAGACCAAGCCCAGCCATGGTGAAACCGCACCCACTTGCAAAGCCCTGCTAAGAAAAGCGTACAACCGGGTTGATACCATACCCATCCGCACAGCCCTGCTGAGACACCCACGCAGCCCTGGTGACACTGCACAGCCATGTCAACACTGCACAGCCATAGTGAGACTCACACGCAGCCCTGGTGACACTGCTCAGCCCTCTTGACACTGCACAGCTATGCTGAGACCTGCACACAACCCTGGTAACACCGCACAGCCTTGGTGACACCGCACAGCCATGGAGAGACCTGCACGCAGCCCTGGTGACACCACACAGCCATGCTGAGACCCGCATGCAGCCCTGGTGACACCGCACAGCCATAGTGAGCCCTGCACGCAGCCCTGGTGACACCGCACAGCCATGGTGAGACCTGCATTCAGCCCTGGTGAGACCACACAGCTTTGGTGAGACTGTACAGCCCTGGTGAGAGCACACAGCCCTTAGTGAGACCCCACGCAGCCCTGGGGAGACTGCACAGCCCTGGTGAGACCCACACACAACCCTGGTGAAACCCGCATTTAGCCCTGGTGAGACCCACACGTAGCCCTAGAGTCACCGCACCCACCTGTACAGCCCTGCTTAGACCCCCACGCAATCCTGGTGAGACCCCGCACATCCTCCTGAGACCCCGCACAACCCTGGTAAGACCCCACAGATCCCTGTGAGACCCTGCACAGCCACAGTGAGACCCTGAAAAATCTCCTGGGACCCCACAAAGCCCTGGTGAGACCCCCACCCAGTCTACTGAGACCCTGCACAGCCTTGGTAAGACTCCACACAGCTTGGTGAGCAACATAGAGTATGCAGCTTCATATTAATCTGCATTGCTGTATAATGAATTGCTGAGATTTGTAGTCCTCTATAGCTGATGGTATTCTACAATGTTGTATAATGTGTTGCCGGGATCTGTAGTCCTCTATCACTGGTGGTGTTTTACATTGCTGTGTAATGTATTGCTGGGATCTGTAGTCTTCTATCGCTGGTGGTATTCTGCATTTCTATATAATGTATTATTGGGATCTGTAGTCTTCTATCGCTGGTGGTGTTTTACATTGCTGTGTAATGTATTGCTGGGATCTGTAGTCTTCTATCGCTGGTGGTATTCTGCATTTCTATATAATGTATTACTGGGATCTGTAGTCTTCTATCGCTGGTGGTATTCTGCATTTCTGTATAATGTATTGCTGGGATTTGTAGTCCCTCTACAGCGGTTGCAGCTGCGACTGGGCCCTGGCATGCCAACACTGTCCAAAAATTATTAGTCTGTATTGTTTTAGAAAAACTGTCACATGACACTTTAAAAAGGTATCAGTTATTGGTATCGGTGAGTAATTGAGGAAAAGTATCGTTATTTAAGGAGAAGTATTGGGAGAGTAAAATATACTGCAGTTGTCACATGCAGGCTCTATAGATTAAGAAGTGAGCAAGAGAGACTGTCATTCATCACTCCCGCAGGAATTTACCCCTCTCTCTCTATTCCTTCAGTGCTCACTGGAGGAACAGGCAGGGGAGGGGAAGGCAATTAGTATATGTACTCCTGTGACCCAAAAGAGAGCTAAAGTCTAGAAAAAGAAAAAAGGAAACAGTACCTATAGCTGGGTGTGCACAGATACTGAATCTGCAGCAAAGCATTTGGATTTTTTCGAATGCCTCATGGATGCCATAAAGCTACACATGCTGTTATGTAACAGTATGACGCAGTACTTTGAAAAAAAAAAAGAGAGAGAGAGAGATGCTTTATATATGGACCTGAGTACCACAAGAAGACTCACACACGCACATTTACAAAAATACTAATTTATTTATTGAATATCACATGCAGAAAAATGTATTTGTATACACTGTGCATACCCCACCCTATTGCCCTCCAATATAAAACCAGAACAACATTGTTCACACACACACCTGCAACACCTGATATTGCACAGTAAACAGAGTAAAGAACATACAAGACATTGCTACGAGTGGGACTGCGTGGAATATTAAATGCAAAGCACAGCGTACAGAGTGAAAATGTGTAGAGTATAAAATGTACAGTGCAGTGTGTAGATTGGAGCTTTATAAAGTATTGAACAAATATAACAATGTACTGAGTGAAGCTGTATGGAGTATAAAACATACATCACAATGTTAGGAGGAGAGCTGTGTGGAATACTAACAAGGGTTATTCACAAAATGGTGAAGAGTTTGGAGAAGGCAGGAGAAGTGAACAATCTAAGACAACATAGCTGAACTGGAAAGTGAGCGGAATTGGAAAATTTTTCCAAATCAGCTATGTTGTCCTAGATTGTTCACTTCTCCTGCCTTCTCCAAACTCTTCACCCTTTTGTGAATAACCCTGTAAATGTTCAACATGATGAACAGCATAGAGCCGTGTATACTTTATGACACACAAGTTGGTATACAGAGCTGGGTAGTGTGTAGAAGAAAAAACACCATCCCTAAACTTTGAGTGTGATAATAAGTAAAAATTATTTTTTGGGTCTAACGTGGGACTGCCATTGAAGAAAATGGAAAATTGCCAACTATGAGGAAACAGCAGAGAACCTCACTGCTCCATCCACCTTCGATCTCCACCATCTGAGTGTATGCTGGGGTCAGCCAGGAGCCGTCCATGGTCTAAATGCCATTGTATGAAGAAAGAGTCCGCACACTGCTGTTTACCATTTGCAAGCTTAAATCCATAAACGTCCAGCATCTATCGTGATAAGAATCCCTGCCCAGCTGCAGCAGCCCACTTCTTACATGTTTCCCCTTACGAGCTTAGTCAACTAAGTGTACAGACTCTTTCTTCATACACTACCAACTATAAGGCACATAGGTAGATATACAGTATATGTTGAAGGAGGACATCTAATTGAGAAAGCAGATTTTATGATGAGCTGTCACTCATAGGTCTCAATGTTGTAATATCTTGCAGTTTGCTTCTCCAGGACTCATTGTACCTGGCTGGGCACAGAGAATGTATCATCTGTCAACTCCTGCTTCATGCTTCTTACTTTCCCAGCCCCCAGTATCTCTTGTAGTTATTACTTTTAAACCAGATATACATCTTGACAACCTCACAGCCATAAAATCAAAAGTCCAAATACTCCTTTAAACCTTGGAATGGTATGGAAGATGTGTCTGTCAGCCTTGCCATCCTCCCAGCCACCACATCAATCGCCACTATCATCATTTGGCCTGTCATTCACTTCTCCTGTTCCTCCTTTCTCATTCTAAGCATTTGATCACCCTGCTAGTTGGAATAGAGAGAGGCTTTCTCTAAGCAAATATTTTGTTTTCGGCTTTCTGCTAAGAAATTGAAAACAATATATATATTACACACTTTTAGTTTGTTATAAACTTTAACAAAAGAAAAATGCCAAAAATCATAATTTTCCATTAAATCCATGTGAAAGATGTGCTTTCAATTGCTTTTTGCATATACTAGCTTGTCTTGTTCTTCTGAAATCAGGGTTGAAATTAGCCTCCATTCACAATTGGGCATTTTGCCACACAGTTCCCAAAGTGTGAAAACGCTCAACATGAAGAATCATGAGGAATTATTTTCAATGGTGCTCATTGAGCACTTTGTTACTCGAGCTTTTTTCATGCAGAATCTTGCGCTTTTGGCCCTAAAGACTTTAATGGTAATGCGTGAAAAATGTGCAATAGCATGTTTTTCATAAAATTTCACACCTGACAACATCTCCTCCTCCTAAAAATTGGCTTTCCATTAGCTGAAACAAAAATGTTTCAAAATCCCCTGAAAAAGGTCCTGCTCAAATGTGAATGAGGGCTGAGGTCATAAACAGGGTACAATTTGTCCTCATTGTTAGTTTTGCTTCTTTCCTTCTCCCTACAGGAGTGGCTGGCGACTGGAAGAATCATTTCTCCGTAGCTTTAAATGAATCTTTTGACAAGATCTACAAGATGAAAATGCAGGACCTCAAAGTAAAGTTTCCCTGGGATAAGAACTTATAACAAATATATTTCTTTTAAAGTATTTTTTTACTGAGAACGAAATCACTGTTTGCTTGGATTTATTCTACATTCACAGCTCTGCATTTTGGTGTGGTACATTAAAAACTGTACATGTGTTGCACTTTTTTTATGTAGATGCATCTAGAAAAATACACCTTTCACATGTAAAACCTCTTGAACACTGATGTTTGAATGTAGCCTTAGATTGTTATTTTGCACTGGTACTGTATGCAGGTGACATCAGTTTAAAAACATCCAGTCCCTTGACAACGTGTCAGCCTGATCTCATGATCTGATCAACTAAGTTTGCATTTGCAAGTCTAGCAGTATTTAATTCCACCCAGAACTGTAAAATAAAAAATAAAATGTCTTTTGTTTGTCTTGGTTTTTAACTTTTAGTAGCATAGAGGTTCATACAGTAGGCCTATTTACAAGGTGACTTGGGGTAGGGTAGTGATTCCACATAACTACTGGGCTGGTGAGAGGTTTGAGAGCAGGGCCCCTTTCCAGACCCACCCATCCCGTACAGATGGGAATATGGGCTTGAACTAAAAATGTTCTTTCTGCATTGACTCAAAGCTTACTATAATTAAGCTTTATATGGTTCATAGTCCAGGGTATAAAAACTATAAACCAGAAAGCACACACTAACCTGTTTGTTGGACTCAATAAACCATATCTCAACAATCAAGAAAACATAAATAGTTCAATATTAACCACTTGCTGGCCGGGGTGTTTGGACCCCCTTCCTGACCAGGCCATTTTTCAGTATTCAGCGCTGCGGTACTTTGACTGACATTTATTCCGTCATGCAACGCTGTACTAAAATTTATTTTATACCATTTTTTGGGGACAGATAGAACTTTCTTTTGGTGGTATTTAATCACCACTACAGGTTATTTTTTTACTGTATAATAAAAAAAGTACCGAAAATGTTGAAAAAAAAAATGTTCTCCCTACGTTATGTTATAAAACATTTATTATTACCCAATTTTTTGGTAAAATATAAAAGACGGGGTCACGTCGGGTAAATAGACACCAAACATGTCAAGCTTTAAAATTGCGCGCACCCGTTAAATCGCAAAAAAACTACCATACACAAAATTAAAAGCTTTTACCCTAGAATTATTGCTTTCATTCCGACGTTCGCGGCGATATGTAACATGTGTGGCGCAATGGATATAATCGGCATTTTCGCACGTAGGCGGATTTAACGCATGTTTGTGGGGGCGGGGGACTTTCATTTTTTTTTTATTGCTTTGATATGTGATTTGTAATTTTTTTAACTTTTTTTGTAACAAATTTTTTAAAACCTTTTTTTTTCCCCACTGAACTCTATTGCTATCATATAGGGATAATAAACAAGCTCCCTATGTGATAGCCAATTTGCAGTGACAGGTCCTCAAGCCTGAGGGTACGACATGGTGTGCTCCTGCCTTACTTTGCCATGTGCCTGAAAATACTTAGGCAGGGGCAGGATATAAGGTCTCTTCCAAGGAAACTCCTTAAGAGGAGAATTGTGGACTCTCTTTTGTGAGCCACTGGCCTTAAAGGATTGCCCGGGCCCTGTACTGAGGGAGGGTTTAGGTTTGATTAATTTAGAGAGGACACCCTTAAAATGTAGGGATCTGGTCTGGCTTAGATTTCTTGGGAGACTATAGTGTACGTTTAATAAACTGTGAAAGAGTGAGATAAGCAGTGAGAAGGCTTTTCTCACCTTAGCAAAGTGAAAAGTATAGAAAATGCTGTTTAATAACCCGTGATAAGTCAGGTAGGAACATAAATATCTCACCTCTTCTCATCCTGGTGATAAGTACATAGAAAGTAATGGGAATGTACCTGTTTAATAAAGGGAGAAAAGTAGAGAACAGCTTTATCACGAGATAAGTATTGTGCAAAGTACCCTTGATTTAGCACCCTGTCAGACCTGGTGCTAAAGGCCTTTTTCTCGAAAGGCACTGAGCAAAGATACAGGAACCTCCTCCTCTGTCACTCTGTTTCCAGTCCTGAGGAGAAGTTTGAGTGGTATGTGCTATTCAGAGCCTAGTGCTATTCTATCCAGCTGTTACCGCTATCTAACTAAGAGGCAATTTGAAGTACCACTGTTTGAATGAGAGAGATTGTCCTAGAGAAAAGTGTGCGTGTAAAGTGGAGTCCATGGACCACTTTTTACTTCATTGCCCCTTTAATATAGAGGTCTACAAAAGGGTAGTGGGGACTCTGGGTGTTCCCTTCTTTTACCATATAAGTTATGCTGTTTGGGTGTATGGGGCATTCACGACTCACAGGGATTTTGATTTGGACACATTTTTAGTTAGTACAGTTGTCCGATGCTTCACATGGAATGCACGGTGTCAGGTGACATTACAGCATAAAGTCCGCCTTGTTGAGGTGGTGGTGCACGACATCCTCGGTGAGGTTGGGAAAATTGGGGTTCTTGAGAAAGACAAATGGAGTCCTGGATAAAGACGTGGAGGAATATCAGGCCTCCATAGCTTCTGTCTGTTAGTCTCTGGGTGTTTGGCTTTCTTTGTCTGTCTTACATTCAACAACTCTTTAACTAATTTACATAAAAACATAAATAATAAAGGATAGTAAAATTGTAAACTATGTATATATCCAAATCATAATAGCATTATTTTTATACATAAACAGACACAGCGTGTCTGCCATAAAAAAAAAACTATTTACAAAACCTATGAGAACATCAGACTAAGAAACTCACCCATTACCTATGTATGTAGCCTTTTTTTTTTAAATGATTCATCTTATATTCAAAATCTATTGAGAGTGGTGTCAGGTGACATTACATCATAAAGTCCTCCTTGTTGAGGTGGTGGTGCACGACATTCTCGGTGAGGTTGGGAAAATTGGGGTTCTTGAGAAAGACAAATGGAGTCCTGGATAAAGACGTGGAGGAATATCAGGCCTCCATAGCTTCTGTCTGTTAGTCTCTGGGTGTTTGGCTTTCTTTGTCTGAATATAAGATGAATTATTTTGAATATAAGATGAATCATTTTTGAAAAAAGGCTACATGCATAGGTAATGGGTGAGTTTCTTAGTCTGTCGTTCTCATAGGTTTTGTAAATAGTTTTTTTTTATGGCAGACACCCTGTGTTCTGTTTATGTATAAAAAATAATGCTATTATGATTTGGATATATACATAGTTTACAATTTTACTATCCTTTATTATTTATGTTTTTATGTAAATGAGTTTCGCCCAGGGTCCAATCAATAATAAAAACAGCCCTGCTTACAAGGGCTTATACGTATCAGAGAGAGATGTCTGTGCTATTGCAATGGTTTGAGTCAAGTGAATTTTTACTTCAGCTGCAAGAGTGCAGAATTGAATAACATACTGTCCCACCCTCTGAGTGTCTTGGCGGAGATGCAGGAGTGCACCTGCAGCAGAGGACACACGAGCAGGTTCATCAAAAATCTTCTGGAAAAGGGCATGGATGTAACAATGTCACTAGCCAGAGCTTTCCTGGAAAGGAGAGACTATGTACGCCACTTTGGCTCGATTGGTGGGAAAATTCTGTGGCTGCAGCTCAAGATGAACGTTGCACTGATTCCCAAATCCATAGCAGGCTTTAGGATCGCCAAAAAAACGTGACGGTGCTGGAAGATGAAGCGCAGACACTACTACAGAGGAAGATTGCTGCACAGGAGACAGCTGTGATAACTTGGCGGACGCAGGTAGCAACGCTTGAAATTGATCCAGCTGAGTGGAAAGGGTCCGTAGGTGATGAATGATCTGACTGTGGCAGGATTCTTGAGCATTGAGTCTCTGGAGGAGTTGTTAGTTGAAGTTCACAGGTTGTAGAGATTCATTGGTCATGGTTCAAGCAAACTGTCATGATCTTGGGTCTGGGGCACTGGGGTGGGTGAGCTCCGGGTCTTGCGGAGCAGGTTAGGGTTGCTGGCTGGAGTGATGTCTGGAATGCTGGTCACAGGAAGCTTGGAGACTAAGAGTCTGTGCGTTTTTGGGGACGCACTAGAGGTGTAGGATCTAAGAATGGCCAGGTCTTCCACAGAGCCTCTAATGGTGAGGATGATTGGCTGCTGGACACCTTCCAGGTTGCGGCCCTCTAGCACACCCGCACAGACTCAGAAGGCTGTTTGCAGCACCGAGGCGCTAGATACAGCAGCAGGCAGGGGCGAAGCCTATACACAGAAAGCGGTTCTGGATACTGAGGGACACAAAGGTAGAAGTCCAAACAATAATGTGATAGGAGGCAGCAACAACAAGCAACCACACAAGAAGACAGACACATAGGTAAGCACAGGTGCAGGGGCTCACTGAAGGAGATGATAACAATCCACTTGCTGGACGTGCAGTATCTCACTGGGAGCACAAGGGAATCCAGAGATAGACAGGGAATAAAGCAGTTAGTAGCAATCCGCAGGGCTTTAAGGGCAAGCGATACACAGGGGGTCCGACTAAATGTAAAGATATGTTACTCAAACCGCAAGCATCAAGGGAACTGAATATTTAACACTGAGGTTCGAAGTAGATTGGCAGGAAGCCAAGCACTTCAGACAGGAGGCAAAACCCGGCGCTGGATGACACAGGGAAGTGTGACATCCTATTCTGGCCTGCAGGAAAAAAATATAATTCATTTCATTGGAGAATTCATACAAATAACTTGACAAAGGAGATACAATATTGCTATATCAGTAGACATATTATGCAGATTAGTTATAGTTGTACATTTCCACCACCTAGTGACAATGTACTGCTATTACATACCCATAAAATATATTCTCCTGGCTTTACCTGGCTATACTTTCCTGGCTCATCTCATGTCAGCATACCAAAGGATTAGCTCCACCTCCAACCCCAACTAGGACCACCCTTCACTAGACTATAAATTCCCCCTCCTTCCCGCCTACTTTTTCAGTCCTTGTTCAGGACACCTTCATTAGATCTTTTTTTTTTGTGGCCCTCCTACCTAAGAATTCCCACCTGAGTGGACGATATCCCTGGGGTGGTAAATCCTCCGAATGGTATATACCTGCTGTGCCATTCAAGATGCATAGGTAGTGAGAACGGTCCAGAAAGGCTACAGGGCAGAGTTTTCCTTTCGTCCTCCAGATTTTTTTGTGCAAACTCTTGTGCAAAAGTCTCCATAGAAGAAAAGGTGTCTCAATTCATATATTCTATAATTGCTACAGTGTCAGGCAATTGTGCCAGTTCCAAAACATCAGGAAGGAAGAGGGGTTTATTCAGGACAGTCCTAGATTAAAAGAGACTAAACAGGTTCACGATGGTAGAGAGCTTCAGGATGTAGTCCCTGGAAACAATTAAATTGTCAGACCAGGCGATTGGATGTTGTCAATTGACTTGGCAGATGCCTGTTTGCACATTCCTAAAGCAGCAGCTCATCAATGCTTTCTGATATTTGCAGGGGTTCATTGTCATTTTAATTTAGTTGTCTCCCATTAAGGCTGTTGTCCGCTCCAAGGACATTTTCCAAGATCTTTCCTTCTCTGGTCGCTCTTTTGAGATTAGGAGAAATAAGAGTCCATCACTATTTGGATCACGATGATCGAGCGGCATGAGAGAGCGGTGGTCGGGGAGGAGAGGGGAGCCGCTGTCATCCTGTCAGTTTCAGGATGACAGCGGCTGTGTGCATGGCTGAGCGCAGGATCGGTAAATATCAGTGATATTTACCGATCCTCCGTGTGCAGCACAAACACTGGAGTGATCAACTGATTACTCCAGTGTTTGTAAATAACTGGGGACACATAGTACTATGTGTCCCCAGTATGAATGAACATGATGCGATTTACATCACTTCCTGTTCATTCATGACTTTCTCAATGGGGAGAAGCACTCACTACAGAGGCTTCTCCCCAATCTGTACCTGGATGATAGTAAATATTTTACTATCAACAGATTCTGAATGAATGGGAAGCCTCTGTACTGAGTGCTTTTCAATCATTGAGTGCTGAGGCTGGCAGAAAAAGAAATTGAGGACTCCTCAATTTCTTTTTATATTTTAAAAGGGAAATGTCAGGGGTCTGTTTAGACCCCAGATATTTCACCGTAGACCCCTCAAGAGTAAAAAAATAAAAATGTGTCAAAAAAATTCACTAATAAAAAAGAAATCACAAACCCCCCCTCCCCCCACACACATAATATACATGTGCACTATATTGTAGTGTACGACTTACACCTGCGCTGCAGTGCGTTGTTAGAATGCATCACAGTGCATTATTTTTTTTCTTGTTTTTTTTCTTTTGTAAAAAAACATTAATTTAACTGTGGCAGCACATGGCAAAGCTTTGTGACGCATTGCCGTGCATTGTGATACCTTGTGTTGCAATTAAATATAAGCCTGTATCATTTTATCACAACACAAACACCAACACAGCGCAAAAACTATTTTTAACATAAGTTGCTTATATACAGTTTGCGTTCCTTCCTTTTTTTACCTTTTCGCAAAAAGGCGCAATTTCAAATTTGAAAATATTTGTTATTTATTAACTCAATGCAATTTTATCTTTTAGATTTAGTAAGAAAAACATTTTTTTTGTGCACTGATAGTGATTTTAGTGCTTTATCAATTGAATTGTGTATTTTTATCGGTTTAATATTAATCTGAGAAACATTTGCGCAATTATCGCAGGGCCTAAAAATTTAGTATCACCATCTTTTTATTCTACCGGGCCTGCACTTTCAGAAAATATATGGTTTGGGGGGTCTTTTACAAACGCTGGCAACACAGCAGTTGAAAATCAAAACAATGGGAAAAATTGCGAAAATGGTGTGGCCAGCTGAGGTGCAAAATGTTCAGAAGGGCTTGGCAGCGAAAGGGTTAAGTTATATTCACACTGCCACACCATACTAACTGGGGAAAGTGGATTATATTGCTCTGTGTAAAGGTGCCCATACACTGCACGATTCTCGTACGAGAATCGCGGGAAATCCCGCGATCATATGAGAATCGTGCAGTGTATGGAAGGCGTGCAACCGTTTCTACTGTACGGTCACACGACTTTTGTATTTCGAGCATGTTGGAAAACCAGCCGAGAATCGTACGATTTTCAGCTGGTTTTTAACATGATCGAGAGATGACTGCCGAACGGGCTGGCGTGCGCACGCGCACACTGCCCGTTCAGGATTGCAGTCATCGGAAGCCCGCCCCTCAGGGGGGCGGGCTTGCGATGATCGCAAGTACGATCTGCCTGTCCAAGATGGGCAGATCGTACGTTTTTTTAAGTACTTTACAACCCTCTCCAAGACAAAAGTCTTGCGAGGGTTGTAAAGTGTATGGCCACCTTTATCCTTCTTTGGTGTGGCAGTTTAATTATAACATAAAATATTACTGCCACACCAGTTAACCATGGGAAAGTGGGCTTACAAATTATAATCCCCCTTTCCGCAGCTTTCATTGGTGTGGCAGTATTAAACTAAAGTGTTAGGCCTCATTCAGGCCCCATTCACACCAGGCGGAAGCGTTTCACTGTGATTTCCGCACAATTTTTGAAAGAGCGTTTTTGGGCATTTTTAAATCGCATTTCAGCGCTAAAACACAATTTAAAATGCTCAAAAACTTGCTCATCAGCACGTTTCTATTAAAATCTATATGGAAAACGTGCTGATCAGTGCAAAAAAAGTAACTCGGAGCATTTTGTGCGGCAGGTGGTTCGGATCGCGTGGAGCCGCACGATTGCATGAACAGTCCCCATAAGAATGTATAGGATTGTTTATCTCGGTGGTTCAGCGCGGACAAATCCGCACAACCGAACCGCCCTGGTGTGAACACTCACACAGGGTTGACGAAACTGGTGGGGTGGGTGGTGTTTTTCGTCATGGTTGGGGGGGGGCATACAAAACTTTGCTATGGGGCCCTGCAATTTCTAGTTACCCCCCTGCCTGAAACACTCTGATCAGTAGGAGAGGATATGGCAGGTGAGATGTCAGTCTTTTTAGCAGATACTGCTCTATTTAAGTCTCAATGTTTAAAGGAGAACTATGGGGTCAGTGTTTTTCCCCATAGAATCCCGATCTACTGAGCTTAGAACTATGACGTGAGTGGAAATCACACATGTCATAGTTCTCCTTTAACTGTTATGTTATCATACCTTGATGATGATGAAGCAGGCAAGACGGATTCACTGAAGCTGAAATCATTTCTCCCCCAGACTTGAAAAGATACATTATAGTCTATTTTATATTTTCTTCTGCCCATTTCTCTTGCAGGCTGTATAGCAGTTTAGACACTACTGGATTCACGCAATGAGCAGTGTCCAGGTTGTTTAGTCCAGGTAGACAAGGGCCTGTCTTTGCCAACTCTAGCTCGATGAGGAGGTCACTTAGTTCTTGGAGCTTACGATGATCTTTGTTCCCTATTTTTGGAAAGTTTAGCAGTTTCTTAAATAGAGCACTTTCTATGGCTTCAGAGCTACCATAGGTTTGCTCAGGTCTTGCCCATGCAGCAGCAAGACTTGCATTTCGGTAGTCAACATTTACTGCTCTAGGTCTTTTAATATCATGTACAGATTCTGGCCTCAGCCACTTTATGAGCAAAGCACGTTCCTCCTTGGCAGTAAGGTTTAGGCCAGCTGAGACCTGGTGACTCTTCACAGAGACATCCTTTGCTGTATATGCCCCTGATGGAGGCAACCTGCCAAACCATAGCTCACAGCCTCCTCCTTTCCCTGTGACCCTGGATTTCCGGGTAGGCGTCTCTCTCGGCTGGGTAACATTACTCCTCACCAGTCATCATCGAGTCATCCATCAATCTCATACAATAGTGAGTCATTTTATTAATTTATGTAATGATTTACTTATCAAGCCTCATACAAATGGTACTATACCTTATCACTACAACATACATGTGTATATATATTTATACCCAAAGGGCAGTAGCGCTTCTTTGTTCTATTTTTCCACTAGGTCAGCAATTGCAGCTTTAAAGGTTGATCTCCAAATCCTGTAGTTCTCTGGACAGTTGTTAAACCTTGAGAGGCTATATCAATGAGCTCACCAAGTATCATATATCTGGCGAAGTCAAACAGGTCTGATCTCTCACTCTTTGGTGCCAAACTAACTTGTGGAACCCCTTGGGTGTGAAAGTTCTCTGGTGAAGAAGGGTGAGGTTTACCAGGATAAAATGATGTTGCAAGAGCGTTTAGCTGTGATTTAGTCTCTAAGGCTTCTGCTGACTGTAGCTTGAACTGTGGCTTGTCGCTGGAAATCACCTTGTTGGCAGGAGTTGATGTGATTTTTTTGTGTAGATGCATCTGCGTGGTGGACTTGAAGAGGCCCAGGCATTTGCAGCCTAGAGGTCTCTGTATTTGAGAGTCCAATCAATGTTAGTAGGAGGTACAGGAGATGGCTCTGTATTATTGCAAACATTATGCTTTAGCACGTATTCACTAGTGCGTTCAACTGGATTTTCCAGTTTTGCTTTTATAGAACAGTCCAAATTAGTACTTTCACCTATTGCTTGTTCAAGGACTTTCCACCTTTCTAGGACAGCGGGTTCTTCCTTTTCCATTTGCAGAATCTTTAATTGTGTTTTCATTTCAGTGTCTGCCTCTGCTTGGTGAATTTTGCTTTGAGCTTCCATCTCTGTCTGTTTAGCTTGCAAAGCTTTGCTTTGAACTTCCTTCTGTGCTTCACAAATTTTGTTGTGAATTTGTGATCTTCCACTTAAGCTTCTATTTCTGTCTCTTTTCTAGCAAATAAATGTCTCACTTTTGTTGCTTCCATATTTGCGTGGGGCATCTATTAGCTTGTCACTTAATGTTGACCACCTGGAGCCAGAGGATCTAGAAGATCGTGCTGTGAGCTTAGTTGATGTGGATCTGTGAGATCTGGTCTCCCGCAGTTGAACAGTGCGCAGTTCTGCCTTTTCTTTTACAACTTGCACTAAGAGATCTCTTTGTTGGTTTAGTGCATCAATTTTATTTAGTTCTGCTAAAGAGTCCCCTATATTAGAGTCCTTTAAGAAAGCTGTGTATTTTGCCGACAGCAGCCGGTAACATTCATATGCTGCAGATATTTGATCTATAGAGTCTCTTAAAGTGACATTAAAGCCAAAAAAAATTTCCCCTCCCCCCATGTAAATGTTAGCACTTACCTCAAATGATGTCTCTTATTCTGATCTTCCTCTAATGATCACTTCCTGATTATCGGCGCTGGATCGAGCAGCGATAACGAGGTAAGTTTAAAACCAGTTCAAGCGTTTTTGTTTTTTTTTTAAACTTCTTGCCTATATCTACTGCTTGCTAGCAGTAGATATAGGCAAAAAAACCGGAGGGTTTAGAACCCCTTTACTTTAGCTGGTTGATAATTAAAACATGGCAAAACTGACATTGAGTGTGAAGTTCTGTCCAATAGGTCTGGCAGATTGCCAGAACTCATCTCTAATGGTTTCATAGTTTTCTCTGAGTTCCTGTGTCAGTTTTATAATTCCTTTTGGTCTTACACTCTGCTCCGCAATATCTGCAGAATCTGCTTCCTGTGCATCTGTGTGGTCAGAAGCATGATGTATCTCTGTTTCATTGATTATAGAGTGCACAGAGCCTTGTCTAGACATGTTTTTGCAGAAAATGGTTACTGTCTCTTTAAGAAGACAAACAGCAGCTTAGACAGGTGGGGTAACACAGTTCAATGCAGGAAACAGTTTGCAAACACTCAGGGGTCTATTCACTAAGCTGTCGTAGGCAGCCGAGTGAATGACCGACCCAAAGCGAAGTGAGCCGAACCCTGTTTGGCTATTCACTTCAGGCTGGTACGGCTGATTTCAGCCGCATATCGGCTGAAATCAGCCGTATATTGGCTGAAATCAGCCATATATCGGCTGATTTCAGCCGTATATCGGCTGAAATCAGCCGTATATTGGCTGAAATCAGCCGTATATCGGCTGAAATCAGCCGTACATCAGGTGGCTTCGGGTCGACCGAACATGTTCAGCATGTTCAGCCGACCCGAAGTGTAGAAGGAGTTCGACCAGAGAAAACCAAATGACAATGGAACTTTTAGGGCCAGATCACACCAGCAGCTACAATGCACAGTTGCTGGTGTGCGTTGCCAGGCATAGTGCAAATGTGCCGATCCTGACACATTGCACTGTTTACTTTTTTTGCTAGGAATTTATTGAAATATCACAACTTACATTTCATTAAGCTCTGTGAACAGTATGGTGCGGTTGTACCGTGGTGCGACCCACTGCACTGAAAAAAAGTACTGTATGCAGTAAACTCAGTGAACGGAGCCCATTTGAAACAAGTCAGATTGCCTTGTCTAGCATTGGGGCTGCGCTGGAAAAAGCGGCCAGCGCATCCCCAACGCATCTGATTTGAAGGCAGCCTGTATGTGTCAAATATACAATTTTATTTAGCATCAATATAGTAAATGTCATATAAAAACATATACATACCCCCACAGAGATATTACAGTATGGTAACCAAAAGAAATATACACCTGTATTGCACTTCTCTTAACCCCACCCCTATACAGTTTCTGTATTCTGTGAGGAAAACTTAGGGGTCTATTCACTAAGCTGCCGAGGGCAGCCGAGTGAATGACCGGTCTGAAGTGAAGTGAGCTGAACACTGTTCGGCTATTCACTTCAGGCTCCTACGGCTGATTTCAGCCGTGCATCGGCTGAAATAAGCCGTACATCGGCTTGCTTCGAGTGGCTTCGGGTCGGCCGAACATGCTCAGCATGTTCAGCCGACCCGAAGTGCAGAAGGAGTTCAACTCAGCCGATCCAACATCTGGATTGGCTAAGCCGAACCTCCGGCAGGCTACTGGCTGCTGTTCGGTCTATTCTTATAGATGCCGAACAGCAGTGAGTGAATAGCCGAATGCTGTTCTGCTCGGTCCCTCTGTGGTACCGAGCAGAACAGAAAAATAGCTTAAAAAGTAGGAAAAAAAATAGAAAACGATTGTGCTGAGCTAGCAGTGACAGCCAGCTCCGTCCAACTGTTTTCTATTGGCCGGGAGGCCTGCTGCCGTCAAAAAAAAAAAACCTCTCCCGGGTGCTCCGAGAGTCTCCCGCTCCCGGCCTCCAAGGAGAGACACACTGCTTTTTCTTTTTTTTTTATTTATTCTGACACAAACCTGTGTCAGAATAGAAAAAAAAAAAAAAAAACATTTTTGGCCATAAGAATGCATTGCTAGATTCCTATTGGCTATTGCAAATTTATACTGAACAGAAGGGGTCCTGGGGCCGCAGCTAGCCGAAGGATCGGCCGAAGCTATGGCTAGATCCTTCGGCTGCTTCGTGAATAGACCCCTCAGTGATGAAGTGCAGTAAGCTTTTGCAACCATGTGCTTTCACAAGATGGCAGAGTGGACTGAGCTTGATTGCAGATTAGGCACACACATGTACACAGCAAGCTGTAGGAATTCTACACTATTTTGACTATTCTGACTGAACATCTGTACAGCAGACAACAGGATGTAGCAGGTGGTTGAAAAGACAGTATTTGCAGGCCAAAAGAGTGTAATGCCTTTCTTCTGAGTGAACATGTGGCCAAGAGGATACATGGCTATGTGAACATGTGGCCAGCAACATGGAGAATGAGAAAAAGAAAGAGGAAGTACATCACATAAGGGGAGGGAATACAGAAAACGGTGGTGCAAAAAAACCAAAATAACCACACAATGGCAGTATATTAACCAGCTATACTAATGATAATATCATGGCATATGAAACATTAACTATATGAATACTCAATTCACAAAAGTATTAACCATGACTATGCATTCTATTATATTTTCATACAATAGCTGTAACAGCACAGTCCCCAAGTGCATAACTTTACATTTATGAACATTAAACCTCATTTGCCACAAAGTTGCCCAATTAAACAATGCATTCAGATCTACTCGTAAGTTGGAGACATCTTGTAATGACTTTATCCCACTACACAGCTTGGTGTTATCTGCAAACACAGAAATGGTACTTTTATTTCCAAACTATATCAGGGTTATTCACTAAAGGGTGAAGTATTTGGAGAAGGCAGGAGAAGCAAACAATACAGGCCAAAATAGCTGATTTGAAGAACATTCTTCAATTCAGCTCAATTTCCGGTTCAGCGATGTTGTCCTAGATTGTTCACTTCTCCTGCCTTCTCCAAACCCTTCACCCTTTAGTGAATAAACCTGTATATAATTTATAAATAGGTTAAAAAGTAAGGGTTCCAACACTAAACCTTTGGGGTACACCACTAACAGCCTTAGACAATTCACAGTATGAATCATTGATCACTACTGTCTGAATGCAGTCTACCATTTACACACTGCAGTCTATACATTTACAAACTGAATTTTCTAAACCTATAGACCATGGGTAGCAAACTCCGGCCCTTGAGTTGTGGTGCAACTAAAATTCCCATTTGGCATCGCAAGACTCTGACAACCATAGGTATGATTCCCAGATGCATGTTGGGATTTGTAGTTTCTTCACAGCAGGAGGACAGGAGTTGCCTACCCCTACTATAAACCTTAACTTGCACATTAGCTTTCTGTGGAGAACTTTGTCAAAGACTTTTGCAAGTTCACGTACACTTAGATATCCACTATATCCACAGCCATGTCTTTATCTAGGTTATTGCTTACTTCCACAGGAAAGTAGATTTGTTTGGCAACTTCGATCTGTTGTGAATTCATGCTGACTATCACTTATAATATTGTTTTCTAGCAAAATCTCATCTATGTGGTCCTTTATCAAACTTTCAAGTACCTTTCTGACCATAGAAAGCTTGCAGGACTTTAGCTACTTGGTAAAGACTTTAATCCTTTTTTAAATATAGTCACCACATTGGCCTTGCACCAATCCATTGGTACCAAGACAGTATTTAAAGAGTCTCTAAAAATTGGAAACAATGGTTTTCAAATAATAGAGCTCAACTCTTTGAGGGCACTTCGGTGTAAGCAATGTGGCCCAGGTCCTTTGTTCACCTTAATTTTGTCCGTTTCTGGACCATATCGATTATGAACTACTGTAGTTCATTTGAGGCTGTGGCGCTACCATTCCCATTACGGACTTGAGTTTCACTATGTCCCTGAAGAATGTATTTGTCTTCTCTTTGTCCCAGTTACCAACTCTGAGTTATCTTGTAAAGGCCCTACATGCTCAGACCTCATCATTTTACTAATAATATGTTTAAAGAATTTTTTAGGATTTGTCTTACTCTCATTTGCAACTTATTTGTGCCAGTTTCACAATGTCATTATGCCTGCTACAATTTAAAAATAATTATCTATACTTTGTAGATTAAAAAAAAACAGGCAATAAAGACCAGGCACACAAACATGCCATGCTCTTAAAAACACGGTGGGGACAGCAATCAAAGTCCTAAACCAAAGATGTGGGATTGACAATGATGCGGGAGCTTGACAGTGGGTGGGGCCTGATGGGGAAGCTACGAGGTTAGTTCCACATAAGATCCGCCTTCCTTGTGATTGAGAGTGGATGGCAGAGGGCAGATTCCATAGTCACTAGTGACTATGAAATCTGCCCACTGGCTTCCCCTGATATGTAAAAGGAAGGCAGACCTGATGGGAAACTAGTCTCTTGGCTTCTCAGCTCTGCCAACTGTCAAGCTAAGGGAAGACGAACCTGATGGGGAACTAGTGTCTAAACATTAGGCTCTCATGTGGCAATTACAATAGGGACGACCCTGAGTATGTACTACATTTTAAAGCCTGCAAGGACACCCAAATAAATATACAAGTGTTGGTTGGTATAATATAAACTGTTTTATTGGGAATTTACATTTATTGACTGTACAAGTCAATTCATGTTATTTAGTCCTTCTTTACATACTTTTACAGGCTCACATCTCTTGCAAGAAATAAAACCAGTTCATTTAAAAATGGATAAATTCTCTATTAATAAGGATCAGCTATACTCTGGCCAATGTGTGCTTGAAAGAGGACATTCCTCTCCATATTTAATTCATGATTCAGATGGAAGTACAGGACCTAATGTATTGTCTTTCGGTAAAACCAAACATGGTCTGTTAATAATCTTCTATAGCCATACATTGGAAGCTGTAATCTCCAGAAAATGTAAAATAACATTTTGACTTTTCCTGTCTTTTTATACCAAACTAATTTCTATTTATTTTTGCAAACCTCAAATTTCTTCCTCCAATACATCCCTTCTATACAGTATATCTTTTTAATAAAGCAATATTGGTTGTAAAAGTCCTTATCTTTTTGGCAATTGTGTTGTAATCTAATAAACTGGCATCTAGGGATATTTCTAATCCAGGATTGTATCCACTACATACCGAGATGTTAGCATTCCTGTCTGTGGTCTCAAAAACTTCCAGGTTAAAGGAATACCTATACTGCAAACATGTACCTAAATAATGTGAGCTTATTTTCATATAAGAGTAATTTATTCCAAACTGTGAAAGATATAATCCTCTACCCAGGCAGTCCTGAACAAGTTAATTAGACTGGGTGCAAACTTCATAGCCATCACTACCCCAGTGGTTTGGAAAAAGAAAGAGTCACTGACGTGAAAAATTCAGACATTGCAAAATAAACCATTGTAGTTCATTTGAGCATATCTAACCCCCTTCTCCATAGAACAGCAGCACTTCATTTCAGAATGCCTCGATTTTTTTGCTTAAGAATTAGAACTGCCCCCACTCCCCCAAGTGTGGCCTACTGGACAAATACAAATACTTACCTTTCTCCTTATTCCAGTGATCCTTGTTATGTGACCCTGCCCAGCTCCATAAAGCCAGGGTAGGGACACTTAAGTAGTGTGTATAGTAAGGATGCACCAATACCGTGTTTTTGGTATCGAGTACCTGACATTTTTGTATCGGCACTCGCCGATTTCGAGTACTGATACCGGCATCCCGAGGTAGCATGGGCCCGGCTTCCTGATTGCCTGGGAAGCTGGCTTTCTCTCCCTCGTGACACTGTGGGGCAGCCTGGCTAGTCATGGCCCACCACCCAGCTTCCTGATTGGTCAGCCAGGCTGCCCAGCAGTGTTGCTAGGCAGTGTAAAGCTGGCTTCCCAGTCAATCAGGAAGCCAGGAGGCGGGTCATGACCCACTGTTGGACTTCCTGATTGGCCGGGAAGCTGGCTCCCTGCTTGCTCACAGCACTGCCGGTCACGGTCAGAGGGACTCTCCCTCTGACTGGCAGTTCCAGTATCAGGGTAAGTATTGGAGCAAGTATTGGAGCATTTGGGCGAGTACGAGTACTCACCCACATGCTCAGTATCAGCACCGACACAGATGTCAGTATTGGTACATCCCTTTGTAAGCATAGAACAAACATTACCTGCAAAGTGTGTATAGACAAGTTACAGTTCAGGAAGGATAGGCTTCATATGCAAAACATTAAAATTAAAATAATGGAGGCTGCGCTAATGTGACACCTAAATGAACACCGATTTATATATAATGTGTGAATCTATAAACCCTAAGCTGCTGTGTGACCTCAAAACAGGTAGTGAATGTATTCTGAAATCTCAGCGCTAACAAACTGATCCTGAACCCTTATGTGATGCACTCTAAACCAATTAATATATATATATATGATAACAACAATGAAAGTAAAAAATAGTGTAAAAGACAAAACAATACAAAAAAAACAAGGAAATGTCCACAATGTGCTCACAAACACCTTTTGTGAAAAAAAAAAATCAATATTTTAAATACAATCCCAGTCAGTTTGTGATCTTTTTTATGATGTTTCACTCCAGTGTGGACTCCTGAGTGGAGTTGGATTATATGCAGACTTATCCTATTTTAAATGTTAGTGCACTAGTTTTTAAATTATTTGTTTAATAAATGGTTTTACGCTATGATCTCCTTTACTGTCCTATATCACTAGCACTGATGAAATGCTGAGAAAGGTTATGAAGATTATACAGGGTGACCGACAGGATTTGGACAGTTTTTAGAAAAACAGTACTTCATAGATTTTCAACTCGAAATTTATTTCTTTTTACAAAAACAGAGGTCAAGACATGCCATCTGAGTTACTTATTCAGTTATGAAAAATAATGTAATTTAGATGATGACCATCCCCGAATACAGCTTTCAATTCTTTGCTTGAAATTGTCCATCACTCAGGCTAACAGCTGTTGATCAATTGTGAGCACTGCTTGTCGGATGGCATCCTTCAATTAATTCAAATTACAGAGTTTGTGAGTGTACACACGGCTCTTCAGATACCCCCATAGGAGGAAATCGCATGATGACAAGTCAGGAGACCTTGGGACCATGGCACATCACTGAAACATGTAATGCACCCAGGGAACATACTGCCAACGCACCATTGTTGCGTTGGCAGTGGCACTATCCTGCTAAAAATGTACATTTCTCATGTTTATTCGTCGTCTTTGCAGTTCTGGTCGTAAGAAGTTGTTCAGCATATGAATGTAACATTCTGAGTTAACAGTCACTGTTACCCGTTTTCCTCGACAAAATATGAGCCGATAACGCCAAAAGGGGCAACTGCTCACCGCACATTGAATTCTCCACAAAATAGCAGTTGCGTTGCTGTGATAGACTCACCACTTCGAACAAAGCTGTCGTAAGCAAACAAACGATGTTGTGACATCCACTGCTTCATTGTGACTGAATTGTTTTTCTGGTGGGGGGGGGGAGGGGGGGTTTCTGGTGGACCTAGCTCGCCCCCCTCTAGGGCTGCAGCTAACGATTATTTTCATAATCGATTAGTTAGCCGATTATTAAGTTCGATTAATCGACTAATCAGATAAAAAAAAAAGACCCTCCCATCACCACTTACCATGCACTACCTGTTCTAAAAGCGTCCGACTCCCTTCAGTCACCCTGTATAAAGACTTGGAATGAATTTAAAATACTGATTTTTTCCCACAAAAGTTGTTTGTGAGCACATTGTGGACATTTCCTTGTTTTTGTTTTGTCTTTCACACAACTTATCACTTTCATTGTTATTATCACGTATATTCATTGGTTTAGAATGTACCACATAGGAATCAGGATCAGTTTGTTAGCGCTGTGATTTGAGAATACATATGTAAAACATTACATAGTGCAAACGGACACATTTCGGAAACAAAAAATATGTTCTGGTTCTATGATAAGAGAGGAGACTGGGATGCAAATGGTTAAAACCTGGCTGTATTACTGTTGAGCAAATTGAAACTACGAGCAATCATTTTCCAGCCCAGGTTTGCATTTGTTTGTGTACTAAAGTACAGCAAACAAGTATGTTTCAGGTTCTTCAATGTTGATTTTATCATCTTGCTCAAAATAGGCAACATCAGCTGTGGAACTACAAGTCCCATGAGGCATTGCAAGACTCTGACAGCCACAGGCATGAATCCCAGATGTAAAGGCATGAAGGTATTTGTAGTTTCACCACAGCTGGTGTGCCGAGGTTGCGTATCCCTGATCTTGTTTGTGCTCAGTTTCATTTACAAGGGCACGTGCTTCCTGAGAGAGCAGACCTGCCATCAGCCCTGGCTCTGTGTAAGGAAGTAGCGTTCCGATTGGGTGTGTGCGACATGTGATCAAATGTAATGTCCATGAAACGAAACTCAAGCTAGAGAAGAGGAAATAAGGGTGTTCATAAACAGCACCCAGAGACGGAGCGACGAGGGAGAAGAAGTGCTCACTGCCGATAGCAGGACAATAGATCATGTGATAGCCGTAAGTTGAAATGTCATTTTAATAACATATTACTTTTAGATGGGAGATATTAGTAACTATGGGACAAGGTAATGGTAAACAAACATTATGGCTGAGCAGGTGCTATGTGCTGTAACCAGCAGCAACCACAATTCTCCCTCATTTAGAACCAAATCCCTCTGTCCCTCTTTCCTCCTCAGTTGTCCCTCTTTGTGGTCTAATGCAGTGCTCCCCAACCTTTTTATCGCCGCGGACCGGTCAACGTTTGATAATTTTACCGCGGCCCGCTGCGGGGGGGACGTTGATAGTTTGTTTATATATTATATTGTTTTGATTTAAAATTTTTAATTTGTGCTGTCAGTGCCATTATTTTCTAATGGTATTTTTTTTAAAACTATTTATTTTTAAACTTAACTGTATTTTTGTACATTTGGAGGTGACAGGTACACTTTATTCAACCTGTCACCTCCAACACAGGAGTTCTAGCAGGCACTGTTGCTAGAACTCCTGTGTGACAGGGACGAGCAGCTGCCGCTGAGGACAGAGGCTGAGGGAGGTGAAAGAGCCTGTCACTACTTCACACCCCACGCTCTGTCCCCGCCCCCCGCGCTCCACGCTCTGTCCCCGCTCTGAGCGCTCCACGCTCCGTCCCCCGCTCTCGGCGCTCATTTAAGAGAAAAAAAGTGTAAAAAGCACTTGCTCGGCGCCCGGAACTACATGTCCCGGGCGTCGGGTGATACGAATTCCGCGGCCCGGTACCATTTGATCCACGGACCGGTACTGGTCCGCGGCCCGGGGGTTGGGGACCACTGGTCTAATGTACTGATATCTATGAAAAGGTTCTATTTAACTACCAAACGTGTTATTCTGCACTAAAACCTTTATCTTATCTCTTAATTATCCTGTTTACTATTCTGAAAAGCCAGTACGAAGGAAAAGTAATAGTGGAATAAACAATTCTGGGTTTAACGAATCATTTTGGGCATATAAATTCCTAATGGTCCTCATAACTGGGGGCCTGGCAGGGTGTGTCCATTGTCTAAATACTCTGGGGCAAATTTATAAAAACTGGAGCAGTCAGAATCTGGAGCAGTTGCCTATGGCAACCAATCAGCTTCTCATTTTCAAAGTTTAACTGAACAAACTGTAGAGAGAAGCTGATTGGTTAATGATGGCCAACTGCTCCAAATGCTGTCTGCTCCAGTTTTTATGAATTCTCCCATTGCGCTGGAAGGTGACCCTCTTTCTTATATCACAAAGTCGGGAGGTATACAATCTGTAGTAAGGTTGGTGAAGCATAAGCTTGCCCCTTGATTAAGGACCCTTTCACACCATTGTGTTTGAAAATGTGCATCTGTTTACCCTGTAAAGTACATCAGTGCTCATGTACACGGCCTCAAAATGCAGTGTTTTTCTCTTTATTTTATTGGATCTGAAAGCAGGTGTGTGGTTTGCTGTGGCCCCTTACACACAGCTGCAGAAAGATCAGTAAACTTTTGCTGTGGTCAGATCCGTAAAATCAAAATAGAAAAATCTGCAGCCCTGCATTTTACCGTATTTTACATTGTACACATGTAAAGGTGCAAACCTTTACATGCATTCAGCGAAAATGTACTGTTTATACAAGAGCTGCCTAGCAGCAAACGGCTCTTGGCAGCTTTTGCCTTCTGTTGCTGGAGTGCAAGTGGCTATTACCACCTAGCATCCTTGTGTTGCTAGGACACAGGTGACTATTGCTGCCTAGCGTCCTTCTGTTGCTAGGACACAGGTGGCTATTGCTGCCTAGCGTTCTTCTGTTGCTAGGATGCAGGTGGCCATTGCAGCCTAGTGTCCTTCTGTTGCTAGGATGCAGGTGGCCATTGCAGCCTAGTGTCCTTCTGTTGCTTGGATGCATGCTGCTATTGCCACCTACCTTTCTCCTGTTGTAAGGACACAGGCAGCTATAGCCACCTAGCATCCTTCCATTGCCAGGACACAGACTGCTATTGCCACGATACAGATGGCTATTGCCACATGGAGTCGTTCTGTTGCTAGAATGCAGGCAGCTATTGCTGCCTATCTTTCTCCTGTTCATTGGTTGCAGGCTACTATTGCTGCCTAGAGTCCTCCTGTTGCTAGGACACTGGAGGCCATGTATGGACAGCTTAAAGTGACACTAAACTCAGGAGTTAAATCTTATAAATATATTCAAGTACCTTAACTATTAACAATACTGAACTTATTTGTGCATCTCTCAGTTGTAGACCCTCAAATCATCTCTGAATTGGTGCGGACATTGTCCTTCCTTCTGGAGGGTGGCTACTTTTGCTCCCCATGGTCCCTGTGTGTGTTGTAAAGTAGCCACTGCTCCAAGCTCACTCCCGTGATGGACTACAATCTCAATACAAATTAGTAAACTAAACGTGAGATTGTAGTCCATCACAGGAGTGAGCTTGGAGCGGTGGCTACGTTACAACACGCACAAGGACCATGGGGAGCAAAAGTAACCACTCTCCAGAAGTGTCTGCACCAATGCAGAGATGATTTGAGGATCTGCAACTGAGTGATACACACATAAGATACATTTTTATTAATAGTTAAGGTACTTGAATGCATTTTTAGGATTTAATACCTGAGTTTAGTGTCATTTTAAGCACACTTTAAGATCAGGTATATGCAAAACTAAGTCTTTGCAAAACATATGCCTTTTTGTTCTGCAATTTAAATATAGAGTTTTACCAGAGAGGGATGCTAAGTGAATCTGTTGAGGTCTGTGGTAGCCAAAGCCAAACTTCCACTGCCTGTCTTTTAATTATACCCAGACAAGTAGTGATGTGATCACCTAATATTCTCAATGCATTATCTATACTTTGCTATACACGCTTCCATACTTGTAGCATAAAGCAGTGATTCTTAATCTGCTTATATTGAAATACACCAATCTTCAAGCTGGCCAACTGTGGCAAAGACATCATTCTCTGGCCCATTCCTTCTCTACCAGAGCAATGGCAAATACTTACAGTACTTAAAGTATATCTAAACTAAAAACTAAAATGTAATATATTGCAGATCACCAGTCCTTAAGCTGGCCATACACCTTACAATTATTGTTCGATTTCTTTTGTCCCGTCATCGAACCCCCCTTTGATTTCTGCTCAAATACCCCATCATGCACAGACCAATGTGGATTTATAGTTCTTTAGCAATACTAACTAGTTGAATTTTGTCGATCGACAGAATGGATTTTCGTTTGCGCATGAGCAGTCTTCATGTTGCGATTTTGTCTGTACAAAAACCCCACTAATCCATCGATTTTCTCACGATTCGAAAACAGTTTTCCAGTCTGACTGATCGAGGAAATTTGCCCAGTTGTACAGTAATTGTGATCATTCACTTCCTGTCTACTGGCCGATTATCGTGCGAAAACTCGATCGCATTCGATTTCCAAACAATAATCGCAAGGTGTATGGGCACCTTTTAGATGTAACCAGTGGCGTAACAACCGGGGGGGCAGCCGGTTGGTCAGAGCGGCAGGGTTAAAAGTAACCTGCCGCTCCGTGTAAACAGTGAGAGGGGAGAGCTGTGCTCTTCCCCTCTCACCTGTCACAGGAGTTCCAGCACAGTGCTGTGCTGGAACTCCTGTCCTGGAGGTGACAGGTTCGATAAAGAGAACATGTCACCTCCAAATGCTATCGCACAGGGGCTTGGTAGCTCCTGTGTGATAGCGATAGAGTTAAGTGAAAAAAATGTTTTAAACAAATAATTAAATAAATATAAATAAAAAAAATAAAAAATAATAAGAAAAAAATTATTAAATTAAAACAATAAAAAGGTGATTAAAAAGTAAAGATTTCTATGGTCCACTTGCCATGATAACCAGTTGATTGGCAGTCTCCTTCCCAACAGAGACCCAGCCTGCCAATCAGCTTGTTACTATTCCCTGTGTGATATTTGGGGGGGCCTACAGGGACAATGAGGGCATGCTGAAACTTGTAGTTCAATTACGACATGTCCCAGCATGCTTTCATTGTACCTGTACACACCCACATATCACCGGGGGGGGGGGGGGGGGGC
>NW_017306337.1:532812-536162 GCF_000935625.1 Nanorana parkeri
CAGCTCTGCGGTGTCCTTGTAACTTGCTGTGAATTGAACTAAAATCACAATATTATCTTCCTTTCAATCTCTCTTCTGTAAACCACAAATTCAATACATTACAATCCATTGGAGACAAAGAGAGGAAGATGTGTTTGTCAATCTTATGAGAAGGCTAGTGTGACAACTATGGCTCCCTCAACAGTTACAGTGATGAAAGTGACCGTAGTCACCCAGGGTCAGAAAGTGTGTTATTTGCAGGAAGACTGACATACTGCATGATATTTAATAAGGGGTGCACCAATATCGATTCTAGTATCTAGGGCCGGACTGGCCATTGGGCATACCGGGCACTTGCCCGGTGGGCAGGGAAGGGCAGGGCCCCCTATGCTCGATGGCCTGCTCTGTGTTCTCTGATCACTGGAGCTCTCAGAGCGGCCAGGCAGAGCAGACACAGAGCGGAGCCACCCCACCCCCATCACCAGCGGACATTAGACCGTCGTCCAGGACCGAGCAGGGAGAACTGTGCAGAACACCATGCTGTGCTTGACAGAGATCACAGAACACCGGACTCCTAGGGTAAGTGGGCTGAGGGGCGAAGGGCGCAGGGGATCATTACAGGGTGCTAGGGAGGGATACACAGGGAAAACACCAGAGAAATACAGGGTCCAAAATGAGGAGACACACAGAGGCCAGAATGAGGGGACACATGGACCAAACTGAGTGGGGACACAGGGGCCAGAATGAAGGAACACATGGACCAAACTGAGGGGGGGCACAGGGGCCAGAATGAGTGGACATGTGGACCAGACTGAGGGCAGACACAGGGGCCAGACTGAGGGGACACAGGGGCCAGGCTGAGGTGACACAGGGGCCAACTGAGGAGACAACAGGGGCCAGACTGTGGGGACAAACAGGGGGAATACAGGGTCCAGACTATAACATGGTGGTGGGCAGGGTGTGAAGAGGAAGTGTTAGTGCTGTTCAGGCTGCTGCTGCTCTAGCTCTAGCCTGCTCCTCTGGGGGACCCGGAACAACTGCAATAATTTCAGGAATGAGAGCGGGGAGCAGACCGGAGAATGCTCATTCACGCAATCACATGCAGCACTTGTCCCCCCCGTGATTGATTGTTTATGGGCATGCACACCACACGGATGTGTTCGCCCAGTGTGAATGAGGCCTAAATGACACAATTGGAGGTGGGGGGAACTGCATAGCTAGGTCTGGTCACTGTCCTGTACTAAAGAATAGAACTGGAAACTGTCTGTGATCCTTATATGGCCAGTCCATTGCATAGTGCAGGTCAGTGACCAGACTTGGTTCTCAAGCTCTGAGCTGGGTTAGTTTGTCTCAGATTGACATACAGTAATTCCGTTTTATGTCATCACACCCAGGGCAGCCATCAGAAATTTTGGGGCCCCTTACACGGCTTGAGGCCGGGCCCCCCCCCATATAGTGGGCTCTGAAGGGGTCTCAGGTGGGCTGGTCAGGGCTGCATCTCTCCCCTGCCTCCTTTCCTTCCTTCCTTCCGAGCTCCTCTTACCTGCACACATGGCCTCGTCTGCTGCCGGACCGGCCAGAAGTGACGTCACGTCACTTCTGGCCAGTCTGACATCAGACGAGCAGCATCGCTGATGGGGCCCTAGCTTGTCTCAAAGCCGCTTGGAGCGGCAATGCTGGGGCCCTGCGCTGCTAGGGCCAGGCCTCCGCCTCCTCGCCCCTCACCGTCGGCTGATAGTCATGTAAGGGACCCGGGCGGGCCCCCCAGGCTGCCCGGGCCCCTTACATGAGTATCGACCGTACCCCCCTGATGGCTGCCCTGGTCACACCCCTCTAGCACCTGTGCTAAATATGAATATGCTTGGGTCTGAGCACAGACAGTCTTCAGTTTTTATATGTGATTTGTTTGATATGCTTTATAATTTATTTATGGTACTGCTGTTTAGGTACATAATATATATGACTTTTTAGGCTCCATTATACCTAGATGGAAAAGCAAAGTATCAGTTTCAGTTCATAATAACTGTCTATTATTAATAGACATTGGAAGAAATGCTGTAAGCAAGGTGACTTTTAAATTGGAACTTGTTTTTGACAGCACTGGAGCACTGGAAAGGTAGGTATAGACTCCCATGTAGAGCCTACTATTAAGCAAACCTGTATGTTTGCCTGACCCAGGCAATGTAAAAGTTTACAAAATATACAGTGAAACTGCAGAAAAAGGAATGTGGAAAGTGCAGTAAACCATTTCAGCCATCATACATGAACAATAAAAGATTCTGATTGGCTGTTCAAGCATACTGTACTTTATGCATTGTTTTCTACTGAAAGGTAGACTACTCTTTTTCATATGTTACTTTTTTCTTCACGCTTCTCATGAGTATGTTTTAAAGTATTAGTTCACCTTTATAGTAAATTGTGCAGTGCAGTCACAAGGTCCCTGTAGATTAGAAATCATAGTGCATTTTAGCGAAATTCTCTTTGATTAGTGCTGTCCTGCTTATAAACTAGGATGGATGGTATGTTGAGCGCCCCTCCGCAATCACAGGAACAAGCGCGGAGCTACTATATTGATCGTCCACAAATCCTCCTTTGCCCAATCACAGCACACCGATCAACGACAATGTTAGTTTGTTCGTTGGCAAGGCTTTGCAAAAGCCGCACTTTGTTTGCAGTAGGGAGGCACCGATACCATTTTTTCCAGAGCGAGTACCGTTACTTTTCCTCAAGTACTCACCGATACCAATCACTGATACCCTTTTTTGTGTGTCATGTGACAGTTTTTCTAAAACAACACCGACTAATGATTTTAGGACAGTGGTGGAGCGCCAGGGCCTGGACACAGCTGCAACCGTTGTGACCCTGGTAGTTCTACCACTGACTCCAAGCTGTAGAAGGACTAAATCCCAGCAATACATTATATAGCAATGGAGAATACCACCAGCTATAGAGGACTACAAATACCAGCAATACACTATACATCAGTGCAGAATAATATGAAGCTACATGCTCTTGTGTTGCCCACCAGGGCTGTTTTTTTTCTAAATTGCACCATGATTTCTACCTTACTGGTGTCCCTTGGCTGTGCTGCACATAGAATTACAAAGATGAACGAACCCTTTAACCCCTTCGTGACTGACGACGTACAGTGTACGTCGCCAGCATCGGGGCTGTTTAAACAGACTCCCGGCGACTTTTGCCGCCGGGACTCTGTTTAAACTTGTAGAGCCGACTGTCGGCTTTACAACAGAAGCGATCCTGGCGACTTACCTGTCGCCAGATCACTTCTGCGTCCCGAAGAAGGGGCCGCCCCCCCCGCCGGACCCCCCCGCCGTGCTTCCCGGGCTCCGTTGCCCCTCCTACGGGCCCGG
>NW_017306337.1:537130-563378 GCF_000935625.1 Nanorana parkeri
TATATATATATATATATGTATATACACGTGTGTACTTTTGCGTGCACACCCTAAAGCAATAGGCGTGACTACATCGATCACAGTTACTAGTCTTTAATGGAGTGAATATTGTTCCTTTATTTCATGTATGTTCTATATTCTGCTTTTACATATACAGGGAATCGATTGGGGGCGATTCATAAACGGAGCCATGGTTGAGATTCTTAAGTCAGAGGTTATTGTTGTAGCACTGGAAAGAGAAGAAGGAGTGACCTTTGAAGAATTTTCAGGACTCTTCCACCAGGTCCATGGATACCAGCTTAAACTGACAAACTATGGCTACAAATCCTTAAAAGACTTGCTGGATGACATGAAAGAGGAAATTGAGTTGCAGAACGTTAATGGGCAGCAACTGATAAAATATCGACCACCTTGTCAACGTAATGTGATCCCACCCTGTATGGACACTTCATCCCACACAAATGACCCCTACATGTCAGACACTTGCAATGCATCTTCAAGTAACTGCTGGTCTCAATCAGGTAAGACTTTATAAACATTTCATAAAGACTCCTTATGCTTATGAACTAAGGATTGTTTTATTGTGACAACTAATGGTTTTTTTTTAAAGTGAAACTAAACTCAGAAATGAAATAATAAAAATAACTTCTATTATATAAATAATCAATGACTGTGTACCTTTTGCTATCATTGTTCAGCTATAAATGCTCCAAAATCCATTTTATTTCTCTCCAGCCACAAAGTCCTGCCAGAGGGTGGCTACTTTTTTTCTCCATGGTCCCTATGAGAGCTGAATAGTAGCCACCCTCTGTGCTCGTTCATGTGAAGGACTACAGTCAGACGTGAGTACTATGAAGCTCTTTCACATCTCCTCTCTAGAATCCTTTCAATCTGCCCACAAATCCTCCTCCCCTCCTCACTCGACACTGAGCTGTGATCACTACTACAACAAGGTGTGCTGAGCTCCACAACCAATCAGTGCAGCTCTGACTTACTTCCTCCTCCTCCTGTATGTATATAGATACATATATGTATATATATATATATTTACATAGGGAATATATACAGGTAGCTCTTAAAGGAGCACTATGAGGTGAGTGCTTTTCACTCACCTCATAGTTCTGGCCGACCTGTGAAAATGAGACTGTCACAGGTCGGCTCAGTAGATCGGGAGGTGAGTGAACACATACCGGCGTTCGCTCACCTCTCGATCCTGTCACAGATCTCTGCCGTGACAGGGGAGTGGCAAAAGCCCCATAGTTCTCCTTTAATTAATGCTGGGGTTAGGTTCCTGGGGGAATGGTTATAAATAGAAACATAGAAACCAGTGTAAAATTAAGCCCGGTATACAATATAAGTCATGGGGAAATGAGGGAGTTATGTTCCAGATCTTTCTCAAAATTGACGTAAGTAATAAAATACAGGTACATTATATTTAAAGCTGCTTCATGAGCTCACACAAGGAGCTTTAAATAAAATGTATCTGTGTTATGTTACTTATGTCAATTTTTATCAATGAGAGAGGCTTGGAACCTAACATCCTCACTTTTCACCGACTTACATTATTTACTGGGTTTTTGTTTACACCAGTTTCTATTTAGAACCATTCCTTATATTGAGAGAGGCCTGGAACCTCCTCACTTCCCATTGACATACATTATATATTTAGTTTCAATTTGAAATACAAAGGGTGCTATTTTGAATCAGTGCAAATTGAACCATTGTAGTCCGAGTGCCATCTGTATATATCTTTCTCTATAGATTGCAGTAAATGTGAACTAGTGCAGGTAATACAGAGTAGCAGTGTAGAGGAGAGCACAGTGCAGGCAGCTGATAACAGGCTTTAGGGCACATTCACACCATGTCCGGGTCATGTCCAGACCAGACCAGATGGTTTCCAGACCCAAAATGCATTCTAATGTATCCCTATGCTATTTCTGGCCTCTGTTCACACAAGCACAGCCTGTTCCAGATCAGACCAGAAAAATACTGCATGTCCTATTTTGTCTGGTCTGGAATGCACTGGAATACATAAAATGCATAAAAACGCATACAAATGCACTGGAACACATTTTAAGCAAAAAAATAATAATATTCCAAACACTGCAAAATCGCGATCAAAAATGCACTGCGTTCCAGATCTGGTCCAGAAAATGGTGTGAATCTGCCCTTAGTGAGGAGAGGAAGGGGGAGGAAGCGGCTGTGTGCAGTGAGAGCTGATTCCTCTCTGCCTCATGGGAGTTGTAGGCAAACAGAGTTGTCCACGTGACCAGAATCAATGTGCACGGCTCTTTATAGGTGACAGGAAGTGTGAAGAGAAAGAAGAGCAACGGGAGCAAGTACAGCAAACTTTCTAAAGGGATTAAAATAATAAGACTTTCTTTGTTTTAAAATATAAATAAATGTGGCTTTGGAGAATGTTCATTGTGTAGATGTGTATAAGGAGACAAAAGCTGAGGGATTTGTGTCACTTTAATATATAAGTGCAAAGAGAAACCCATATAGATATTACTTTCCTTAAATCACCCCAGTGAAAGAGATTGGTTGTCATGACCTTCTGCACTTTGTACATACTCTTTGACTTCCTAAATACGTCCACCAAACTTACGGTGTGCTATATACTATTATTATTCAGACCATGAATGGTCTATGTACTATTATTATTCAGACCATGAATGGTCTATGTACTATTATTATTCAAACTATGACGTCTTAAGGTCCTGCTTTGCAACAAACACAGGAGAATAACCACAGCTCACGGGGCCCAATATCAAAATTTTGATGGGGCATGGTGACCTCTTAAAATCTAAATCAAGGACAGGTAGCAGAAGAGCTGTCTGCATAGTCTCCAGCTGTGCATCTGATGTCAGCTCTTCTTGATTTGAAAGGTCATAGTGGGTACAAGGTCAGCAGCAACATCTGCAACTCTTAATGGGGCCCCCTTCCGCCCCTAGGCCCCATAGCAGCCACGTGGGTTTCCTATGGCTATAGTTATGCCACTGAACAAACTGCAGAAAACCATTAACCTTAGAGCCATGGCATATTAGCCAACATCTCGCCAGACCTGACATGTAATTCTACTACCGCTAACTCTTGTATATACAGTATGTACATATCCTATTTGCATTTATATATATATGTGTGTAGATCAAATGTATAAACATAAAACATCAATTGCTTACTCCGCAAGGGGGACTATAAGTATCAACCAGACAAAGAAAAACAGAAACAAATGGCAGTAAATAAATACATTTAAAGAACTCAGGGCAACATTTTTATTAACTTTTTTAGTGGGGCTACTAATAATTCTACTACCGCCAACTCTTGTATATACAGTATGTACATATCCTGTTTGCATTTATATATATGTGTGTAGATCAAATATATAAACATAAAACATCAATTGCTTACTCCGCAAGGGGGACTATAAATTAAATACATTTAAAGAACTCAGGGCAACATTTTTATTAACTTTTTTAGTGGGGCTACTCCTGCGCTGCAAGAGTTGACTCCTCGTTTTGGTCTAGGAGGGAAAATAATAAAAGTTATATTCCCCCGATCCTCCAAGCCGGCTTGCTCTTAGACCGGTCCTCCAGCCTAGTTTCCTCTCTGGTGTATCCATCTAAGGTCCCATAAATCATCACAATCTATACACTGTGTAGGACTTAAGGATGCCAAGGGACATACCATCGCTGGAGCAAAGGAGGTGACAGGGTGGAGGGAGTGCTTTCACAGCTGGCCGGCTTGGAGGATTGGGTGCTTGGACTTGGTACGAACCCATCCCATGCACAACACTACTCCTTAGTTTTCCCGGTTGGTTAGCAGTGTCAGGGAGGTTTGGTTTATGATGTATCTACTAGCAGCGGGGATTGCTATGGCAACACCTCATCCCACCAGTAGGGATGGGCCGAGTGTTCGATTCGAACATGAGTTCGAAACGAACATCGGCAGTTCGAGCGCTCGCCGAACACTGAACTTTATGGGATGTTCGCGGTTTGTTCGATCGCGGACATTCCATAATACAAAATGCCCACTGAAGCTCTGATTTGTTAAAGTCTTGTACCTGACCACAGGTCAGATGCAAGACTTTGCCCAATGAAGGAGAAAGTTCTCTATCAGGTCCCCCCATGCTGATTGACAGCAGGCAGTGGGCGGGTGCAATAGCCAGCTTGCTATTGGCTATTGCATTTTACAATAACCAATAGCAGGCTGGGTATGGCTCAAAGCCTGCAGATGAAGAGGGGGAGGGGCAGAGGAGAAGCGGCCGGACCGGGGGAAAGGAGGAGCCGACGGACCGGAGGAAGAGGAGTGGGCGAACCGGGAGAAGAGGAGCGGACGGACCGGCAGAAGAGGAGGTGCGGACGGACCGGAAGAAGATGAGGTGCGGACGGACCGGAAAAAGACGAGGTGCCACGGCCGGACGGGGGAACGGAGAAGCCGACGGACCACTCTTTGACTTCCTAAATACGTCCACCAAACTTACGGTGTGCTATATACTATTATTATTCAGACCATGAATGGTCTATGTACTATTATTATTCAGACCATGAATGGTCTATGTACTATTATTATTCAAACTATGACGTCTTAAGGTCCTGCTTTGCAACAAACACAGGAGAATAACCACAGCTCACGGGGCCCAATATCAAAATTTTGATGGGGCATGGTGACCTCTTAAAATCTAAATCAAGGACAGGTAGCAGAAGAGCTGTCTGCATAGTCTCCAGCTGTGCATCTGATGTCAGCTCTTCTTGATTTGAAAGGTCATAGTGGGTACAAGGTCAGCAGCAACATCTGCAACTCTTAATGGGGCCCCCTTCCGCCCCTAGGCCCCATAGCAGCCACGTGGGTTTCCTATGGCTATAGTTATGCCACTGAACAAACTGCAGAAAACCATTAACCTTAGAGCCATGGCATATTAGCCAACATCTCGCCAGACCTGACATGTAATTCTACTACCGCTAACTCTTGTATATACAGTATGTACATATCCTATTTGCATTTATATATATATGTGTGTAGATCAAATGTATAAACATAAAACATCAATTGCTTACTCCGCAAGGGGGACTATAAGTATCAACCAGACAAAGAAAAACAGAAACAAATGGCAGTAAATAAATACATTTAAAGAACTCAGGGCAACATTTTTATTAACTTTTTTAGTGGGGCTACTCCTGCGCTGCAAGAGTTGACTCCTCGTTTTGGTCTAGGAGGGAAAATAATAAAAGTTATATTCCCCCGATCCTCCAAGCCGGCTTGCTCTTAGACCGGTCCTCCAGCCTAGTTTCCTCTCTGGTGTATCCGTCTAAGGTCCCATAAATCATCACAATCTATACACTGTGTAGGACTTAAGGATGCCAAGGGACATACCATCGCTGGAGCAAAGGAGGTGACAGGGTGGAGGGAGTGCTTTCACAGCTGGCCGGCTTGGAGGATTGGGTGCTTGGACTTGGTACGAACCCATCCCATGCACAACACTACTCCTTAGTTTTCCCGGTTGGTTAGCAGTGTCAGGGAGGTTTGGTTTATGATGTATCTACTAGCAGCGGGGATTGCTATGGCAACACCTCATCCCACCAGTAGGGATGGGCCGAGTGTTCGATTCGAACATGAGTTCGAAACGAACATCGGCAGTTCGAGCGCTCGCCGAACACTGAACTTTATGGGATGTTCGCGGTTTGTTCGATCGCGGACATTCCATAATACAAAATGCCCACTGAAGCTCTGATTTGTTAAAGTCTTGTACCTGACCACAGGTCAGATGCAAGACTTTGCCCAATGAAGGAGAAAGTTCTCTATCAGGTCCCCCCATGCTGATTGACAGCAGGCAGTGGGCGGGTGCAATAGCCAGCTTGCTATTGGCTATTGCATTTTACAATAACCAATAGCAGGCTGGGTATGGCTCAAAGCCTGCAGATGAAGAGGGGGAGGGGCAGAGGAGAAGCGGCCGGACCGGGGGAAAGGAGGAGCCGACGGACCGGAGGAAGAGGAGTGGGCGAACCGGGAGAAGAGGAGCGGACGGACCGGCAGAAGAGGAGGTGCGGACGGACCGGAAGAAGATGAGGTGCGGACGGACCGGAAAAAGACGAGGTGCCACGGCCGGACGGGGGAACGGAGAAGCCGACGGACCAGGGGAAGACAGCAGCAGAGGTACGGGGGCAGCTGAGCAATGCAGCGGTCTGGGTCCCCGCTGCCTCTGCCAACACAGGCAGGGAGAACAGCGGGGATTTGAAGGGACACAGGCCGCTGCAGCCACATGTACCGACAGCTGTATGGGGGTCCAACATTTGACCCCCATACACTTGCATTGAGTGCGAGTTCGTACTCGAACATTTCGGCGGTTTGAATGTTCGAATACGAACCGAACACGGGGGTGTTCGGCTCATCCCTACCCAACAGTAACATCTTTGGCTGCCAATGTGTTCATTGCTGACTGGCTGATATTTGTAGTCCCTGTTTTGTGTGGTAGGTGTTAATGTTAGTATGTTGCATGTTCACTGCTGGCTGACTAATACTTGTAGCCCCCTTTGCGGGGTAAGGATACACTTGTTCCAGCAACTATCCAAGAGAGGATTTCCCTCACTTGGACAGATTTCCACATACTTCATGTTGCGTCTACAGGCAACAAGTAAAGGGAAATCTTCCCAGATGTCAAAATAAAGGAAACGTGGCTTAAGCCATTCCCTGCTCTGTCTAAAATGAAAACGAAAATATTTGGGCTTAAGATATGCTTTGCGATCAAGCTATCGTAGTAGTTTATTGAGACATGTAAAAGAAATTAGAATAATAATATTTGTTTGTAGCTGTTCAGCTTATTTGCAGAACTAACCAGATACAAATACTCCACACAGGGGATATCCCACTTGATGAGTTTCCGAGGGAGCGACAATCATGCCAACAAAACGCAGCAGGGATAAGTGGTCACAAGTCATCGCATCCAGCACTACAAAGCACATTACAATCTTGCGATTATTTGACCAGTGATGCTTACTTTACCATGGACACGTGCTTTACAATACAGCAAATGCCATCAAAAGAAATTGTTCAAATCATTGCCCAAAAAATGAAAAGTCACCCTACGGGGCTGAAGGCTACGAAACTGAAACAGTACATGCTAGAAAAACATAGGATTGATTTGGAATGTTATAGCCAACGGTTAGGATATACAGATATGCTGAGCATGTTGAAAGAGATACCAGCCATTAAATTCCCAAATACCTCTGGAAAAAACATTATTATTGCATCATGCTTTTATAACAATCAATTCGAGGATCAACATAACGTTTCAGCAAAAGAGCAACTTTCAAATGCCTCCACCTCAAGCTCAACACCATCAGCTAAACGTGCAGCACAACCTGATGTTTCCAGCATTCGGAAAAAGGCCAATAAACAACCTTTTTTGGGTACAGCAAGTCCATCTCAGGAAAATGGCCACCTCATTCCTGAGGCTTGCACTGCATCTTTAAAGGACCTGGATTCCATGGCAGGTAAGCATTAAAAACTATGGAAAAAAGAATCACGTTCATTGATCATCTCAGACCAAATATTGGGCTTATTCAATAAGTAAGTACAAACAGTGATGATGCCCAGGGTTCATTAACTAATAGAAACCAGTCTTATTTTCATTTACTTATTTCAGATCAGTAAAAGAATACTGATTTAAACGCCTGCAGGACTTGATATTCTTCATTTTTCCCATTCAGGGCAAACTCACAGTTTATCCTTGGAGCACCCCCTTCCCAGCAAGGCATATTCACTGATTAACGCTGCCTTGCTGCTACCCCACTCCATCAGACCCCTTGCTCATTTGTTCTAACAAAGCAAGGCTTCCAGTTATAGGGACGCATATGATATTGCTCCAGCTTGATTAACCAATTTCCTGGTCCAAACACTGTTACATGTGTGGGGCAGTGGTGTTTTCCACCTGAGTAAGTGGCAGGCCTTGGCCTAACCTGTGGTGGACTCCTGCAGTGGGAAGGTGGTGAGGCAGTGTGGATTGTTAAGTATACTGTGCTGGGGAAGGTGAGCTAATACAAGGCACTGTCAGTTTGCACTGAATACGGACAAAATGAATTTGAACCAAAGCTCCTTACTTCTGTACCAGAGCCATGTCTTGTGCAACGTTTGCTTCATCATGGGTTGCAATCCTCTTTGGCATAGACCTCTCACAGACTTGTATGGAGCAATCAGAAGAAGCAGCGCTAGTGACCAGGAAGGCATCATACAAGTTGATGAGGAAGTGCCTGGCAATGAGAAGTAATTTCTGCTCGGGAAGTAAACGTTGCACAATACATGGCTCTGGTACAGAGGTAAATAAAAAGCTGGGTGGTAGGTGTTAGTGCAGGTTAGTTATAGAGAGATGGATTAGAGGAATTTTCCATTAAACTACATGTGCCCCTAAACTACAGAGCAGATGTTAAAGTGTCTTACCTAGGAAATACAAGCTGCTTAGGTGCCTATGCTTTGGAGATAAAGACATAGGATGTGATTCAGTAGCTTAGTAAAATACAACTGGGCAGGGCAGACAGTTCTCAGTCCACAAAAATGCTGCTTCAGAAATGAGTTCTAAAATTAAACACAAATACTTTTGCTTACAATTCTGTCATTTTGCGAAAGGCCAGCTAAGGAGATTTTGTTATTTTATTCTCCTTGACAGGCTACCATTGAAGCTCATTAAGGCAAATCGAAGGCCCTGGGGTAGATCCAGAACACAATAATTGAATTATATTTAAAACAGTTTGCTTGAGCTTCTAGTCTTTAACCACCACTTTACTACAGTAGTGGGAGCCGCTGTGCTGAGCAGACATTTGTACAGTACATTTCCTCAGTGTATGTTGTATGCTCAGTGCGCATACAATACCTATGATCCCACCATCATTAGACAGTAGAGGTCATGGGAAAAAGGAACAAAGCTGATTGGACTGGCTCTGTGCCTTGTGATCGGTGTGATCGTGAATCGCAGCGATCACAAATGTAAACATTCACTGTGTTTACATTGGAGGCCCTGCCCTTTCCTCTCACAATGGAGGAAGGACAAGAAGAGGAATTTATGAATGGATCCAGAAGAGACCAAAGAAGCTGCAGCAGGGAAAGGGTGCAATTCAAGGTTGGAAGGTTTTTTTTTTAATTTTAAATACCACTAACCACAAATTATTGTGGGATTGTTTTAGTTTTTTTTAGGGAGGAAGGGGTTTTAAAATGCTACTGACCAACAGAGGTTCTTGTTTTTTTTGCGGGGGTAAAGTGTTTGTGTTTATCCATGACATCTAGTTGCTGTACAAAATTTCAGTGCAATGCCATTTCATCCTTCAGGAAACTGTCTTCCACTAATAATGGACTTGCACTTGGCTTCATGGGTGACTTTTAAAGGCTAAGCGCAACTTAACCACCTCAATACCACCATGCTTTTTTATTTCCCCAAACATTTTACAGAAAATTAGATCACCTTGGGGTGCACACTATTCAAAAAGGGGTCATATAGTAAGATATAAAATATCTAATGTCTACTAACTACCACCAAAATAAGACTACATCTTTCTAAAAAAAATGATATAGGGGGTTATTCACATAGGAGCCAAAGGATCCAGCAGCAGCTTCGGCTGATCCAATGGCTCTCTTCGGCAGCCGGAGCCATTCGGTTCAGTCCGGTTTATTCACTATAGCCCGTACAGCAGCCAATGGCGGCCGAGCGGCTCAGCCATGACAGCGGAAGCGGGGCGAAAAGCCTGCCGAAGGCTGGCCTTTCGTCCCGCAAACACCAGCTGGGCGGAGCCAGCCGTGATCTCACGGCTGGCTCCGCCGAGTTGTTATTCATTGGCCGGGACCTGCTAGGAGAATTTAGCAGGTCCCGGCCAAAAGGAAAACAGTTGGTTGGAGCTAGCTGTCACTGCTAGCTCCACCCAATTGTTTTTGTTTTTTTAATAATTTTTTGTTGTTTTTTTAAATGTTTATTTTTTAATTTAACTATTTAATTTACATTTGTAGAAATTTTTGTAACCTTTTAAAAAAAAAATATTTTCACTGATTTGCTATTCTGCTTGGTACCACGGACGTACCGAGCAGAATAGCTGAGCCGGCAGCATTCAGCTATTCACTCACTGCCATTCGGCCCCTAAGTGAATAGTGGCGAACAGCAGCAAGTGAGCTGCCGGATCTTTGGCTCAACCGAGCCAGATGTTGGATTGGCTGAGTCGAAGTCCTTCTGCACCTTGGCTCAGCCGAACAAGCAGAGCATTTTCAGCTGACCGAAGTGATGCCGAAAGCAGCCGATGTACGGAAATCAGCCATACTTAGATATAGTGAATAGCCAAACGTTGTTCGGTTCACTTCACTTCGGCTGGGTTATTCACTCAGCTGCCTTTGAGAGCTTTGTAAATAACCCTCATAGACGTAATTTGGTTACCATGTTGCATGACCGAGTAATTGTCAAACTTTTACAACACTGAAAAATGGCCTGGAAAGGAAGGGAATGTCATTTGCTGGTATTGAGGTTGTTAAACACACAAAGATCGGCAGACTGGATGATGCATATGTATGTGATGTATACACTGGATATTATAATGTACATGATGAGCTTCATGCACTATTGTGTTTTTTTAATTTTCTAATATTCAATATTTTGCTCTTTAGATCATCTGCTTACCAGGAGAGTTAATCCCACACAACCTAACTCATCCCTATCTCATCCAAAACCTACCTTGTTAGTTGATGACCATTCCCCAAAGCAAAAAAGCCTTAATACAACGCAGAAGCCTTCAAAGGAAATTGTAAAAATCATTTCTGAGAGGGTTACCCTCAGTCACCATTTTGGCTTGAAGGCTAAAACACTAAAACAATACATTATGATTCAATATAAATTTGATTTGGAACAGTATAGCAAACAGCTGGGATATACTGATATGCTGAGCATGTTGAAGCAGATACCAGGCATTGGATTTGCACATAATTCAAAAACAAATCTTCTTATAGCTTTGGGTCCTCATGATAAGCACCGTAATCCACAGCCTGTGCAGCCCAAGAAAGACCCATGGAAAAAAATTGCTGATGTTTTGAGATTGTTTCCTTCTGGACTGAGAGCTGAAAAGCTGAAGCAGCAGGTCCTTAACACTCATCAGATTGACTTAGAGGTATTAAGCCAAGAGCTTGGTTATACTGATATGCTGCATATGTTAAAGGAAGTACCGGACATCACATCTTTAAACGGTGACGTTTTCATTGCTTCAGTTATTCATAAGCCTAAAGCACAACCTGTGCAAGTCAAAAAAGTAAAATTCTCTGAGAAATGTATGGTGGATTTTCTGAAAACATTTCCTTCAGGAATGAAAGTTGAAAGGCTGAGCCAATACATGAAAAGTACATACAATATTGATCTGATAAAGTATAGCCAAGAGAAGGGCTCCACAGATATGATTTGCTGGTTGCAAACTATACCAGGCATTACTGTTATAAACACAAATCTTGCTATTTCTTCCGATGTGTATAAAAAGTCTAACAGGAAACCTAATGCCACCTGTAAAACCGCACCTGCTAAATGCCCGATGAATGCTGGCACTGGAGTGACTAAAAAGGCTCATGTGGGAATGAAGACAGCACATGGCACTCAGACTGTCCCAATACCCAGTAACACCAGGCCAACTAGAACTGGTCAAAATATACCTCTACCTATTGGCCAAATTCCAGTAACAAATGCTATGATTAACAGCTCTCAAAATGTTCAACCGGGATTACGTCCAAATGTGTCCTATGCTTTAGCCTGTGCAAATAATCTGAGGCAGAATCAGAATAATGTGCATAGTCAACAGTGCCCTCCAACCTTCAATGTGCAGAAAGCTCACACTGCCAAAGTAGCACATCCTAATTACAAGGAAGCACCTAAAGCTGTGTTGCCAAGTTCCAAGATCAAAGATAACCTTCAGCTACTAGTGAAGTCTCATACAAATGGTCTATCCATCTTTCGGCTGAAAAAGTTATACCTTTTAGAGTTCCAGCAACCACTTGTTCCCAAGGGCTTGTCAGCAAGAAAACTCTTGATGGGTTTGAAGGATGTAGCAGAAGTAAAAGGAGTTGGAGTCCAAATTAAGGTGTTTCCAGTACTCTCAGAAGATCCATCTGCCTCAGCAAACACATGTAGGGGTAGGTATCACATGTTCTTTGTCATGAGTGCATATTAGACATGTGCATTCGGATTCAGACGAACCTGCAAATTAACGAAATTCAGTTGATTCGGCGGATCGTCTGAATCCGAAATAACGTATTTATTATATGCCCGAATATACTAAAACTATATTTGGGCATACATAAATTTGTTTGCATATTGGCTGCCGTTACGTTCTGCGCTTGCGCGAAACCATCTTTGGGGGTATCTTGGTATACACCAAGATAGTGGCGCCCAAATATTTGGGCGACACCATTTTGGTGTAAACCAAGATACCCTCAAAGATGGTGGCACGCAAGCGCAGAACGTGCCGGCGGCCGACATGGCCACCACTCGTTCTGCATTCCCAGTGTGTAGTTATGGATTCCGAGTCTCGTTGCCTCAGAATCCGAAACAGAAGAAAAATTTGTTTACTTTGATTAAACGAATGGAAACGTTTTTCGTTTTAATTTGTTTAGTCAGAAAACAAATTTGTTTACAGTGCCATGTCTTGTGCATATAATAGGTGCATGTAATTGTGAATTACACAGGTAAAATACATTCAAATGACCTGTCTTGTGTGCAAAAGGATGTTTACATTTGTGTTTAGCCAGTTTTTGTATGCATACACCTATGCCAGAGAGCACAGCCAGAAGTGTGACAACTTTTGCTCTTAAGCTGGCCATACACCTATAGATTATCTGCAGATTTTCTATAGCCAGATGGAAAAAGTGTGACAGATTCCTCCATCTACGCTAAACTGTGTGGATGGAGGAATCTCCCACTGGGCCAAGCTTCAGTATCTTGCTAGTCGGCTGGCTCTCAAAATACCTGAACAATCTGATTGGATACAGGCATTGTTCAGGTATTTTGAGAGCCAGCGGGGCCGACTAGCAAGATACTGAAGCTTGGCCCAGTGGGAGATTCCTCCACCCACACAGTTTAGCGTAGATAGAGGAATCTGTTGCGCTTTTTCCATCTGGCTAAAGAAAATCTGCAGATAATCTATAGGTATATGGCCAGCTTTAGACTTAAGAAATACAGTGGTGTCATTGTCCTGCGTGCAGTTAACTGATTGGATGCTGAAGAAGCAGCAATACACTGGTATGTTTTCAACTCGGTTCCAGTTGACTGCATGCTGCTTGTTGGCATTCTTCAGAGGTTCCTAACGCTGTGCCTCCTTCTCCCAATCTAAATGCTGAAATGCAGGGATGACAGGAGGCTAAAAGCACGATGTGCCTATTCTAATTGTATGTAAAAATACATGTACCGTATATACTCGAGTATAAGCCGAGATTTTCAGCCCAAAGTAATGCACAACTGTAATGAGTCATGTTTTTGTATATGTGTCTGGAGTTCAGCTCTATGATGTGCACAAGAGTATTCAATAAGCATACTGACAACATCAGAGTTACTGTTATGTGAATTGATGAAAATTCTTATGAACATGCAGCTATAAATCATTTTCTTTATTTGGATATGAAGGTATAAATGCATAGCTGTTATTGTATTACTTTATTAATATACTGTATGTAATATTATTTTATACAAATGACTGATGTATATATCACTTGCATTTATATAAATCTGAACTCCAGCCTTCCCTTTAGTCTTGCACAGTTGTACAAGCGCCTCTCCTGTACTAAAATTGTTTGCTCTGATTTCACTGCACATTGTGAGTCTCTCACAGCGTGTATTAGATGCTTCAGCAAATGATTGATAGATAAATAGATAGATAGATAGATAGATAGATAGATAGATAGATAGATAGATAGATAGATAGATAGATCCTGCCTCATTTCCCAGCCTGATTGTCCATGGCCTGCCACTTTCTTTCATTCATTGGATTTCAGTTCTTTCAATCATGAAGGCTCAGCACCACATGTAGGCATTACTAGGGTGGTCTGCGGGCAAATGTAGTCTGACCACTCTTCCAGACTGATATTCACACATAAAGGCATTTTGATATTTGCATAACTCCTCTCAAGAGCCAACCCACTTCCTGCATGTGGAGTGGAGGCTCTTCAGAAGTGTATGTACAGCACTCTTCTGGCACCTCCAAGCAGCCACGATCTACCTGCATTACACAGAGAAGCACAGAGATCCAGTGATGACATCACTGGGCGTCTAAGATAAAGTAAGTAACGAAAACAGGTTTTAAATAAAAATTGAATTAGCATGTTGATGGGGGAGGCAAAAAAATAAGTATATTAAATGTCCAAATTAAGGTATTTATTTTCAGGTATTGGATCTATATACTAAATAACACTTCATCATAACCTTGCATTATAATTGTTAGTTCTTTTGACCTAATATTTTACACTTAAAGTGAAGAGAACAGTCCTTTTACCCCATAAATTACAGGGGCCCACAGCAGCTGTCTCTTGAGCCCAGAGCGGCAGGCAGAAGACGAGTGGCTTGGCCAGTGGGGAGATCATCTCCAGGTGCAGACCGTTCAGGCACTCCCCACTAGGGTTGCCACCTGTCCAGGATTAACCCAGACAGTCTGGGTTTTGAGTTCTGTATGTGCTGCGTCTGGGATGTCATGATGTCAGGCGGACAGGTGCAACCTCTGGGGCCTGGTGTTGCAACTTGAATGGATGGAGGAGGCTGGATTTTAGGAAGCAAGGAGGTGTCTGATACACAGGGTGCAAATAAGTCTTGAAGGGCACACTCTCCCAACTGTCTCTCCTCTCTCTCCCCTGGCTGTCCCTCTTCACTCTCTAGTCACTCTCTTCCCTGGTTGTCTTTCCTTGCTCTCTCCCAACTGTCTCTCCCTGCTGTTTCTCCTCTCTCTCCCCTGGCTGTCTCCTCATTCTCGTTTGACTGTCTCTCATCTCTCTCCCCATGCTGTCTCTCTGTGCTCTCTCTCCTGGCCATCTCGCCTCACTCTCTCTCCTTCTCCCCTGGCTGTCTCTCCTCATTCTCTCTCCTCGCTTTCAACCCCTGGCTGTCTCTCCACACTTTCTCTCCTGGCTGTGTCTCCTTGCTCTTTCTCCTGGCTGTCTCTCCTGACTGTCTCTCCTTGCTCTCTTTCCAGGCTTGTTAGGGTCTCAACTACTGATGCACTTAAGGCAGACTTGGCTCATCTAAGTCAGAGAAAACACTGCCAAGCATCTGGCAGTAAGTAGTGACTGGCAGCAAACACTATCTAGTACTGTACATAGTTCAATTTTGGAAGAAGAAAACGTGCCCAGTGGCCCCCAGGTCAATTAAGTTTGAGACCTCTGTTTTAAAGGATCATTTCTCTTACATCTGATATTTGTTATGTAGTAGGGGGCTGAAGCACTGTTAGTCCAAATCCTAGCCAGATTATTTGCTCTACACCACTTGTCACTACCACCAAGAGTCTCAATTCCCTGGTTGAAATTTATGAAATGCAAAATCCAACAAGGAGTTTGAAAATTTGCTTTTAATAAATGCAGCCAATGGGCAGATATAGAAACTATTTAAAGTCATTCCTCAGGCATACATGTCTAATAGGCTTGATGATCCTCAAAAACCTCTTGTGCTTTTTTGGATCCTGTTAAAATAGCTGCATAGCATTTAAAGGATGGCAACTATGTAAATGATTATACATTAAAATTGATGGAACCATCTTATGCACAAATGGGCATATTTACATAATCTTCTGGCAGTAAATTAAATCTCTGAATGCTTCTGAATGCTTAGAAAAATGTAATAATTGAAATAATTTATTTTTTTCTGACTCCACCCCACAAGGAGCTGCTGCTTTGGAAGCGAATGATGGAAAAAACAACAAAGTGTTAACCCATCTTCAAGTTTCAAGTCCTTTGTCTATAAAGAACAGTGCAGAGAATATAAAACACAGTGCTCCCGTGCCCCTATCCAATAACCAGCCTTCCTCTTCTGGATACGATCAAACAGAGTCAACTCGAGGATTCATTCCTATTTCAAGTTCAGAAAATATGAATCATAAACAGCCCCTTTATCACAACCACAGCCAACCGATGAGTGAAATTTGTGGCAAACAATTGGTCACAACATCCATTTCACATCAAGCTAATAGTTCTGTGTTGGCATCTCAATTCAGCAAAATTAATGAGTCCCCTCAAACTACTGGAAATGCTGGAAACCTCAGTGATACCCAATGGCCTTCATTACCTCAGAAATTTAATATCTTAAAAGAGATCGCACAAGGAGCCAGGAGGCCTCAACAACTGCATGAAAACATCCCAAACAATGAACTTTCCTTCAAACAGAATCCAACTGCAACATCCAAACCTCAGGAAAAAGACAACAGTGCACAAACCTCATTGCAAGCACACCAGAATCCATATAAAACCAATGGCAAAACTGAATATAGACAACAAGAGGGTCAGACTTCAGATCTAGTTCATCCTACACCAAACTCAGGCTTTTATTTAGTATTGGAAGAGATGGGCTTCTCTTTGGTGAAGGAAAAGACAAATACAGATAAGGACAAAAAATCTATGGAAATAGGAAGGAATGTGCATGCTAAACCCCTACAACTGAACCAATCTGCTTATCGCAACATGGCTGCCCCAACTAAAGGGAGTGCTCCAGAGGGTAGCGGAAAGTCTGTAAATGTTTTGATGCAGCAAAAAATGGCTGATTTCAATTCAAAAACTGTCACACAACAAACAAGCAATGATCCGGTTAATTCTAGAACCATGATTCCTATATGTTCAATGCCAAACCAGAAAAGTACTGATTCTCAGTCACGGAGAAACACAACCATTGTCTGTAATAAAAATGCTGATTCATTACTTTCAGAGCTAAAAAAGCTACAGGCAACATGTGAATCTTCCCAAACAGGTGTTACATTATTGCAGTCACAAGGCATGCAGCCTAGCTGTGCTAGTGGCCAAATGGCTTCTATGCCTTCTACGGGAAAACTGGAAGCTTCCCGTTCCGAAAGCATTTGTGACTTTGGGCAAAGAGGATCTACACCATCAAAGCAGGAAGTGGTTGAGTTAGATCTGGCTAACAGATGTGGTCTAGCTGTGTCTCCTAAATCAAAGTCCACTAAAAAGGTCGCTAATTCAAAAACCGTTACTACAGATGGAACTCAGCACATACCCACAAACAAGAGCCTTTCAATGACACAAAACACTAGCAATGGTCCACCAAAATCTTCTCCAGTATCACACAGTCAACAAAATGTACTGGTTAGCCCTTCTGTAAACTCTGAAGGCTCTCCTATATCACACATACTACACAGAGACATAGATTTGAACATTGCAAATAGACAAATAGGTTTAAAAACACAAAAGCAAGAACATTCACAAACCAGAGATGGGGCTGATGGAGCAACAACTCCACTTCCATCAGCTCAACAGATAACTAGTACTGGTCATGTCTACACACATGGGCAAACAGTAACTGAACCTTTCCAAACACAAGCAAAAGTGCCTCATCCACATACAAGTTCACCAGTGGAGAAGAGCAGACCCTTAGCTAAAATACACCACTACTGTAATGGCACTGCTGAAAGACCACTTGGCCTGGGAAAAAGTTTGACTTTAAAATCGTACCAGCACATTTCGGATTCCATTCATAGTGGTATTGCCAGCCAATCTGAATTTCCGATGACACCATCTGACCAGGAGGACAATTCAGAAGAAAGCACTAAAACATGGCAGACAGATAGTGGACAATTGTGCTGCATTTTATAATTTTCTTCAAGTGTCTCTCTAAATAAACTTTGGTGATTTTCAGAAGAATTGTGTGGACTTAGGTGGTTTGAAATTTTTTTGAAAGGTTTTAGTATTAAATTAATATAGCAAATATGAACATGAATCCTTACCCCTAATGTCACTACTTAATACTCATGTTTGGAAAAAGCCTTGCACGCGTTTTGCTAAGACCCACCTTGAAGGGAAAATTTGGGATTTATGTCCAAACAGAATTAGCTGATAGGTATGAGTAAGTCAATATTACATTGTTTCTTTTTGCTTTTTATTACATTCATTTTCTTCATCATTAATTTGTTTCCTAATTTCATATGACATCCCATAGTATTAAACTAGATTTAGATTTTAAGTCATCACAGCCCTCAACAGCATTCTGGATGTAGACTGTAGAAACTTAACACATCTTGCTTTTAATGGAAGCGTCACACACTGTACTGATTATGTACTGATATCTCCAACCTAGATATATATACCATGTCTGGGAATTATTTTCTTCATGACTTTATACTTTCTACTAAAACTAAAAAAAAACTTTTATATGTGTATCTTTCTTGGTAATATCATTTTAATGTTGTTTTGTATTGTTACATTTTAAAGGATATGTGCATTTTTATACATTTATATATTATTCTGACGTGTTACTGCATCCATCTCATATAAATCCACTGCAAGGGTAACCTGTTTTGTTAATAAGCAATTTCCTACAAAGGACATGTAGCCTGGCAGCAATGTATTTACATTGCTATCTTATGGCATTGGCTGCTCCTAGTCACCACTAGGAGAAGTAGAATGGTAAGAAACCAATGGGCTGCTCATTTATGGTTGGGTATACTTGGTTAGACTTTTGTTCAAAAGCAGTTGTTTTAAAAAATTGTGGTCAAATTTCTAATAGTTAACGGGCTCATATTGACATTAATTTTCAATCATAGTGACAAAAAAAGTCTAAGGGGCATAATCAGAAAGGCCCTGTGTCTGAAACTCCTGCTAAGCAGCAAAACAAGTCAACCCTTGCACCTGATTGGTAAAGGTAAACAATAAGTGTACATATTCTTTAAACAAAGCAGAAGTGAATCTGTATGTTGGGGCACTAATGATTAACTCAGGAATATCGCCTGTGGGGTAGTAATTGTTAATTCACTTTTATTATAAATATTTTTACCTGTATGCATTCTTTCTGAAGCATAGTTATCTTTTACAGATGCATAAACCTTGGTCTCACTCTGCTCCTTGTCTCCTCAAACTCTGTTGTATTTGTAGTTTAACCACTTCAGGACCAGCGTGTTACTCCTCCTTCCTGTCTACGTCATTTTTCAGTTTTCAGCGCTGTAAAAGATCGACTGACGATTAGGCTAAGTTTACACAGGCAGCAATGGGGCACTAAAAACAGGAGGGTGAGCTGTATTTTTACTGCCCGAAAACAGTCCCATGATTGTTGGTCAGTGGCAATTCAAAAACCCCCAAACCCACCCATCTCACATCTCGGATGGTTGCCTGCACTTTAAAACCTCCTCCAAAAACAATTCCATGACATTGGTGGTCAATGGCCCTTTGAACCTACCACCTTGGTTTGCAGCTTTCCTCCACTGCAGCCAGAGGATTTAATGAATGGATTAATTTATTAAATCCTCCTTCCTCCATTGTGAGAGGAAGGGTCAGGTTTGCCAGTGTAAACCATGTTACACTGTCTACATTGGTGATCGCTGTGACTGGTTATCACAGTGATCATATCTCTGTGCCTTTAGCAAATGTCTAATGACAATGTGGGCAGCAGCTTTGTGCACAGTTCACAAACAAGACATACAGGTACATCCACCCACCCTAGGCCAGTCGGAAAGTAGTTAAGGTTGGATAATGGTCTTACCTTCAGCAACAGGCTTTGTGGAGGGGCTTGGTGGTACTTTTTAGCAACTGGATTCACAGTCATTGGTTGTGCAGGATATTTACAAGGGGTGGAGGAACTCTCAGTGCTGCCGATTCTCAGGTAGTAGACATCGTCATTGTTGCTTTTTTGCACTTCTTTCTATCATTTGAGATTGTTATGGTATGGAGGAAGGTCATGACTACTAGTATAATAACATAAAATTTATGCACAAACCAGTTGTAAACTTTACCATAAAAATTGCATTTTGCTGAAAAAGTAATATATAAAAAATGTTTTGCTGGAATAAATGTCATACTTCATTTGCCATTATTATTTTTAAAAAAATCATGCTGTTTTCAATTTGGAATTTTATGTGTGTTTGGTGTGCACTGTTATTAAAAATAGCGTTGGAAATTATGCTGGTGACTTTTCTTTGGTCTTCTGATTTTTAAACAAAGACTTCTACCAGATCTCCAAACCAGGATACTAATTAAAACTACACAATGATGTCAGTTCAACCTCAAGTCTTACTAATGCAAGATGCTGAAGTGATTGTTATAACTTGTTGATCAATCTGTAGTCTCCAGGGCCAGACTGGGACAAAAAATAGGTCTGGCAATTTTAGACTGAGCGGCCCAATCATGTGATCCCCGACAAGCCTATCCCGGTCACAATCCAGAGCGGAGCAAAACACAGAAGCACAATCAAAGGGCGGGGCCAGCCGCTGGTAAGTACAGGAGGGCTACAGCTGACACACAAGTCTTGCTACAACCAGCATACAAACCTTGCCAGACTATGAAAAACTTTGCAATAATCATCATACAAACCTTGCAACAATGCAGGACGCTTGCTACAGAGAAGTCTTGTGAGATCTCCACCTCTCCAGCAGTTCTCTGTACCCCAAGCATGGTGTACAAGTAGGTGCTCCAAAAAAAAGCGCTCACAATTCTCCAGCAATGCCTCCATAATACCACCTATTCTATATAGTGGCAAACTACAATAGCACCGCACTGACAGCTTTTGGCAGATCTTTCAAGCGGGGACTGTACTGGCTGAAATACATAATTTCCGCTCTAAAGCTTTATGTGTACCAGAGAATTCTGACACTCAGGTGGATGCTCACAGAATCTAGAGCGGGCGTACGGGTAATAAAATGCGGGCTGCCAGGAGCACAGGTAGCTCTTTAATTAGGCAAATTAGGTGGCCGACTAATTTGCCTAATTACGGGACAATATATATACAGTATAGACTCTATGGGTGGCATGCTCTATAAGGGAGAGGCTGTTATCGAATAAATATGGATCCTTGGTGTGCAAATAAGTATTCAGTAAGCAGGAACCTTTAAAAAAACTTATTATAATAATATTATCACCCATCTATATTACTATTACCCATCTTCCACAATGGTGTTACTTACTGAGTATTCTTTACCTCCAGAGCTGGCAAAGTTGGCTAGTTGTCTTCGAGTCCTCAAAATCCCATAGGTGGACTGTGAAAGTGAAAGATGAGTTATTGGTGGCAGGCTCGCTGCCGTACTGATCGTTGACCATACGAGGACCGGCACACCGGCCTCCTAGCACCTTTGGCCACACCCCGCATTAGCCCTGGAGACATGTTCCCCCGCAGAGCCTGCAGCCCCAGCTCTGCCGATGACACTTTCTTCTCACACTCGCCCACCACCTCCTCATAGGACAACAAGCAAGCCAACTCAAGATGGTCTGAACCCTTTGTCCCTGCAGCCTTTGCCCCTCAGTCTGGCCCCTGTGTTCTAGGTCTGGCCCATATGCTCCCCCTGTGTGTCTCCTCAGTCTCGCCCATGTGTCCCCTCAATCTGGCCCATGTGTCCTCTCAGTCTGTCCCTAGTGTGTCCACTAAGTCTGACCCATGTGTCCCCTGTGTGTCTCCTTAGTCTGGCCCCTGTGTTTCCCAATCAGGTTCTCGAGTGACCAGAGAACACAAAGGGCCTGAAAGGGGCACAAAGGGGGACATCTCCTTCTCCCTATTAAAAAATTGAGGGTTGGTTGATGGTGGTCCCCTCTGACTGTTGGAGTCCTAAAAATTTGAAAACTGATATCACCCTGGAAATTCTCAATTAATGAGCATCACGCTCATTAATGGCATTAACACCAGGCAGATTTATAACCGATAGATCAGCAGGAAATATTAATTATTTGGTACATAGAGCTCAAATGCACTCACAAACTTTTAGTGGATAAGGCCCATTGAGGCTTGCAGAGTAAAGAACTCTTTCAGAGTTTTCATCATCTGCTGTATCCAGTGGCTGGGCTGTGGCTGTTGGTATCTACCACAGGTGCTGCGAATTAGAAGACACTTCCAGTGCGATCTACAACTCCATCCACATCCTGGCAGGTCTTGGAACGCATTTCTGGTTCTATTTTCCCTTTCTTAGCAAGAACAATTGAACTATATCTTGCTCCTAATATACTGGATTATTTATTATTATAGTAATCCCAAGAGCAAGCTTGGCTACAAGATACAACATACACAGATTAGTCAGAATATTTTTTTACCACCCACCATATTGAGTAGGTTTGCCACCAAAATAACCCCGATCTGTCAAGACATGGACTCCGCTTGACCTCCGAAGGTATGCTGTGGTATCTGGCACCAAGCCGTCAGTAGCAGATCCTTTAAGTCATGTAAATTGCACAGTGGGGTCTCCATGGATCAGACTTGTTTTCCAGTAGATCCCACAGGTGTTCGATTGACGTGAGAGCTGGCAAATATTGGTGCCAAGTCAATAACTTGAACTTGTTGTGTTCCTCAGACAATTCCTGCACCAAATGTAAAAAATGTGCAGTGAAGCAGGGCACATTACCCTGCTGAAAAAGGCCACTGCATCAGGGAATACTGTTTCTATGAAGGTGTGTGCTTTGTCAGTAACAATGTTTTGGTAGGTGGTATATGTCAAAGTAACATCCACATGGGTAGCAGGACCCAAGGTTTCACAACAGAACATTACCCAAATCATCATACTGACTGGCTTGCCTTTTTTCCATTGTGCATTCTGGTGCCATCTCTTCCCCGGGTAAACAACACACATGCATCCAGCCATCCACATGATGTAAAAGCAAAAAGGTTCATCAGAGTAGGCCACCTTTTGGCAGTGGACAGGGGTCAGCCTGGGCACCCTTACTGGTCTGCGGCTACGCGGCCCCATAAACAAAGAAAACTGTGATACACTGTGTGTTTAGACACCTTTCTATCGGAAGCAGGATTCACTCAGCAATTTGAGCTACAGTAGCTCTTCCATTGGATTGGACTACACAGGCAAGCCTTTGCTCCACATGTGCACCAATGAGCCTTGTCCACCCATGACCCTGTCGCTGATTCACAGGTTTTCCTTCCTTGGACCACTTTTGGTAGGTCCTCACTGTGACGTACGCCTGGCCCAGACCCGCTGTGCATCAATCCCACGCGACCATACACAAGTCTGAACCGAGTGTGAGCGTCACAAGGACGTGGCGATAGCACTCTCAGCCTCACCCTGCGCAGAGATTTCCCAGCTCACAGGACACAATCTCAGGCCAGCAGACTGAGAGCGACCGTCACCAGGGTTGGTTAACTCCGCAGTTAACCCTTTACCCACCAAACTTCCACTGCCACCATGTGTTTTTCGGAACACAAACCGTGCCCAGCAAATGCTGCGACTATGCATAAACGGCCGGCCGGGAGCTTCCTGCATGTAACAGGCCGTCTATCTCTGCTTCATCAGCTTCTTTGGGGGTCCCTAGGTGACATTAGGGGTCTTGGAGACATATCTTTGCTATCACATAGGGGGTTCTTAGCCCCCTATGTGTTAACAATAAAGTTAAGTGGAAAAAAAAAAGTTGCAAAAAAAATTCTCACACCTAAAAGAATAAGAAAAACACAATTCTTTTTTTTAAAGTCCCCACCCATACATACACGCGTGCAAACATGCGTAGGGTGCGCATACGTGCGAAAACGACAATTGCGCCCCTTACACCGCACATGTTACATATCGCCATGAACGTCGCAGTGAGAGCAATAATTGTAGGGCCATTAATCACTGATAGCACTAAACTGATGAGCTGTAAAAGCTTTTAAAGCGTCGCCTATGGTCAATTTTGGGTATGGTAGTTTTTGGCGATTTCGCGGGTGCGCGCAGGGGGACCCCCTGGGAAAGCACCTTGTCACCATGTTGATTAGGATAAGTGTCTCTTCCCCACCCTGGCCCGGTGGTTGTGGGGGTCTGTGAGCTTAGCTAAATCTAGGTGCCCCTGTCGGGGTGGGGGGGTTAATAAAGGACTGTGTTTTTTCAAATAAAAGACTTTTGAGGATGGTGTGGTGTTTTTTTAAAAACGATTTTACTGTTATTTAGTGAATGAGTAGGGGGGTAACAACTACCTTACTCATTCACAAAGAGGGGGGGGGGCAGAGTGGCCTCTGGTATCACCCAGATTCAGATAAGACCCCCCAGCCCACAGACCCCCACACAACATAATTGGGATGCAGCATCTAGCAAGAACAACCACGGCGTGCATCAGAGGACACACCGGGAAGTGTCAGATACCAGAGATGTATGCTGAAGCTCTGCAACAACAACAGATTGGACGCACCGCTCATTGAACAGGAAAGTATTAATAATCCTCTTTCACAGAGTGCTTCTGTTGCAATTTATATTTCATTTTCTGTTATCCAGAAAGGATAACATGACTTGGCTTCGTGTCTTACCATCACAGTCATTTGACAGGCCGTTAATATTAAACAACAAATTGTGGTTCATATTTTTATTATCAAATTTAAGTTATACAATTATCTTATTCAAACATTATGTGACAATCTATCAGCTGCTTTTGGTGTTTTAAGACACATTCACATTATCCTTTCAGTACATTATCAGCAGTATATCAAGGCTAGAGAAAGAAAATAGTTTTGCATAGTATGTTAAATCAGTATTAATCCTATATTATTCAGGGTTAGCATGGCATTGCCAACATGCACAAAGGTTATGTCCAAGCTGAATATGTCTAACAGTGGCTTTCAACGTGAAATGCAAGAAGAATATCAGCTTAGTATTAATTCCACTAGGACCGCTCACAGTTGTGCATAGCACCAAGTTCACCTGTCACCCACATAACTTGCCAGTTTTATATATACATAGGGACCACAGTTCATTGAGAACTTTATTAAGGGCAAGTTGCAATCTGCATCCATGCTCAAGCCAACACATTATAGCGATGCCAAAATGGAAGAAAAAGTTCCACTTGGTATGAAAATGGGTCAATAGTATTGTAGTCTTCCATGTCTTGCTGTATTAGTCCAGGGTCTAGGCAAAGATGTGGTTGACACTCCATGAACTAACTGTCCTTGCAGTCTTATAGGTGTTGCAGTTCCTGGTGACTGAAATGAGGTAAGATTGGAAGACTCTCTGTTTCTGTTCTCTTCAGCAGGAAAAGCTCTTTGTCTCATTAGCAACATTGCTGGAGTGTCCTTTGTTGTCCATCTTTTGCCCTTTTAGGAAAGAAAAAAATCACATATTACTCAGCTTGTTGATGAATGTATGAATGTATACCTGAAAAGGTGATTATCTTATAGTATTAAAACATTTCTCCACGAATGTGGCTGGAAACACTGCTGCAGTGTTGCCAGTTTTGAGTCCCAACCTTTCATACCTTGACCTATTTAAAATCTCTACCTCCCTCTCATGCATGACTTACCCCTATAGGCACGTTTCTCCCTATGAAAAGTTAATTGCATCCTTGTGTACTCACTTCTATATCCACATCACCCCACTGCCGCACACCTCCAAATCAACTGTACACACTGACGCTGCTGCTCTCCCATGAAGCAAACCTCCCACAGCTGCCAAGTTAGTTACCACACTCACCTTTGTCCCTCCCATGCCACTTCACCTAGTAGCCACCCCATGCTCCTCTCTCACTAGAAAACCATCCACAGCTGCCAAGGTACCACAACACCCCTCCATCTCTCCCAGCCACCTCAACCAGTGCCAGGTTACAGCTCTCCTCTCTGTCCCACCTCAGCCACCTCACCCATTGCTTACAGCACTCTCCCATGTTCACAGCACATTCCCTACTTGACCACCCCACCTCTGGCTTACCCACCTCCAGTTCCCAAGAAACTGCAATGACTCCCTACCACTCTCAGAGCTATATACTAACAATCTGCAGTCATCCCCACTTGCCAGCCTGCATTTGTGAATATGATTTGCTTTTCTATCCTAAATTCAAAGCATTTGCAAGAACACATGTGCTAGTCCTTATAAGGCCCTATGTGCGTATGACTTTATGTATAATCTTGCTGGCTGGAAGCTTTATTTATTACAGGTATTTATATAGCCCCAACAATTTTTGCACAGTGCTTTACATTCACATCAGTCCTTGCCCTCAAGGAACTTTCAATCTAAGGTCCCTGTCTCATATGAGGGCCAATTTTTAGACAGGAGCCAATTAACCTACCAGCATATTTTCATAGTTTGGGAGAAAACAGGAGTACCTGGAGGAAACCCACAGGAGAACATGCAAACTCCTTGCAGATAGTGTCCTGGCCGGGATTTGAACCAGGGAC
>NW_017306337.1:563408-673158 GCF_000935625.1 Nanorana parkeri
GGAGGCAGAAGTGCTAACGGCTGCAACACTGTGCTGTGCATGGTGGAAAGGATGAAGATAAATACAGTGCTGTAATCAGCAAAGTGCGTGAAGTGTTTGCGGTAGGTTCTTGGAACGTTGAATGGTTAGTGGATGACATATCAATCATCAGGGAACAGAAGCGTCTTATTTCCTTATATACTACTTGCATTGGTTATAACCCATATAATGAAAATGATTCTTACAGACAGAAGGCACTGCTCTAAAATTTACATTAGAAACAGGATTGCCTCAAAATCAACTGTATTGCATTATAGCAACTAACCAGCAGGTGGCAACATTGCACTGCTCAAAATCTGTCTTTTAGTTTATGGTTCAGTAAAGTTCCAGGAAAGGGAAGCATTTGTTTTTTGCATTAAACCTTCTTTAATAAATAAATTAACAAGGATAAATAGTACAACACGTGTTTTCTAACATAAAATTATTACCAAAATTGCCAAACCAGTTTGTTCAAATTGTCTTTCAACCGAAATTGCATGAAACCACACAATGTAACCGTTTGAAGATTTCTAACAGTTCATGGCAAAAAGACTGTGCCATTTTTAGTTTCTAGTGAGCTTTGGCAGCCTCCCTAATAGTGGCTTGAATAAATTTAAAGCGAAACCTGTGCTTTGTCCATGCTTGGAAAAGCAACAGATTCATGTTAAAGCCTCCTTACCCAGTAGCACATTTCCCTTGCCACTTGCTCCTGCCAGATGGGGGAACAAATGTACTGCTGTGGAGAGGGATTAAAGCTTACAGGTGGCATTGCTCTGCATTGCCAAAGCACACATTTGCATTAAAGGCATATTGAAAAAAAAAATTATAAATGCACACAAAGGAAAAACAAAAAAAAAGTCTGCATTGCACCCACAATCAGTGCATCGCAGGTGCAATGCACAGGCTTTTGCAGACTCTTCCCCCAGCCTCAGAGTCATATGGACTTTCTGGTATGCGGCTGGAGAAAGCAAATAATGGAATAGAGGTGCGGTGACATCACAACACTTGTGCTACATTGAGATCCCCTGTTGCGAGATTGGACTTGTACCACGCGCAGCCGAGTCGAATTAAAATGAAAACAGGAGCCTGAGGGGGGAAGCACCCTGCAATTCAGGTAAGTGGAGAGGTTGTTTGGGGAGGAGGGGGTGTTAATGTAACCATGTTTTATGATGCATCCTAAATTTGGGTGTAACATAAAGATTGGTCATACAACTGGACTATACTTTTAAATCAGGAATGTGAAACTGGTGTTTATGGGGCATCATGTGGCCCATTCATTCCTTCTTCTTGGCCAATTTAGGAATGTAAAGTGAATAAGGCTTAATTTGATAATGGCTACACTTCCTTAAATAATGTTTCAGCTGACTGCTCTATTAGATGTTAATGTATCCTTTCTCGGGGCTAAATATTAATATTAAAAGTTACAGTGTACTATAATGTTATGTTATTTGGCCCACTGTTTATTTTGTGTTTGACATGCTTGTCTTAAACCCAGGTTTGTTCTTTGTTTACCTCTCCAATAGTCAGTCAGAAACGGTTGTACCCATACAGTACGTACCCTATTGCATTAAGGTATGTACACAAAAATACAAACACACATGCTCCCTCACAGCTTCCCAGGCACCAAGGACTGCAGCTGTTAAGTGAGGAATGTCAGTGGGAAGTGCTCTGTATCACTGAGCCAGTTACAGGGAGAACTTTGTGATCTCTCCACCAGCAAAGTGACTAAAAACATGGCACCTGATGTTGTGATTTCAGTGTTGCACTCGGGGTGATTAGGGTGTGCCCAAGCAGATCCAGCACACCCCGTGCATACACCTATGGTTGTACCATTACTTAGGACACTTGACCATACACTGTTATTATTTTTCACTCAACCTGTGGCCACTAAACATCATGAATCTCCAACTGGACTATTCATGGATGAATCTCCAACTGGACTATTGTATTATGACAGAGGCAGGTGTGTAGCTGTCAAAATACACAAACAATGTTTGCCCAAAAATATTCTCACCAGCAACTTCAATTTTCTGATTGAAAGATGCGGGAGCAAAGGCTTCTGACAGGGCCACCCACTGAATTAAATTCCCACAGTGTATGGCCAGCTTTAATGTCAGTCTGCTCTGTGCCATCATGTGCCGTATTCAGCAGGCTGCTCTTTCTGTCTCATAACATTGCCACTATTTTTTTTCATGGTCACAGCCAATTTATTTGATAACTGCCAGTGTTTATTCTTATATCTTACTCAGTCTGCCATAAATGGACATGGTTTGTCAATTATCTAAAGCAGGGGTCTCCAAACTGTGGCTCTTTTCTTGCCTTTAACCGACACATGAGGCACCATTCCTCGCACTGAGACCAACGATGGAGAACTATTCCTCCCACTTATAATAATTATGGGGCACTATTTCTCAGACTAATTCCAGTGATGAGGCATTTATTCTTTCCACTGACACCAGTAATGGAGCACTATTCCTTCCACTGACACCAACGATGGGGCACTATTCCTTCAATTGAACGCAACAAAGGTGCACCATTCCTCCCACTTATACGAGGCACTATTCCTCTGACTAATACCAGTGATGGGGTATTATTCTTTCCACTGACACCAGTAATGGAGCACTATTCCTTCCACTGACACCAACGATGGAGCACTATTCCTTCAATTGAACCCAACAAAGGGTTCTACTAATGCCAACAATGGGGCACAATTCTTCCCACTAATATTATTTATGGGGCACTATTCCTCTGACTAATACCAGTGATGGGGTATTATTCTTTCCACTGACACCAGTAATGGCGCACTATTCCTTCCACTGACACCAACGATGGGGCACTTTTCCTTCAATTGAACCCAACAAAGGGGCACCATTCTTCCCACCAATGCCAACGATGGGGCACTATTTCTCAGACTAATTCCATTGATGGGGCATTTATTCCTTCAACTGACACCAGTAATGGAGCACTATTCCTTCCACTGACACCAACGATTCCTTCAATTTTACCCAACAAAGGGGTACCATTCTTCCCACCAATGCCAACGATGTAGCACTGTTTCTTCCGCTGAGACTAATGATAGGACACTAACTTTAAGGCATTACTCCTTCCACTGAAACCAGCGATTAAGCATTATCCCTCCTCCCACTAACCATAGGCACTAGGTAGTTTTTTACTCCCACTGTTCACCAATACTTCTATAGACTGTTCACTGGTATGAAATGGGTTGATATCAGTTTAAAGAAATGATTATAGCAAAAAAGGAAACCAGTGCCTCAAATTTCCAGAGGATCAAAAAGTAGAACTGTGTTTATTTCCTGGCTTTAATCTGATGTTCATAGTGCCCATCTTTGTACATAGCTATTTTAGCATGTTTTTAATGCAATTTTAGATTTCCCTGTTACTTTTGTGTCCTTTGTTTTTTAATTAGGAGAAGACACCCAACTACATTGGATTATACAGTTCAAGTTCTGTTTTGTGTGTGTGAGATATACAGCGGTCCCTGTTCAGATTTTGTGCTAGGCCATATGGCTTTTAGATTTGTCTTTATGCTTCGCTCTGCCCATGAAGACAGCACCATGTTTGTGTAATTTATGAGTTGTAAAAAAAATCAGCACAGTAAAAAAGTTTTCAGTTAGAGCTTTTCCAGGGTTAATAGTTGATCTATTTTGGCTTTACATAAGAGACCTTCCTGTTAGTATCTCTGTAATGGAGCTGTGGAAAATACCCTTCCCTTAGAGCACCCCCTAAATTCCCTTTTTAAAGCATTTTTGTATATAAACTTTTTTGGAGCTGTCTGTGACCAGGTTACATGACGTTGTTAGGTTCTTCTTCACTACCTGCGGCAGTGGTGGCCTGTCCTCTATGATGCAGAGAATGGTGCTCACATTGTGACATAGGCACTGTTGTCTGTCTGCATTATTCTTCTTTGAGCCCAGGGCGCCTTGATGATATACTCCCAGGGAACTAAGAGAAGGTTGTCTAAATAATGATGGGGTAATTCAGTTTGGAAGAGGAGTGGCGGCCGAGACCAGTTAAGGACTGGAGTGTGAAGAGGGTTAGAATTGCCTTGGGATTTTTTTTTAAAGAAAACTAAAGCTGGAAAAACAGCAGTGAAATTTTGTTTGAATTTTTTTATTTTCTAAACATTTATTCAATTTTCTAATGGTTAGTTAGTTATTTGACAATAGATGAGCAAAACTGAAAGAGCAAGATGGAAAATCTTTCATGTTTCTTATATGAATGAATTATTTCTAACCTTGATTGTGTTTTTTTTCGTATGGTATATGTATACAGGCCACCTCTATAATAAGGCAGCCCGAGGCTATTGGCTCAGATGGAATCTCTCTGGGCAACCTGCGGGGGCGGAAGGCAGAGCGGCATGGTACAATTTTTGCAGTGTACCTGCCACTCGCTTTTCGACCAGAGCATTCCAGGTTGCCAAGAGATGGGCAGGAAGATGTGTAAGAGCCATACACATCTCCCCTCCCAGTTCTTCGCAACCTGGGATGCTCTGGCCGGCGTCTAGACACTGACAAAAAAATTGTTTCGTTTCATTCTGATTCGGATTTTGTGTTATTTCGTTTTTTAGGATTCCGGTGTGAAAGTCAATTCGGATTCGGACTAAATTCGTTAGCGGTAGTTCGTTCGAACGTTCGTTTCGTTTTAATTTCTTATTCGTTTTGTTCATCTTTCGTTTGCAGCAAAGTGACATTTGAGGGGGAAACATTTTTTTTCTCCTTCTCTAATGTCACTTTGCTCCAACGTACGAATGAACAAAACAAATAAGAAACAAAAACGAAACGAACGTTCGAACGAACTACCGCTAACGAATTTCGGAAACGGAAATTTGGATTCGTTTGCATTCGTTATATCTGTAATTCGGAATTCGGATACATCTGAATGTCCGAATTTCCGAAAATTCATCCGAATTTCGATTCGGAACGCAACGAATCGCGCATGTCTACCAGCGTCCCACCCACCTCCTTGCAACCAATAACATCACTGGTTGCCTGGAGCTGAGCAGGGTGCTCTGTCCCACCCAGCTCTTGGCAACTAATCATGTCACATATGTGAAAAAAAATGATTGTCAAAATACACCTACCAAAAATATCTAAAACAATATGTGGCTAAAAAGACTTCGGGTATAAGTCACAAAAACATACAAACAGGTGTTCCCAAGTTTACTCGTTATTACTGAATTTCAAGATTGTTTGCAATTCATTTTTCCATAATGAACTGAAAGGAAGCAACCATGCAGGCATTACATTGTTCAATAGTGTTTGATAGGGTTGTGGCATGGTATATTTTTGTTTCCAACCTGATATTTTAGCACATGAAAACAAGATGAAATATTTTATTAGCTGTTCAATAAATGACTGAAAGATCAGAAGAAACAAATTGTTCATTTTGCAGAAGTAATATTCAGAATAAATGGCTTTATGATAAATAAAATCGTTTCTAGCATTTCTTAAGCTACACATATATGTATTCTCATCCAGACATCTTAACCTACCTTTGAGATGATATGAACTCAATAAAATAGACTGCCCAGCCCTCCCCCTCCCTCATCATTCATCTATCATCAATTAGTCTTGCCTCTCCCCTTTTTCTCTCCCACAATTTTTCTTTCTAAAAATCCCTCCATCTCTTTATCTTCTTCACCTCCTTTATAGCTATTACTTGTACTTTATAGATTTACACTAGGGCTGCAGCTAACGATTATTTTCATAATCGATTAGTTGGCCGATTATTAAGTTTGATTAATCGGTTAATCGGATAAAAAAAAAAAAGGCTCCAGTGATTGACGACTAGTTTGTGTTAAGATTGTAGTCCATCACGGGAGCAAGCTTGGCACGGTGGAAGTAAAAAAAAAGTGTGGTGTGCAATATAGTACATTATACAGCGGCGCAGTGCAGAATACCAGCAGCTATAGAGCAATGTAGCAATAGTACATTATACTATAATGTACTATTGCTGGGATTTGTAGTCCTCTGTAGCTGGCGTTATTCTGCATTGCGCTGTATATAATGTATTATTGCTGGGATTTGTAGTCCTCTATAGCTGGTGGTATTCTCCATTGCGCTGTATAATGATTTATACTGCGCAATGCAGATTACCACTGACCTAGCTATAGAGGACTACAAATCCCAGCAAAAATACATTATACAGCGCAATGGAGAATACCACCAGCTATAGAGGAACAACAAGTCCCAGCAATAATACATTATACCGGGTGTTTAATATATTATTGCTGGGATTTGTTGTTCCTCTATAGCTGGTGGTATTCTACAGTGTGCCGCTTTTTTTTTTAAAACAGGAAACATTAAAACAGGTCCCCCTTACCTGTTTCTGAACCCTTGTAAGTCACGGCGGCCTGCTCTGCGGGCGTGTGTCCGGCTTGTGTGGTGGGCGTGGCATACGTGGCGTGGTCGTGGCGTCCGCGGCGTGCGTACCGTAACTCGTACCTGTTCCACCATAGCACCCCTGTTCCACAACGGCACCCCCACACAACTATTCCACCATTGCACGCCAATACACCTGTTCCTCGCTGCACCTTCATACACCTGTTCCACCGCTTCACACCCATACACCTGTTCCACACAGCACCCCCACACCTATTCCACTACTGCACCCCCAAACACCTGTTTCACACAGCACCCTTGTACACCTGTTCCACCACAGCACCCCCACACCTATTCCACTACTGCACCCATACACCTGTTTCACACAGCACCCTTGTACACCTGTTCCAACACAGCACCCCCAAACACCTATTCCACCACATCACACTCATACACCTGTTCCACACTGCACCTCCATACCCCTTTTCCACCACCGCACCCCCGCACACCTGTTCCACCACTGCATCCCTGCACCCCTGTTCCACCACTGCATCCCTGCACCCCTATTCCACCACTGCACCCCCATACACCTGGTCCACCACTGCCTCTCCACACAGCTATTCCACACTGACACCTGGTCCACACTGCACCCCCATACACCTGGTCCACACTGCACCCCCATACACCTATTCCACCACTGCCTCTCCACACAGCTGTTCCACACTGACACCTATTCCACCACTATATCCCCGCACACCTGTTCCACACTGCAGCTCCGTCCACCACTGGCTTCAGAAGGTGGGCCCTCGATTGTCGGCGGGCCAGCGACGAGTGAGGGAGATCGCGTCAGGAAGTAGAGCAGCGGCGTGCGCGGCTTCAGCGTCCTGTGCGGTGGGCGTGGCTTACGCGGCCTGTGCCGTGGGCACGGCGGCCGCAGCGGGAGCAGCGTGTGACGTGTGGCTCAGGCCGCATGTGGAGCCCGGAACAGCCCCGAACAGGCAAATCAATCGATAGCCGACGAATCCACGATCGAAAACGTTGCCAACGTTTTCAATCGTCGATTTTAATCGACTAAATCGATTAACTGTTGCAGCTCTAATTTACACCAAGTAGCTTTTTAAAAGGTAGTAGCAATGTGAATTGTTTTAAATCCTGTTCAAACCCAATGATCTTATGAAACTCTAAAATGGAGAATTGTTAAAGAATCTAGACCATTAGAGTAGGATATAGCTTTCCTAATTTGATCAACGCATGATGATCCTCCCCGCAGATCGAAGCGGGGAGGGGGGAATCCAGCCCCTCCTCTGTCACGGCAGAGAGCTGTGACAGGATCGAGAGGTGAGCGAAAGCCGCTGTGTGTTCGCTCACCTCCCGATCTACTAAGCCGACCTGTGACAGTCTCATTGTCACAGGTCGGCTAGAACTATGAGGGGGGTGAAAAGCACTCACCTCATAGTTCTCCTTTAAGTGCACTGGATCTAAAGCTCACCATACACGTTATAATCTGACTGTACAATCGTCTTTAAATGTACCAACAACTATATAGCAAAAGAGCCTTCCATATTTAATACAAATTGATTGGATAGATTAGTTAGGCTCTCATATTACAAAATTTGTTTAATCCAAGCTAAATTGTTAAATCTAAAATTGGTTGTACAAAGCTCGTACAGTCAGTTCAGTGTGCTGTGGTATGGTAACCTGAGGTGCTATCCTGTGTGCCTCGAAAAATTTAATTTGAATGTTTTCTATGTGCCCTAGTGGTGACTAGTATTGATCAATTGCTGAAAAAAAACAATCATTGCAAATTGTGTGAATGAACCCTAACAGGAAATGAAGGAAAGACTAAAAATGAAGATTACTAATACAATGTCTATTTGATTTGTATCTTGTCTGTGACTTCTATTGGGCTTTAAAGGAGAACTATGGGGTAAGTGTTTTTCCCCATAGTTCTCCTAATGGTCACGGGAGGACATAAACTAGCGTCCTCCCGTGACCCAAAGCTACAGCTCGCGGTATACTGAGACCGCAGCAGCCGGGGCGGATCCCAACATTACTGTCGAGATCCACCCAGCTGCGTGAGTGAAAGCTGGCTCTGCCTATCTAGAGGCTGTACCCAACTGTACCCGCCCCCTCCCTCGTCCGTTTCTCCAGTCAGCGCTGGAGGATCAGAGCGGGGAGCGGAGAATCCCTGCAGGGAGCCGTGAGTGGCAGTCATGGCTCTTTGCAAGGAGATGATCGAGAAGTGAACAAGTGACGGTATGCGTTCGCTCACTTCCCGATCTATATAGCCAACGCGTGACAGTTTCATTATCACATGTCAGCTTCGAACTATGAGGTTGAGTGAAAATCACTCACCTCATAGTTCTCCTTTAACTTCTTGCTATTCTTACTTGTTCTTAAACTGAAAGTGGATTCGAAAATGATTTAATTGTGAATTTATTTTGTTGGCGTACCCCTTTTCTCTGCTTACTACAGTATATTGTTTGAAACCTCAGCCTCATATTACTAGGTGACATTGAATAAGGAAAACAAAGACATGGTAACAAAATAATCATTAGGGCATGGCTGGAATGTGGGTCGGATGGATGTGGTGCCAGGCCTGGCATTGAGCCTAGATTGTCTATACAGTCATAACAAGATTAGTAGGCCTTATAATACAAGTGTGCACAAAAGCTTATTACCAACCAGGATTCTGCTATTTGTCAAACAATGGCTATAGAGATCTGGGTGAAATCAACAGGCCGTTATGACATTTTATTGCGATCAGCTGTATAAGCTGGCATAACATACAAGATGGTGGCAGTGTTAGAAAGAAAGGACTAACATACCTAAACTCGACCACACCCTGAACAACTGTTCAACATAAAAGGAACGGCTTCATTTTTAATGTTAGTCTGGTAGCATTTCACAAGCCTCTTAGCAATCAATAGCTCGGGATACCCATTGTTAAGGATTGAAAGCATCCACCAACTAAATAGGTCTTTATTTGAAGCTAAACTCCAGGCAAGCCGCTAAATACACAGTGCAACTACATACATAGGAACTATGTTCCCTGCCCAGTGATTTATAGTTTGGACAACCAGTTTTATGATCTGAGCATTACTGCCAGACTGCACAGCTTGGCTAAAAACACTTATCAAAACACACCCCAGCTTGTGATTGGACTATGAAAGAGTAGTAACATAGAGATGATCACTCTGCTCTCTCCTCCTGTCAGCATATGTTCTCCCATCCTAAGTGCAGCTGTACGGGGTATTATAGGAGGCTGCTATCGAGGCACATTTAGGTACTTATAATGGTTGCATTTAAAAATGACATTGAATTTGTTAATGAATGCACTGTATAACTGCATTCATTGATGTTTGGTTTATTTGGTTGTAGATCACCTTCAATACTATAGCATAAACAAAACTATACAGTAAAGCAGCAGTGACCAATGGTCTGGCCACTACCCCATGAACATTTAGACCCTATGACAATCATATTGTCTTTTAGCTAAATGTACATCCATTAAACAGTGGATACCATTGAGGTTCCCTCTACTCTACAGTGTCACAATTCTCGTGTTTAACAATATTGCTTCATATTGGTGAGTAGACAGTTCACTCATCTAGATGGTATTTCTCACACACACACACACCAACATTAGATCAGTATGCAGCTCTTGAGGTGCTTTTGTAAATTTACATTCCATGCTACCAGGAAAGAAGAGGTTGGCACCTGTGTTTTCCATGTATAATCCTCCACACCTCCCCTGCATATACTATCCTCCCTTTTACTCCCCTACCGCTCCACCTATTATCAAAATAAATACCCTTTCCTTCCAGGTATGAGGACCATGTGACTCACTCCATGTGACAGTACTGGACCAATTTGGATCAAATCTTGACCAAAATATGCTGTTACATGGGGAGGTCATAGAGCTGTGCAAGCTATCTGTAAGTATAAACTGCTGGAAAGGGTTTCATTAACCAGTTGACATCCGCGGTGTTAAACCCCCTTCCCATCCAGGCCATTTTTCAGCGGGCGGATGGCAAGAGGTTAAAGTTAACTTGCATGGGCAAATCACATGTTCACTTCAAAGTGACACTAAACTCAGGAGTTAATCCTTAAAAATACAATCAAGTAGCTTAACTATTAACAAAAATGTATCTTGTTTGTGTATCACTCATCTGTAGTTCCTCAAATCATCTCTGAATTGGTGCAGACACTGTCCTTACTTCTGGAGGGGGCTAGTTTTGTTCCCCATGGGCCCTGTGTGTGTTGTAAAGATTGCAGAGTGCAATAACACATAGGTTGGTGGAGTGTAATTAATCTTATACATCTTTACAGTTTTATTGTTTAACTACTTAAACTTTTGCTTGAAAACCTCATATAAGCTGGAATTTCCCTGTAATATATGCAAATGTACAGGATGTGTGATGCCGTCATGGGTGTGATCTCCGTTAGGACTTTGAAATGTATGTTAATTTGGAACTGTTTTTATAGTGTATATTAATGTCAGAAATCTATGTATACATGTAAAATATGATCTACTTCTGTGCATTCAATTCATGCTATTTAAGCCCAAGTATACTGTAACTTTATCTAGTTGTGCTACAATATATCAAAGGAATGTCTTCTCTAAATCTGGTTGACAGTAGACTTGTGCGCCGTAAAAAAATGTGTTCCGTTTCGGAATATCCGTTATTTCGCTTATTTGCTTTTTAACTTCAATATAACGAATGTTCGTAACGGAACGAAAATACGTCAACGGAATTTCGTATTTCCTGCCTGTGTATTGTAATGCAACCCTCAGCAGCAGCAGATCCGTATTTCGGATTAAAAAAAACATCTTGTCATGTTGTTCAACCTCATTTACAGGGGTAATATTAGTTCCTGTTTCAAAGAAATTCGGATCCAAAATTCGTTAACGGAATTTCGGATTTCGGATGCTTCCGAATTTACGAATTTCAGGAAAATTCGTACGAATTTCGATTCGTAACGAAACGAATCGCACATGTCTACTTGACAGTAGAGAGGTGGATTATGCAGAAGCACATGCTGTATGACTTCAATAGTTCAAGGGCCTGTGTCGATGGGCTTCTTTAAGCATCAGACAGAATTTGCATTCCCATGCACGTTTATGGAAATGCAACACCTGCTTCAAGCAGGTCAGAAGCTGGTCAAAATGTACCTGTCAATGCACTCGGAATGATCTCATAGGCATCTCAAACTGGTGTCTCATATAGTTGCCATTGACAAAAGCCCAAAGCTCATGGACACAGGCCCTAACAGTAAACTAGACTTCCCTATCCCAGCTTGTACACAGAGAACTTCATGTAGAACAGCGGTTCTCAACCTGTGGGTCGGGACCCCTTCGGGGGTCGAATGACGATTTGCCAGGGGTCGCCCGGGAGTCTCCTGCTATTAGATAGCGGCTCCCGGCCGCCTGGGAGAGAAACACTTTCTCCCGAGCAGAGTAAACCTTTTTTGTCTGACATTGGGGGCCGTAGGCCGCCGTAAGTCAGAAAAAAAAACATCCTAGGAATGCATAGCTAGCAGAGGGGGACCTGAAGTTCTCCATCAGGTCCCCACTACTGATTAACAGCAGCAGAGGGCGGGTGCAATAGCTAGTTTGCTATTGGCTATTGTAAAGTGAAATAGGCAATAGGAATCTAGCTATGCATTCCTAGGGTGTTTTTTTTGTTTTTTTATTCTGACAGCGTACACCAGTGGTTCTCAACCTGTGGATCGCTGTGTGATTTCTGCTGTGCTAGGTGAGAGTCCTCCTCAGCCCTCACCTAGCGCAGCATTGTCAGTTCTCCAGCAGCCGCGTCATCCCTAAATTTTACCGTTGGGGGGTCACCACAACTTGGCAAATGTTACCAAGGGGTCCTGGCCCTAGAAAGGTTGAGAACCACTGTTGTAGAAAGACTGTTAAGCAATAAATCTTTTATATACTTCATGCTATTTCTTGCACAACGTTATAACTAATACCCACTTGAATAGGTTCATGTCTGATAGGCAACCAGGAGTTCTCTTTCCACTGTAGAACTAAAGTTCCAGCTTTCTCTGCAAGCCTCAAAGTGACAAAGCAAGGTGGAGTTCCACTGGTTGCCGAATACTGTTTTATACAGCTTTGGGTGTTCTTTATGATTGCTTCCAGCTGCATACTTTAAAGTATCTGTCATGAGCCAAAGTTCAACACATGAGCTTTGTTAAACAAAGATCTATTGGTCAAACACAACAGGGAGTGTATGAGATCTCTGTAGATAGACCAAGGAAGAGCAAGCGGCCCTCTCTGCAGCTGAGAGCTGGAGCAGTGTTGGCACTGGGGACTGAATCGTATAGAAGACAACAGAACCACATTCCGGGGTTTTTTGCATCTTCAATTTAAACTGATACTTTTTGCTAAAACTACATTTGGGTTTTACACAAAACAAAGCGAACAGCACCGGCTGGTATCTGACAGCATAAGTTGATGCAGATACCCTCAGTTGTCTGATGTCAGTCCCCTTGTCCTTATCTGCTGCATCAGATCCCGTGTTTAGTTCCTATCTCCAAGATAAAGGCTCTCAAAGTTTAGAGTTAGGACCATAATACACAGAGGGGCCTTAATGAGGCAGTGTGGCTTCCACATATTTTGCAAAAGTTGTATAAGTAAAACTTCTGTTTTTAACTCTAATATTTACTGTAATTTGATTTTTTTTGCAGGCTGGCTGGGGAGTGTGCTGGGAAATTTTTCTTTTGTACTATTTAAAGCCCTTCCATGTGCACCTTACTTTACAGCAAGTTATGAATTGATGAGTGCATTTGCCATATGTTTCACTTGTTGGATTTGGTGTGGGGACACACTGGGGCTTCAGCTGCCATTGTGATGTGCCGGGCTTCTGTGTGTCCCTATGCCTTTAAGAAGGTATAGGGCAAACCTGCACCCAATTCATCCTTTGCTATATATGCTCCAAGATAGAGGCTTGCATAGATTAGAGTTTATTTATTATAGGTATTTATATACCGCCAACAATTTTTGTAGCGCTTCAAATAGTGCACATTCACATCAGTCCTTGCCCCTAAGGAGATTACAATCCAAGGTCTCTGTCTCACATGCATATGTACAAGGGCCAATTTAGACAGGAGCCAATTACCCTATCAGCATGTCTTTGGAGTGTGGGAGGACACCAGAGTACCCAGAGAAAACCCACACAAGCACAAGGAGAACATGCCAACTTCTTGCAGATAGTGACCTGGCCAAGATTCAAACCAGGGACACCCAGTCCAGTGTTGCAAGGAAGAAGCGCTAACCATTATGCTGCCCATGCTAGGACCACAGTACACAGAGGGGCCTTGATGAGGCAATGCGGCTTTCACATAATTTGCAAAAGTTGTGCAAATTAAACCTCTGTTTTTAACCCTAAAAGTTGGACAGTGTAATTTTGTGTTTGTTTTTTTTTTGCTGGCTGGCTGGTGAGTGTACTGGGGCATTATTGCTATTTTAATTCCTATCTGTGGCACTATCTATAATAGATTTGTATATAGTCCCAGTGTTTGTGTGAGGTTCCTTTAAAAATCAAAAAATATCATGGTAGTTCATTCGCCATACTCCCTACAGAAGTTTGGAAGCTACTTTTGGGGGACAATGACTGAATATGTTTGTATTATATAAATACAAGAAAGAAATACATATCGGCACTTGCTAACTAAGCTATACATACAGTGACCTCCTGAAAGTTTCAGATCTTTGCCTGACAGTAAAGTGCTTGCTGATAAGTAGCTTAGTCACTGGGCACTGTACTGTGGGAGAGAGTCAGCTAAGGTGTGTGCCCAATCTAAACCAATGGACAAGAGCACCAGGGACGTGCAGTCAGGGGAGACAAGTGAGGCAGAGGCTCACCTAGTATTATGAAGGAAAAAGCTGTCAGCTTCAAGTCAGGTGGCGCTGCATCCGACTTTCGACAGCTAAGTTAAGTTACACAGCAGTAGGCTTCCCCACTGCTAGTGAGCCCCGAGCTGCAAAAGCCTCTGTTTTGTGTTAGAGGCTTAAAACCTGTGGATGGTTTGGACCAATGGCAAAGCACCATTGGTCCAAGCTGTCCAATCAAAAAAATGAAAAAAACCCACTGAGGATATCGATCTCGATGCCTCACCAGTGACGAGCAAGTGAGGGACATGGAGGCTCCTCCCTGTCTCCTCCTTTCTCCCTCCCTCCTCCACACAGCTTGGTGACCAGGGTGGGGCATCTGTGGGCTCGGGCGGGGCAAGCTGAGGGAGGGGCTGGGGCGGGCACGGTATGCACTGCATGTCACTGAAGAGCTGGCCATACACTTGAAGGAAAATGCTCAATTCCCCTATCCACACTAAACAGCATTGATGAAGGAATCTCCTCTGCCACGCTATTGCATTGTGACAGCTGGAGCCTGTAGCTGTCAGAACATCTGAAGAGTGACTGCAGTGACTGTTTGGCCAACAATTTCCAGCCTTGACAGGGCCACCCACAGCATTATATGGCCAGCTTTACATTTCTGTTATTATATTGCCTCTTTAATGCAATAACCATAATATAATCTGCAAAAATAATAGACACTTTGCACTGGTACCTATAAAAGTTATTAAATTATAACATGTTTTTATCTCTGCTTCACAATATATTTCTTCATTTGAAGTAAGACTGGAATGTGCTTTGATGCAATATCTAAAATATATTTATCTACAAAGTATCCTTCCCTACACTAACGTTCGGTCAGAGATTAATGACAAAAGTAATCTGTGAGAGTCTTGAGCAGGGCCGGATTTCCCACAAGGCCAACCGGGGCCCCCAAAAATTGTGAAAAATAATAAGAAATAATAATAAAGAAAATAGAAAGGTGATACAAATTTAAAACATTTAATTATAAAAAATGTATAACAAATAAAATAGTAAAAAATTATAAGATAAAAAAATTATAAAAAATAAATTATAAGATAAAACAATTATAAAAAATTAAAAATTAAAAGATATGATAATTAAAAATGCAAAAAAGTGACTAAAAAGTTTAAAATGGCCCCTGCCATCTGGTTACCATTCTCCATTGAGGATGGGGTTTGGTGGGGAGGGAGGCACATTGAGGAACCTGGCCTTGGGGCGCCACAGAGAGTAAATCCGGCCCTGGTCTTGAGTCTAGTGTCACAGAGAAGTTTAGCTTATGAAATGGGTTCAGTCGATCAGCTGTCTTTTACATTGTTTTATTGCATGCTGCTGAGAGTATAAGCATTTGAAAGTTATATAGTCACACTGACAAATCTACTGGACCTGAAGAGTAAATATTGAAATAAGGTGGAGGGAATATTAGACAAGGGAGGGGACTGCATAGCATAGAACACCAAGCAAAGTGCACTGCCTCTTAGGACGGAGGAGTATGTTCTCGGTCAAACCTGATACCAGATTTTAGAGAAAAATGTCATGTTACTTTCTTGTTTTTAAAGCAATTCTGACTTTGGATCTCTCAAGCTTTCAATATAGCTGAATCCCAAGGACCTGCATTTTCTTCATGCCTCTAGGCATATAAAGAAGTAATGCAGTTATTGTATTTTGAAACATAACTAATATAAGTATAAGTAAGTCTTGGTATCAGCCTCCTGTAAGCTTCTGCAGGGCAGAACTAAGACTAGGAGGGAAAGCGGCAGTGCCAGGAGGCAATCTGGCTATACTGCAATGGAAAAGAGTTGACAACAATTATGCTGATAGGAGGAAAGAGAACAGAAAGCAGAGAGACTACCCTATCAGTTTTCTGCTGCTCTATCAGTGTTCAATCAGCTGGCTCGGGTGTGTTGTGCTGTTGCTGCTGCTCTGACTTGTCAAGGATTTGGTTTGTCTGTTTGTTGGGGAGCAAGTATCACATCATTTGCTGCACAAGGTTGCCCAGCAGTTAGAATACTATTTTTTCAATAACTGCACTAACATGTATATTAGCAATATTAGCAATGGACAAACATGCACAATAGGGAAAACATAAACATCTCTCTGCTTACTCATCTAAGTAAACCAATGTGAACATTATAATCTCACCTTTGAGTCTTCTCCAAGATCCAATGGGTTCTGTCTAACTCCTAGATCCCCACTGCAACCCGACAACTGAGACAGCTGACTGAGATCCCAGAGGGACTTGCTGGGTCTTCCTCCGGTTGTCTTTGCAACAGACAGTCTGTTCCGCTGTACATTCTTTAAAATATCACTTAAGGCACTGTGAGACTCCTGTGCAGTTCGGAAGGATAAAGTTGGTCCTTCAAAGTTGCGACAGGCTGCAAGTCGATGGCGAATTGAGTAATCAGGCACACTTACTGGGTCTTTGGTAACAGAAGAATCCTGCAATGCCAATGAGGCTCTATTATATCCACTATCCATACCCAGGACCATTCCTGTTCCTGGCATTACTGTCCTACGTTCTGCTATTTTATTAATACTTTTAGTCATCTGTGTGGGTCCTGCTGGAATTATATAGGGCGATTGGAGGACGTCAGTTGGCTGCAATGCTCCATTGGTGGTAAACCTCTGTGGAGAGGAAAATCCATTTGTGTAAGGCTCTGGTACAACAGGCACAACCTGGGCTTTGAAGCTGACATTTTCTGTCTCTTTAGTCACCAATATTGTTGAGGAGGGTATTGGAAGTCTATTGTGAACCTCGTTGTTAGGGTCTTTGGCAAAATCATATCTCTGCAAAGGACGGGAAGCTGCAAACAGTGTCCGAAATTCATTGTCAAACAAGTCTGTAATTTCCCCTGTTAGCTGTGTAATAAGATTTCTGTCCAGTCGTGAATCAGTCCACGTGAAACTGCAATAGAAATTGATTCATATTTTAAATCTGGCATGTTGGTAAACCTGCTAATGTGAAAATATATTAGACGAGTTGCCATTCAAGTCCACCTAAAACTACAAACTCATTTTAAATAGACACATAGGCATTTATAATAATACTGAGAGTGGTGTTTTTTCTGGCTTCTTTTACTTCGGTAAAGGACAGATATGAGACAAGTGTATAGCGCTAGATAACCTCCTCAGTGTAATAAAAACTGTGATACAAATGATTTTAAATAAAAATACCAGTAGTGACTGTGTGAAAAATATAAAAGATCAATAAAATAAGAGAATAAGTAAATCGTACATTACCTGCTGGTAAAGAAACAATTGACGGTAAACTCAAGTGAAGAAAAAATACAAAGTGAGAAACGAAATGTTTCAAATGAAACTGCTGAGAGTGTAACTGTGAAAAATCGTAAACAACATATGAATGTGAAGCTATAATTCTAAGTGGGCAAATTATAGGGAAATTATTGCACAAAGCTGTTAGACGTGTAATAATATGAAATGAGTACAACCAGTGTTATTAAATATCCTTAAAAAACTGAGTTCTCCTTACACTATTTAGTGAAACAGTGTTACTAAATAACCTTGAAAAATCAGCTAAAAAGTTTGTCTTCCATGCCCAGAACGTCGAAAATACTTCCCCGTTGTATGAGACCCTAAAAAAAACCGGAGGAAAGGGGAGTTCCCTTCAGTACCAATGTTTTCTCAATGGTGTGATACCCTGACAGTTAAAGAATATCGCTTCCCGGAGATTAGTGGGATACACGCAACATCTGAAAACGTTGACTGCTCATTTGATTTGCAAAACGACGCAGTACAACGGATTTGATTATCAAACAATTAATGTCAGAAGTGCACAGTCTTTTTAGCCGATTTTTCAAGGTTATTTAGTAACACTGTTTCACTAAATATTGCAAGGAGAACGCAGTTTTTTAAGGATATTTAATAACACTGGTTTTACTAATTTCATATTATTACACATCTAACAGCTTTGTGCAATAATTTTCCTATAATTTGTCCGGCGGCTCTTTAACCATAGATCCTTAGTTCATCTCTATATTCTACTATTCAGCGCGGATTGGCTTATTATCAAAGGACAGATATGGAATTCTGTGACCTGAAGTGGTTAAGTGGACATGTTACTGAACCAGGCCATTGTAGCTTAGATTATGTTGAAAACAATATACTTTCTAAGCTACATATCATGTAATTGGTTTTCTCACACCTGTTGCTCAGCTAAAAGGTGCTTATATACTGTAAATAGGCATATAAAACACATTCAGGAATATATAGGCATTTCAAATACATTCAGGAATATATGGGATGACCAAACATGTAAAAAGGTTATCATTAAATATCATTCTCATGATATATATTCATAAGAATGAGATGAAAATAGGTTGGACTTGATGGACTTGTGTCTTTATTCAACCTCAAATACTATGTAACATAAGTATACGGTATATTTCACTTACAGCTTGAATCAATACTTATTTAAAAAAGTACAACAGCTTCCTTAGAAGGAATATCTATGTAAAAGACCCAATTAAATGGTTATACGTAGACCAAAAACCCCCCCACTAAATCTGTATAAAATAAATGTCTTCTCTTACTTTTGATTAATAACTAACACAATAAGAATGCATTCTGTATGTATTACCCCTAGTTTGTAGATCATTATGTATAACGACAGACAGTATTCCAGTTCCACCTGTCTGTTAGCAGCTTCACTGCCCCCACCCCAGCTGTTATTCACATCAGGTTTAGCTCTGGGTCAAGCCATTCACTTGCAGAATACTATGTGCATATGGCCTAAAGCATAAGGATGGTGCAAATCCTTTAACATGTCTCAAATATTTGACATTGTATGTATGGAGCACTTTTGCCTGCCAGGCTTGTTTAAAGTGTAGATCCATTTACCAGTTTGAGTTAGTATCATATTAACAGGCGGCTACTGAAGAACTGGATTTAAGTATTTGAAAGCAGAGAGGCATCTTCCATCCAAAACAGAAATATCAGGGTTGAGTCAAAGCTAGCATGTTAAGGCCCGGTGCAGACATAATTGATCCGGGACATGCGTACCGGTATCACGCTATTGCGCATAATTGCAGACAGCTACTGCCCCGCCGCCCCATTGATTTTAATAGAGTACATCCCCGCAAAAATCGCATAAAAATAAATATGTACCTTTTTTTTGCAATACACGACATGTTCGGATACACGGAAAGAATTGCGTCGGGAAACCGCACAATCTGCCAATCGCGACTGGGGTGCCATTAGAAAATAATGGCACCCACAGCGTGATCGTCGTTGATGGGCGACTCTGTGACCTGGCGGCAATCCGCGAGGTATCGTGCACGATTGCCGCGCGGTCACAGATCGCCCAGATGTTCACTGGCCCATAAACATACACCCTCCAAATGTCCAGGATAGAAATGAACAGATGAGCAGACGATTTCCCTGAGCTTGATTTCTGAAATTACCAATAATGCTTATGTTGAAATCGGCCTGACAATTTGTCATATGATCAGCTTAGATGAAATTTGCTTGAAAAAATAATAATGCTAACCCCAAATGTAACAATAACCCTTACTTAAACGTTAATCCTAACCATAACCCTAACTTTAATCCTAACATTGCCATTTACTCTTCTAACAAAGCCAGGTTATTACCATATCAGCACTGGCCTGGTGATTACATGACGTTGTTAATAAACAAAGCTGTACTTTTCTCTAGGTGCATTTTATGTGCATCTAGAAAGAATATTTTAATAAAAGTAACAACAAAATTAAGCTTTTAGTTTACTAATTTGTATTGAGATTATAGTCCATCATGAGAACGAGTTTGGAGTGGTGGCTAATTTGCAACCCACATTGGGACCAATGGGGAAAAAAGGTAGCCAACCTACGGCTGTCAGGCTAAGGACAGTGCCGGCACCGATTCAGAGATGATTTGAGGATCTACAGCCAAGTGATACACAAATAAGGTACAGTTTGCACGCTTGTAATATTTTACTCCTGAGTTTAGTGTCATTTTAAATTGATGTTTGAGAATGAACAGGCTAAAACTATACAGAGTCCATAATACCCAAAATTAATTTATACATTTTAGCTCAATATGCCTTCCCAGCCTGGTAACTTCAAATTCAACTTTGAAGAACTTGATCATATAAAGTAGACTGAATGCCTATTAAGACGTAAAGCTTCTTGTCCAGGTATCTCTGGAAGTTCTACAATATAGAAAATTGTTGCATTGCCGACACACTTTTGCCAACAGACTCTGATTTTATTGGCTCTAAGGGATGAAGAGGTGGGGCTTCATCTGAAAAAGAAGGCCATTTCTGAGTGGGATTACCGCATGGACTTGTTCAGTGTCTAATTTGATTCAGGGGTGTTGGCAAGCAGATATGAGAGGATTTCCTAACATCCTCTCCCCTGATGATCTGGTTTTTGTCATCATTATCTGGCACAGTCTGCTAACACTCTCTGCTGTGGGCTTTTTTATGGGTCATTTGTAGGGAACAATAGCATATAAAGGAGAATTATGAGGTGAGTGATTTTCACTCAGCCTCATAATCTGAGCCGACCTGTGACAATGAAACTGTCACAGGTCGGCTCAGTAGATCGGGAAGTGAGCGAACAGATACCATCGCTCGCTCACTTCTCGATCTATCCCTATAGAGAGCCGTGACTGTCACTCATGGCTCCCTGCAGGGATTCCCCCCTCCCCTGTCCGATCCTCCAGCGCTGACTGGCGAAACGGACGGGGGAGGGGGCTGGTACAGCTGCCTCTGGATAGGCAGAGCCAGCTGTCAGACAGTATTGTCGGGATCCTTCCCGGCTGCAGCGTCTCAGTATACCGCGAGCTGTAGCTCGCGGTATACTGAGCTTTGGCTCACGGGAGGACACTAGTTTGTGTTCTCCCGTGACCCTTAGGAGAACTATGGGGAAAAGCCCTGACCCCATAGTTCTCCTTTAATAAGCACAGTGATAAATGGTGATGATGTAAATAGAAAGTGCTCAGAAACCCTTCAGGCCTTGTTCACACCAAAAGCGGGTGCGTTCCAGAGCAGTAGCTGCTGGAACGCACCGCGATCTCTAAGAAACTTCTCCCCGCATTGAATTCAATGGCTCCACTTCCACGCCCCCCGCCCGCAGTGACAAGCGGGGCCCGGCGAATGAAAGATTTACGGGCTGCAGCGGTGTGGAATCCTGGGCGGTAAGTTGCTTTCTACTTTTAGTCCTGCTTTGCACAAGCAGCACTAAATGTAGAGCAGGGAAGCTGATTGTTTTTTTACAAGTGTAATAAGTCTGTAGCCTGTCCGTCCCCCCCCCCCCGCACCTACCTCTCTCCTCGCTGGCTCCGTCTTCCGGGCTCCGTCTTTCGGGCTCCGTCTTCCTCCTTTCGCCAAGTCTCTCTCCTCACTGGCGGCCGAAGCAGGGAGCAAAGCGGCATGGTTAAAAGTAACTCTGCCGCTCCATGCAAAAACAGTGAGAGGGGAGAGCAGTCTTCCCCTCTCATCTGTCACAGAAGTTCCAGCACAGAGCTGTGCTAGAACTCCTGTCCTGGAGGTGGCAGGTTCAATAAAGAGAACTTGTCACCTCAAAAAAGGGCTTGTTAGCTCCTGTGTGATAGCGATAAAGTTAAGTGAAACAAAATGTGATTAAAAAAATAATTAAATGAATAAAAAAAAAATAAGTAAAAAATAATTTGGAAACAAATTATTAAATTAAAAAAATAAAAAGGTGATGAAAAAGTAAAAAATATCATGGCCCACTTGCCATGATAACCAGTTGATTGGCAGGCTCCTTCCTTACAGGGACCTGGGCTCCCCTGCATATAAGGAGGACAGGAGCCTGCCAATCAGCTTGTTACTATTCCCTGGGTGATATTTGGGGGGCGTACAGGACAACGCACCACACAGAGTGTCATATGTTACCATGTGTTGCGGTAATCAGTGGCAAAACATACATTATTGCAACACATAGGTAAAAAGCCAGATTAATGTTTTTCTTATCTAGGCTGTAGTTTCTCAGCATACCACTTGTGTTTGGTATAAAAAACATTCCTAGATTTGCTCTGTGTATAAGTGGGACACACAAAGTAAAATAATGAATCTCATATCAGTTAGCATACCACACCCAGACACCTACTTTGTTCAGGTAACATAACTCACAGAGCCTTTAATATGCTTTTCTATTAGCAAATGACCCCCAAAAAATTATATAAAACAAGTAATAGTTTGTAAAAGCTTAATTCCTAGGACCATATTTTAGATATGATTAGATTCGTTTAGAGTTCTCATTAAAAAATAAATCAGCAGAGCTGAATCTGGCAGCTTGTTCATATATACGTACCTATAGGATCCTGTGATTACAGAGTTACTATCAATTAGGAGAAATTTCTCTTTCAGCTTTCCTGTTACTTGTTTCAGTTGTTTTGTACTAAAGGAACATCCAGACAAATCTGAGGTTACATGCTAGTAGTCTCAGGAGTAAACTCACTGTACATCTGGTGTGTCAACTTCTGTATCATTTTTGTATTAGGTTAAAGGAGAACTGGGTAATACAAACATCATATACGCACAACCTTGTATTTCTTTATTTTAGGTTTCATTCATGCACATGGCCATATGCACATATGGCAACTAGTACTTAGGGATCTTCCTGACAGAAGCTTGCAACAAAATCCTGCGTACAAAGTGCTCTGTACGCTGTATGCACGTAACATTTGGTTTACATGTGTACAGCATACAGAGCAATAGAGCAAGGGTGCTCTATTGCTAGGACGTCAGGCGGCTTAAGCTACCTGCATCCTAGCAATGAAGGATGCTAGACAGCTTGATAACTTGGCTCCCAATTTTAGACTTTAACAAAGAGGGACAGCCTGGATAAGGGATAATGTGGCACACAACGCACCATGGTGAAAAGTGGGGACGGCTACATAAGGCTGAATATTGGGCATGGTTTAAAGGGCTACTGTAAAACAGAGTCTTAGTAGACACACAGTATGCACTGCTTTAAATCTTTGAAGGCCCTATTGCCAATAGAAAAAAGTTTTGTACTGGGGACACAACTAAGTAAGATTAAAAAGTTAAAATAAGGAACTTATTACAGGTGTTAACCACATGCAGTTACCAGAATACAACATTGTTCTCTATAGTAGCCATTTAAAGGACATCTATCACATAAATCTTAATTTTAATTACTACACATGGTTGATTAATATAAAGACTGTATTAAACACATTTCCAGTATAAATGGCTTGTTTGTCTTATCTGGTCTTTTGTTACCCATATTTTCAAACCTTGATTACTTTCAAGGTTAAAGCTTTGTAAGATTGATGCTTTTCTGTGACACCTGTTTATTTTCAACACTGCTGGCATTCCAGCACTAAAACTGCTACATCTGTAACATGCTGTCCCACAGAGGTACAAGAATCCTCAGAACAAGCACATTCCATCTACACAATTACTGAGGTTTATACAGCCTTGTATTTCATCATCCTTTGAAGAAGATACTAGTGTTTCAATTCTGCCTCTTGTTTAGTCACCTCCTTTGCACTATTACCTATTTTAAGTAGTAACAATGAAAGCTGTTTTGATGATGACATCAATTTAAGCAAGATTTTACTTGCTGTTAGTACATGACAGGCTGAGAAGCTTATTGGCCTTTCCACTAACTCCCACATAATAATTTAGATGGTACTATATACCTATTCACCAGAGGAACTTCATTCCCCATGCTATTTTTTGTTTAAATCAACTTCTATCTAGTTTTCTGGGATATCTTCAAAATACATACTCACATGTCCAACAAATTTAGCGCTGTCCATCTGCAATCTGCCAATGCACGCTGAGTCCTGTGCCACTATCTTCTTTACCTACATCATCAGGCGACTGGCTGTCTCTTCCAAGTTATTGCAGCCTTCCCCCTAATGAAATGCATGTGCAACTGCACATGCACTGTAGAGCACCCATAGGCCTCCTGGAATGTGTGAAGTTAGTATCCCAGGAGACTATAGGTGACAGGGACATAGGCGGGAATACCAGAAGTCCCGGGAGGGGTGTCAAAAAAAAAAAGGTATTTTAGGTAGAAAAAAATAATGAATGCCCGATTGTGAGAGAGGAGGTGAGAAGTAGTGCAATAATGGAAAGTGGGTGGTGAGAGTGAAGTTAAGTTTAAATGCTTTCTGAACTCCTCACTCCGATGCTGGACTAATTCTAGCGGGGTGAAAGTTATAAAACAAATTATTTGGCATTGCCCGGTCTCCTGGTTGGCAGTATCTGGTCTCCTCTCTGTAATATTCTCCAACTCGATCATTCTTGCTAAAAACACAGAATTTGGTAGGTAAGCAATGCCTTTACCCATAGAGTTGTAAGAAGGAAGAACTGGAACAATGATTGACACTCAGACTTTGCGCAAAGAAAAACCTGTCTGATCGGCTCTCATCTTTTATACAGAACATTTTCTTTCTTTACTGTTCCTAATCCTGCTTAGAGTATAGTGACATGTATTAATAAGTGATAACTATGCATCTACTGATCTTGGGGGGGGAAATGTGTTACTGATAACTATATATGGAAAAGCCACCTATTTGTCTCTGCTGCCTGTAGGCATAGGCCTACTATGCCTAATGGTAATTCTGGGGAAGGGGGAAAGCATGATGTCACTGTCTGGATCTCAGCTTCTACTGCACACTGAAGCATATGATAAAAAGCAACATATACTGTGGGAGTTAGGTGACTGAACTGTGGAAAAGGTGAGACATCTTTTTTAAGTTGGGCAGCTACATAAAGCAAAGATGATTAGCTTTATCAACCAATCAAGACCTTTTTTTTCATTTTCAGCAGAATGCAAAAATCAAAGTTGAACACTGTATGGAAAGTTGACACTTTCCATACAGAAGCCCCAAAATGTTCAAAATCTTAATTCTTTTCCCTTTTACGGACACTTGTGGGCATGTCCATCATTATTCTCTACAGCTGCAATAACACAAAATAATCTCTTTTATACTGCAGGCTTCTGATTAATGGACTGCATAGAGCAGTGGTTGATTTGTTCCTAATAGCTTATTCTGGTTTATTGACTACATGAATGTTCAGATTACAGCAAACAAGCATTGACCCCTCTCCCCTTCTCCAACCTATGCAGCCAAAAAGCAGGCACCTCCTCAGATGTGAAATTATTAGGTTGTCACTGCCAAGCCTTCCCGTGCCTGTCACAGTGTTTACCAAGTCAGGCACTGTAAGTCTTATTTGAATTGAATGCATTTTCTAAATGGAAGACACAGTCTGGGCAGACTGACCATTGTTCTTCAGCTCATTTCATGTACCTGACTAGCAGGCCAGGCAGTAAAAATGATTTTTTTGGCACTTCAGAGGTACCTGCTTCCATTTGACTACAGAGGTTAACTAATTATTGAGATGTTGCCTTAATTCACAATAGGGTAACATTAACACAAAATACAGTTTTGTAAAACTCCAATGGCCAAAGCTAGAAAATGCTATGGGTTCGATCCCTTTAAACTACAGAATATAAGATCAAACTAAACTAGTTGCCCTTAGCAACAAATCATACTTCTCACTTAAATTGTCCATTCAGTGAAACCTGATTGCTTGGCTACAACTCGACTTGTGTTCTAATTGTGTTTCCATGGAAGAGCACCACATAACAGATTTGTTTCAACTAGGAGGGAAAATGCACTTATTGTATGTAAAATCAATTTAGGAAAGTTTGTAAACATGGGAGATTTCCAATAAATCAAACCAAAATGTAAAGGTACCTCTGTAAATCGGACATTAACTCCTGTTGTTTCCACCATGTGAAGAAAAGGGGACAAATGATGAGAACTTAGTAATATGTACACTGGAACCATTCTTCGTGTGGCTGCTTCATGCAAGTCCAGGAAAATATCTGGATCGGTGAAAACGTCCATGACTATCGCAATAACCTGCAAAGAAACAAATGTTTACTGTGCCAACATTCTACATTCAGTACAAAGCTGGTTATATTTCTTAAACTGGCTACAGACATTAGAAAATATTTGCACATTCTTATCTGTAGGCCTTTTATGACCCCGCCTGTCATTTACTAGCCAAGCCTGCTTGGGAGAAACTAGAGTCAGCCAATGTCTGCAGCACTCCCCCTTCCTTCCTTTACAAGCACAAACATTTTCATGTATTTAGAGCAATAATTTATAAATACTTTATAATAATAATCATCATTTTATTTCAATCATAACCCTAACATTACATTCATAGCCCTAACCTTAATCACTCATTAGCATGACTGCCGTCTAATATCTAGGAGCAGCTCAATTAGCTGCTCCCATTTCATAAAAAAATACCCACACAGTGATTGCAGCTGATTGCCTGCCATCACTATTTATCCAACAATGTTTGGCGCGTCCTTCAACTAAATCAATTGAAATATCAACATTAGTCCAACAGAGTAGTGACGAAAGGTTCACCCATAGATCGAATTTTGAAAATCGCAGTGTATGGCCAACTGAAGGCTTCATTCTCACTAGCACTCCTGCATTTAGATAATCTAAACGCAAGAGCAATAATCTTGTAAGTATAAACAAAGTTTATGCTTCCCAGATCACTTTCGTCTGCGTTTAGAAGTTGCTGCCTAAAAACAGTTCTATTTTCTCTAAATGTAGCTAAACTGAATGCACCTAAATGCATGTAATCCTCCAAACTGATAGATTCATGTACATGTACAGATACTTTTCCAGCTCCAAGACTAGACTAGAGAGAAATTCCAAAGTTAGGAGGCAGCTGTCATTTCTAAGGAGAATACGGAGCTCCTGGGATTTATGCATTCCTGTTTTAATGTATGATTTAAAAAAAATATATATATACTGTATAAGGGATGCACCGATACCATTTTTTCAAGTACAAGTACTGATACCTGTCCAAGTACTCACAGATACACGTACTGATACATTTTTGCTTTTTGTCATGTGACAGTTTTTCTAAAACATTTTATACTGTTATACTAATATATATACAGTATCTCACAGAAGTGAGTACACCCCTCACATTTTTGTAAATATTTTATTATATAATTTCATGTGACGACACAGAAGAAATGACACTTTGCTACAATGTAAAGTAGTGAGTGTACAGCTTGTATATCAGTGTACATTTGCTGTCCTCTCAAAATAACTCAACACACAGCCATTAATGTCTAAACCACTGGCAACAAAAGTGAGTACACCCCCTAAGTGAAAATGTCCAAATTGTGCCCAATTAGCCATTTTCCCTCCCCGGTGTCATGTGACTCGTTAGTGTTACAAGGTCTCAGGTGTGAATGTGGAGCAGGTGTGTTAAATTTGGAGTTATCACTCTCATACTGGTCACTGGAAATTCAACATGGCACCTCATGGCAAAGAACTCTCTGAGGATCTGAAAAAAAGAATTGTTGCTCTACATAAAGATGGCCCAGGCTATAAGAAGATTGCCAGGACCCTGAAACTGAGCTGCAGCACGGTGGCCAAGACCATACAGCGGTTTAACAGGACAGGTTCCACTCAGAACAGGCCTCGCCATGGTCAACCAAAGAAGTTGAGTGCACGTGCTCAGCATCATATCCAGAGGTTGTCTTTGGGAAATAGACATACGAGTGCTGCCAGCATTGCTGCAGAGGATGAAGGGGTGGGGGGTCAGCCTGTCAGTGCTCAGACCATACGCCGCACACTGCATCAAATTGGTCTGCATGGCTGTCGTCCCAGAAGGAAGCCTCTTCTAAAGATGATGCACAAGAAAGGCCGCAAACAGTTTGCTGAAGACAAGCAGACTAAGGACATGGATTACTGGAACCATGTCCTGTGGTCTGATGAGACCAAGATAAACTTATTTGGTTCAGATGTGTCAAGCATTTGTGGCGACATTCAGGTGAGGAGTACAAAGCCAAGTGTGTCTTGCCTACAGTCAAGCATGGTGGTGGGAGTGTCATGGTCTGGGACTGCATGAGTGCTGCCGGCACTGGGGAGCTACAGTTCATTGAGGGAACCATGAATGCCAACATGTACTGTGACATACTGAAGCAGAGCATGATCCCCTCCCTTCAGAGCCTGGGCCAGAAGGCAGTATTCCAACATGATAACGACCCCAAACACACCTCCAAGACGACCACTGTCTTGCTGAAGAAGCTTAACCCCTTCGTGACTGACGACTTACAGTGTACGTCGCCAGCATCGGGGCAATTTTGAGCCCTGTATATAATATATACTAATGATTTCAGGACAGTGGTGGAGCGCTAGTGCCAGGTCCATGCTGCAACCCCTGCAACACTGATAGTTCTTGTGAAAATGCCAAGTATCGGCACTGGCATCTGAACTGGTATCTGAACATCCCTAATAGATACCATTGAAAAATCATTACCCACATTTATGTGTTTAGAAATGTGCCCTAAATGTAAAAAAAATAGATGTTTAACACTGCCAGTGTGAATGAGGCCCTACATTCTGTGTATTAGGTGCTATTATTGTGGATTTACTGTAACCACGTACTACCAGGTGGAAATCTGTGATCTAGGGTATGGATGACTGCAGCTATATGGGAAGAGGCAGTGTACATTATGCTACTCTGCCATACAGGACATTTACTTTACTGTCACACTGCAGAACACGGTACACTAAGAATATCCTTGTAGTTCAATCAATATTTATCTATTAATCGTCTGGGAAGCACTACATTCAGGTTGGCAAATATGTATTACACTTTGGATTTTTAAAAAGTTGCAAAATTATTGTGTTGAAGTTGCAAGTTGCAAAACATTGAAAGGTGCTTTTCTCCTGTTTTGTGTGTTTATAGATATTTACCAGACAAAAAAAAGAGAATATATGAGAGAAGTTTACTGTTAGGGTTTCCGTACACATTAAGGTTATGCTTTAGGGGGGAGTTTAAGTAGAAACAGAAAAGTTAAGATACTTTCGGGGTTGGGTTAAGTTTTAACTTTTTCTTCCAATAATTAATCCAGATCAAACAAATATACATTGCCCAGCAAAGTATTTCTTTATATTTTTGCCCAAGTACATACAGTCATCATGCTTCCACACAGCTCCAGCACATTCAGCTCGGCCTACCTTACCTTCATGTCAAGTACGAGATCACAAGGGACAGCACAGTCTCCTGCAGCTGTCCATCTACTAGCTAGTAGAAGAGGAAAGGGTGGACGCAGGGAAGAAGGGGAAGCAGGGACCAGGGAAGTGGCTTGCCCTGTCATGTCTGTGTGTTTGTGGAGACACACACAGCTTACTAGCGGACACAAGGGTGGCTGCAAAGGACCCTGCAAGGGAAAGGAGCCACCCTAAAACAGGATATCATGGCCAGTGCCAAGGGGACCTGCTGATTCTGCAGGAAACTAAAATTCAGCATTTGAAATACTGTAGCTGAGAAACCTTTTGACTTTAAGGCCCCATTCACACTGAGCGACTTACCTTTAGCGGCAGATCCGCGCGGCCGGGATAGCGCGACTGTTCGGGGGAACAGTAGCGCCACCTTCACCGTCGAGCGACATGGAGCTAAGACTGCTCCATTGAATAGCATTGGCCGGCAACTTCTCACAATATCGTACGGCAAAAATGCGCGATATCGTGGCAGAAATCGCTTAGTGGAAATGGGGCCTAATATCACTTTAAGGGACACTTTACAACATAGCAATTAGGAGAGCTGCAGGTTTTACACTAAGCCAAAAGCTCCACACTGGAAAATGCCAGCATGAACAGTCAGAAGCCAAACCTAGCACACCAGGAATGTTGTGTGACAACACACAGTTCTATTGCAAGAAGAGAAACAACAGGGCCTCATATTTATCAGAATTATCTTCAAAAGATCTGCCCTTGCTGTCTCAAGTAACCATTCAGATTAAAACTTGAAAAATGACACTTGGTGAGTGCCTGGTTGCTGCACGGTTCTTATGAAAGACATTGCAATGGACACTGATCTGTAAAACATAAAATGAAACGACTTGTGCTCAAATCCTTGTAGCACATAAATAGCGGTAAGGCAGGAGACCATATGTAATACACACTTAAACTTAACAGATAACCCTCTATACACGCAAACATAGGCATTACTTATACCTGTGGCTGGTTCTTCACTGTCCAATCACAGGCAGTGAGGTGACCACGCTGTATCGCTAAATTGCAGTAAAGGAAAAACCGGTCACCAACCTAGTCCTCAAAATGAATTTGGTGTAGCAAATCTGCATCTATACTATTATATTTAACTATTTTAATAAAGCATGAGCTATGGATGTATTTTAATGTGTTGCAGTGTAAAGAAATTACCACTTTTAATTCATGCAGAAAGCAGTTGAGCATAGATATCTTTATGTTATATTTAGCAAACCAAAAAGTCTGGATTGTTTTATGGATTTTGGTCCTAAATATTGAACATATAGGGATAGGTCTGGGCATTTTACTTTAAAAAAGAGGACACTAACTAGTGTCACGACAAGCGGGAGACTGCTCATTTGGGAAGCTGGAAACTCCTAGGATGGGTTGCCATATAATATGGGATCGTCTTGGATCTTAAAGGTAAATGCTCCGTCTTGTATTGATTCAATACGGAACACAGTTTGTCCTGTAAGTTCAGGAGGGAGGTGGTCTGCATTGTTTGTAAACTAAGTGAGTGATATCAGTGTGTCATGACTTAATTTCCGGCAACTTGTCTGTAACAGTGGCTGACTGGAGAGGAGGAGGGATGGAAGAGTGCTAAACACATACACCGCCGGGCCGGAATAGATTCCCTGACAGCAGTGGAGGCAGTGCGCCAGCTGGGGGAGGAGATATAGAGCACATGCAAGCTGCTGATTTGCTAGATCCCCTGTCATTCAAAAGCTTGCCGCTCTCTGCTACAGTTTCAGGTGGTAAATTCCCTGCGGGCAACCACTGACAGGAAACAGGTTTTTTGTTTTGACTGTACTTGTGTACCTGTAAATACATTCTTTCTTCCTTCTCTGTATTATAAATATTAGCAGCATTGTCATTTCTGCCCATTGAGGTCACGAGTTCCCTTGCAAAGTGCTGCTTTCAAAACATCAATTCTGATCCTCAAATGTAAGTTATGGGCTGAATGCTTTTCCCTTATGTGCACACACAGATCCCAGTGTCTCCAGTTTATTCTTACCACTACTAATGATAGGGGTAATTTTATTACATCACCCACTTACTTTTTTGGCCATTTCACCATTAAGGAGAGTGTGCAACAATTAGCTATATACACTTGTAAAAGTGACCAGCTCTATGTAAATAATTTTAACAGTGTGTGTTAATGTTTTAAAAAAAGGTTCAATGTATAGTTTATATATGTGTACATTTGGGGCAGCTGTAATTGCTCATTGCGCACACACAGGTTCCGCTTTATACTTGGCAACGCTACAGAATAGTCCTGCTTTACTGTGCCTTCTCACAATGCAAATATATGAGTCAAACATTCATCTGTGACTGATATCTTATCTAAAGTTTTTAAGATGGAGTAATTGCTCTGAGCCACCGGGAGCTAACTCTAGTATTTAATGTACAATCTATATTTAATGCAATAACAAAAACATGCATGCCATTGCTACGGGACCTACATAGACACATATACTTACCTTCCTTTTGCTCCCCCACCACTCCGTTCGGCCTCCATGAGTGAAATGAAAACTGGTGTAACCTACGAGTCACTGGAGTTGTAGCTTACAGAAGGCTGTGGTCTCTATGGGAGACAGCACTAACTGACCCATGGAGTGAGTCATATGCTCCTCCATACCTGAACCTACCAGGTATTCCCTTTGGCTCCTGGCAATAAATAAGGGGAGGGGATGGGTAAAGAAAAGGTAAGTATGTACAGTACTGCTGGAGGGGTGGATAAAGTAATGGTTTTCATTGCACAGTGCAGTAGGTGTTCAGCTAAAATACACTTTAATTTGTCGTTAATGATGACTGATATAGATGGGCTGGATTTCTCATGGTCCATTATACACTTTGTTGTCACAATATTATGAATAGAATGTCTCCACCCATTCTACATGAATTAGCGGGAATGCAGGTTGATAATTTTTGTGTACATTTAACTAAAACACAGGCAAACGCACAAGAACTGCTTTCACTGTAACATACTAACTGATGTAGAGCACAGAAGGTGAGGCTGTTTGAATTTTCTCACTGTGGCAAGAAGAGTCAACAATGGTTTTTGCACAAATATACTGCAAAGACATAGATAGTTCAAGTGTTTGTTTTTTCTTTACTACAACTCATCTATGCACATGTGATAACTAAACAAACCATGCAGTCCTCCCCTGCAAAGGAACATGGTGGAATGTTGTATTGTAGCTGTGTGTAACCTATTATGCTGGAAACATGAAAAGACCCAGCGCTGATTAAACCCAACAAGGGGAGGCAGCTTCCATTGTATTCTTTCAGGGGCAACTATAGGGGGGATTGTTTGTACTTGACCTCAACAAGAATAAGCCCAGCATCCACACGATACCCCCTATGTGGAACCATTTCTGAACCCATTTTCATAACTAATGTACTCAATAATATTGATATTTCTCTGTCCCAGTATCCCATCCCTGCCTTTGCTAGCCTAGATATCTATTGTAATGCTGATCACCACTGAAAGTAGCTTCTCATGCATGTGCCGCTGTGCTCTAATTATCTTTAGCAAAAGTTGACAAGTTCAGCACTCCAATTGTTGTAGATCTACAAGACCCATGAGCCTTTGCAAGACTCTGACAGTCACAGGCATAACTCCCAGAGACAGATGCATGATGGGATGCCAAGGTTGCCTAACCCCAGAGCCGTAGGTAGCTCCTTTTGCGGCCCGAAAATTGTGCCGCCCAACAGACCTATACGGTATGTGACATCATGCGCCACGCCTCCAGGATGGCAGCGCGCATGCGCAAAATGCGCTGGTGGCCAAATCCAAAATAGCATAAACATGTATTTTGTTTGACGAAACTAATGAAATTTTTTTTTGTTTTCGTTCATTTAGTCCGAAACAAATTTTTAGTCTTTGCACATGTAGGCTGCACCCCCTCTCAGCTGCGCCTGAGGCGACTGCCTCACTCGCCCGATGGTAGCTACAGCCCTACCTAACCCTGATCTATAATTTAGTGAACAGCGGCCAAGGAGGGTGATTGTGTAATGTTGGTTTCTAATTGGTCCACTGGCAACCAATAAGAAGCCAGGCTTCAATAATCAACACCTGTTGAGTTGAATGATCCACCCGAGGCCCTATTTATAGTGGAGGGCAGATTACTATCCACTGGATCTGCAGTGGTTACTTGACTTCATTTTACAAGTAATACAAAAAAATGCAGACCACAGCCAGGAGCCCTTCTGTTATTTATTTGAAGTGTCCATTCCAAAGCAAGCAGAGTGTAATGCACATTTGTAAAGCACAAATGTATCAATTTATCAAAACTGGAGCAGACAAAATACAGATCAGCTGTACATGGCAACCAATTAGCTTCCATCATTTACTTTTAAAGCTTAATTAAACAAACTGAAGAGAGAAGCTGATTAGTTTTCATGGGCAACTGCTCCAGATTCTGTCCGCTTCAGTTTTGATAAATTCCCCTCATAGTGCTTTATAACTCTGCCAGTGTTTTTCTTTAAAGCATCCATATGGCCACAGTAACACTATAACACTGCTTTATAAATGGGTGCCTGGAGCAGAAGTGACTAGAGGGGAGCCTATACTGCCCAATCAGAAAATGGTCCCAGGGTAGGCAGCTTTTAGAAATATTCATTAGAAAAGTGATAGAGGGGGAAATGGATGCCAAGCTACGCAATATTTTAATGTGTAAGTACTTTAGTCACGGGAAGGAGGGCAAAGCGCCAGAGCTGCAAATTCTCTAGTACTCACTTCAAATCAGGAGCCCCCCTTCACAACAACAAAGCCCTCCCCTTTCACATCAGAATTTTTCCTTTCACATCAGTAGTCCCCATCCACATGAGAGTACCCCTCCTTTACATCGGAAGCTCCCCTTTCACACCAGAGCCCCCTTATATATTGGAATCCCCGTTTACATCAGAGCTTCTGCATCACATCAGAGTCCTACCATCAGAAAATATTGAGGCACCCCTGAGGAAGCCAGAAGGCACCCCAGTGTGCCACGCACCCTGGCGTAGAAAGGCTGTCAATGTTAATGTTCATGTTAATGGAATTATTTTCTAAAAATCAATGGATTTTCAATTAATATAAAATGCAAGAGAGCTTGAGGAACTTGGCCTTAGTGATTTTCCATAATATTATAATAGCAAGCCACCTGATTTTAGGTATCTGCAAACAGGTACAAAAAGTTGAACTTCAGGAGAAGCAAATATTGTCTAAATACAAGAGATGTGTATTCTTACTTAACTCTTGGTGCGCTTTGTGTATTTCTTCCACATTGGTGCAGTAATCCAGTGTGAAACTTTCCCTCTGTGCTGGAACTTCCTGTGATAAAGACCAGTCACTCCGACTCGCTCTCCTTGTGTAGGTTGTCTAGTCTTGTATCTGCCCCCTCCTGTAGTTTTCTGCAGACAGCCTGTAGTATGTGGAGCCTGCTGGGCCCTCCACCCACAGCTCTGCACTATACACAGACTTTGTGCAGCACCGTGATGATGTCACTGCTACTTTTACATAGTAATACCTAGTATATTATATGAACGTTTTTGTGCCTGGAGTTCAGCTTTAAAGTGCAGGGTCACTTAATATTCAAATTAGTTTTCTTTGGTAATTGTATAGGACATGTTATACTACATGTAACACCTGGCACTGCCTTGTAAACAATAGTCTTTACCACTAAATCATAAATACAACATAGAAATATACAAACAAGACAGGTGGTTAGGAGGTTTATACCACTTATATTTACCTGATATTTGCCAAATCAAAGATTTTACACCAAAAAAGTATCACTAACAGGGTTATTCACAAAAGGGTGAAGAGTTTGGAGAAGGCAGGAGAAGTGAACGATCTAGGCCAAAATAGCTGATTTGGAAAAATTCTCCAATTTAGCTCACTATCCAAATTAGCTATTTTGTCCTAGATCGTTCACTTCTCCTGCCTTCTCCAAACTCTTCACCCTTTTGTGAATAACCCTGTAAATATATAATAGATATTATACATCAAAAACCTTTAAAAAAACTCATGTATGTTAACATTCCAATATTATACATACCATGAAGAGTTTGAGATTATATTTACATTTATTGTATAGCTGGGTGCAATCTGCTGTTTCAGGCTGCATAGATAACCAAGAAGTCAGCCCCTATGTACAGGAGAATATATCCATACATGTTCAGAGTCATCTTTTTATATAGATATAGTTTCTATGAGCTTCTGAATATGTATATTTTTTAGGAAATGTTATTTAAAATATGAATATGCTAATTGGTTATTTAAATTGTTTACAATTTTTGTCATGCTCAATACTAAAAGCGAAAAAAAAATGGTTTTTAATCAAGTAAATCTGCAGCCAGCAGGTGACAAGCTCCAATCAAAATCAGCAATTTTCTCCAACCAATTGGTGGTTGTAGCAAACGAGAATATTCAAGGCCAAAGTTGAAGAAGGGTTTAAGGATAATGGCAGTGAAACATAGGTCAGTTGGTCCTAAAAGATCTTCTCAGTCATTCGTTCCAGCAGTACTGATGCTAACTAGACAATTTACTCGTACCTTCCAACTTTCTGAGATGAGAAAGAGGGACACCTTCCAGCACAATGTATTTAGGCAATAGACTAGCCCCCACAATGTCTCCACCTATACAGAACATTAAGGGGCTTATTCACAAAGCTAGCCGAAGGATCAGTCGTAGCTTTGGCTGATCCTTCGGCTAGCTTCAGTTGCGGGAGCCCTTCGGTTTAGTCGAAACGAAGGGCTGCTGTACGTGCTATTCACTAAAGCCTGTACGGCTCCCGAAGGTGGCTGAGCGGCTCAGTCGAGCCGATGGCATATGCTTTGGCTGGACTGAGCCGATGTGATAGCCGAGGCGAGATGAATGGCCGGGCTAAGGCCTCGCAAATGACAGCTAGGCAGCTGGGCGGAGCCAGCCGTGGTCTCACGGCCAGCTCCACCCAGTTGTTATTCATTAGAAGACTCAAGCAGATGCAGGCCAACAGGAAACAGTTGGGCAGAGCTAGCTGTCACTGCAAGCTCCACCCAATCGTTTTATGTTTTTTTGTTAATTTTTTCTTTTTTAAGAAATCTTTATTTTTTTTAGATTTTACATTTATTTACATTTTTACATTTTTTTTTCAACTTTAAAAAAAATAACTTTTTTCATTGATTTCCTAGTCTGCTCGGTACCACGGAGGCATTCGGCTATACACTCACATGTGAATAGGGGCGAACTGCAGTGAGTGAGCTGCCGGAGCTACGGCTCAGCCGATCCAGATGTTGCAGAGCATGTTCGGGTGACCGAAGTACAGCCGAAGCCAGCCGATGTACAGCTGCTTTCAGCCGATGTACAGCTGAAATCAGCCGTACAAGCCTGAAGTGAATAGCCGAACAGCATTTGTGAATAGCTTTGTGAATAACTCTGTAAGATTTTATATTTATATGGCCGGCGGCCGCTGTCAAACTACAATGCATACAGCGGGATTCCTCGATAGACACACCTTAGTGTTAATGGAGGAATCTACTCTATTTTTTTTGTTCAGCCTACGGGTTGAACGAGAACAATAGAGCAGTGTATGGGCAACCTTAGTCTTAAAGTGAAATTTTTTTCTCCCTCCCCCCAATGTTAATGAAAGCACTTACCTTAAATGATGTTTCTTAATCCGATCTTCTTCTTCTTTCCTGTCGTTTTCATCTGTTCCTCCAGCGGTACGGCGGGTCTCCGATCCAGCGCTGACTCCTCTGAGCTTGCTGGCACTTCCTATCCCACGGTGTTTGCATGCGGGTGCACGCGTCCATAGACTTACCTTGTGTCTCTCCTCGCGTCCCGTCCGAAAATGTGAACTGCGCATGCGCCCGCCACCAAGATGCTTTGTAGCCGCCAGAGAATCTTCACATTTTCGGACTGGAGCGCGCAGGGAAGAAACAGGTGAGTATTAACCTCTGTTAAAGCGTTTTTGTTTTTTTTTTACACTTTTTGCATAGATCTATTTCTAGCTAACAGTAGATCTATGAAAAAAAAAACAGAGGCTTTAATTATCCTTTAAGTAAAAATATACATGCCTCTTGTATTTAGAAAATATTTTCTTATCCCAGAGTTTAGCTTTAAAACTGATCTTCCCCAAAACTGTGCATGGTTATTAAAAGGTCTTCTCACAACACTCTCATGTCTGTGGCTTGCCTTACACAACTCTGTTTGTTCTGCAGTGACATTACACACATTGTGCATCTTCATAAAGATAGTCACATGACCTGAATTCACTCTAAACACTCTTCTTCTGTTTACACGGCAGTTTTTCTTGGAATTGGATTCTTAATGAAATTATGATGTTTGCTTTTGTTTTGTTTTTGATGATATCAGTCACGGAAAACAGAAAATACAAAGGAGATGTAATTAAAGTTACATTCTAATAACCCATGCAGGACTTGTTTAATAATAGTGAGATCTGGGAGTCATGCCATTATTCGTGTGTTGCGTTTTTATAATTATCCAATGCTTGTGTAAAGCTTTCTCAACACATCACACAATATGAACGAAGGGGCCAGCTGATGGCAGGGACATATTTGTCAATAAGTAGGGCAGAAAGGTAATAAGGAACGGCAATATTCACAATGTATATTTTTTAATTTACTTTGTCTTGTCTGGTCACTTCTAGAATCATATGTTATCACGGCATATTAATGATAATTAGAGATTCGGTGGGAACCCAAGCTCATTCAAACCCAGAAGGAAGCAGTCATTGCTGACCCATTCAGCCAGGTATTCCCCTTCCCGCAGCTGAACTTAAACAAAGTGGTAGGATGCTGGTGACATCAGTGACCTTGTGAGGTCACCGGCCATATTTGGTCAATGTCATTGACCTAATCTAGCCTTGTGGTGGTATATAATGCAGCATACTATTGATGTGGTGGTTGCATTAGTTTACCTTTTTCAGGCATATTCTCTCCCTTTATTTTCACCTGGTGATCCTGCCAGTAACACACTTCCTACCTTCCACTCTCCTCCATAACATAGAGGGAAGAGGTTTTGTAGTCCTCAGGGATATCTGGGAACACTGTTAAAGCAACACTAAATTCAGGAGTTCAATCTTAAAAATGCTTTCAAGTACATTAACTGTTAACAAAAATGTATCTTGTTTGTGTATCACTCGGCTGTAGATCCTCAAATCATCTCTGAATTGGCGCTGACACTGTCCTTCCTTCTGGAGGGTGGCTACCTTTGTTCCCCATGGTCCCTGTGTGTGTTGTAAAGTAGTCACCGCTCCAAGCTCACTCCAGTGATGGACTACAATCTCATGTTTAGTTTACTAATTTGTATTGAGATTGTAATGCATCACAGGAGTGAGCTTGGAGCGGTGACTACTTTACAACACACACAGTTCACACACAATTCCTCCATCCACGATGTTGTTTTGCATGGATGTGCATATCAAGAGAGCTCTTTCAAAGGGCTGAACGAGAAAACACATGGTGCATGGCCAGCTTTACAAACAGCAGAAGAGGTTATCAGATGACAAGATTTCTGGCAGGATCAACAGGTATTCTTTGCACTTATCAACAAGATGTAACAGAATGCTTGCAATGGTATATTTTACAGACCAAGAGGGGACCCAACAAGAGGCGTGCATTGTTGGGGTTTATATACCATACATAGCATCATTATTAGAGTGCTTTTACAGTGCTGGAAAATCCTTATGTCCCACATAAAAAATGCATTTCACTAGCTTTATACAGTATTTTGGAGAGAAAAACTGATCTTTTGTCTCTTGCCAAAACATAAGATAAATCTCATGCCAGCCTTACACATAATACCTGCAGTGCCTTTAATTATGAACTACTAGGGAAATATTTATTATAAACAGTATAACAATCTTGTCTGTCTATATTGGAATTCCTTTCAAGTTCCTCCTACAGGAACATTTTTCACCAAAAATAATTGCGCATGGAGAGTGCTGTGTGCTGCTCTATACCAGTTACAGTCTGTATGGTAGTTTATATATTTGTGATTTGTATAACTAGTGATTTGTATAATCACTGTTTGTATGAACCTGTCCATAACAAATCCACATGAACCTATATCCCGCAACTTCACAACTTCACTGCGTGAATTCATGTTTGACAGGTATACTAATATTTACCTTATAAAGGCCGATAAGCATTATTTATCAAAAACCTGGGAGAGGTTCTAACTCTTCTGCCCACAACTATTTCTGTCCACTCAGTCCACTGTAGTGCTAACATTAGCACTACAGCAAATGTCAGGGTAGGGCTACAATTAGGGTAAACTAAGGCAAAAGAAAGGCAATTCCTAGTTAGTCAGGCTATGATTAGACTCGGTTTAAGGCTACTGGCAGCTTTTGCCATTTTTTGAGACAATGACTATAAGGGAAAATATATGGGACAAAACATTTTTTTTCCATTTTGTATTACCTTTTTGCTCTATTAACACATTGAAAATGACTCAAAATTCACCAGAATATCACGTAGTATTAGTAATATAAAAATTAAAAATATACACCAGGTTACTGGCTTTGGGCATCAAGCACTAACGTGTCATTGATGCCTAAAGGGTTACTCTGTCATACAGCATAGACTGGAATTTGAGCTGACATTTTATTGTTAGTGTAGCAACCAGGCAGTGCACACCAGGGCTGTAGCTACCATGGGGCTGTAGCTTCCATGCACATATGGATGGAGCTCTGTCAAAGCACATAAAGTAGGGAGACTGGGTGGATCTTAAAGACAATATATAAAATTTTTTTGGACTGTGTATTTGTGTGTGAGATTGTGCCTGTGGTTGTGTGCGTCTGTCAAGTGTTTTTGAGGGCCTGTTCACACTAGTACAGTGCTTTAATCTCAGTCCCCTGCGATTAATGCAGTTTACCAACCAAAGCGCACCGACCACACATTCTGGCATGGGAGGTGCATTGCATTGCCATTCATTTAAATGGCACCCCAAACGCATCTCCCACCCACAGTTCTCTCCCCCACATCGGAACGCAGGGTACCGCAATGCTGTGCTTTGCATTGCAGTGCAACTTGGGTCACAACTTAATGACCAAGGACAAATGTGGGTCCTGAGGTTACACAGGTTGAGAACCACTGCTATAGACAGTACCATCTTTGACTGAAAGGCCATTTGACATTGCAGTTATGGTACAGGGCTTACATAAACAGACAAACCCTAATATTACAATTCACATATTTTCCCAATGCAATGTTCCATGGGTGTCCCAAGGCTCCCAGAATCTGTTCACCATGCATCACATTGTAATGTACTTCTGCCTGCCCACAGCCATCCTTTTAAAGGAAACTATAGTGTATTTTCTGTCAGCAAATTATTTTTGCTGCGACTTTCACATTTAACATGTTTGTATCTTCATATTTTGTTGTATCAAAGCCCAATTAAATTCACAGAAATACCCATGCAGTCTTATAGATTTATACTAACAACTTTTGCTATCACAGTCTTACTGCTGCAGCCGTTGTGTAGGATGTCTAAATATGACTGTGCAGTCTACTGGTGACCAGAGTTTGGCTCAGTGCTCCCAGTAATTTACATAGACCTGGTCAGACCCACCTTACCCCCTTCTCTGCAATACAAGTCTTTGTAAGGATACTTGCAGAGGTGTGTGGCAGTTACTCAGCTCTTTCACCACTGGGCACTGGAGTGTGACAGCTGGATGCAGAATTTTCACTGAGAGGAAATGGTATTTACCAACATTTCCAGACAAAGTTAATCCAAATCATAAAGTTCATGGGTACCAGTCGATAAAGAAATAAAAACATGCAAGACTTTGATTCTGCTTTCAACATAGTGATCTGTAGATTAGCTACTAAAGAGAGCTTTATATTTCACTGGAGCCACTGATCCTGCAGCCTGGTTAGTTGGATAGGGAAACATCCATGTAACAGCACTATGAAGAAAACATAAAAAAATGGCGCACAGATCTAAGTGCAGTATAAAAGTGACTGTTTAATAAGGTTAAAAGTAATGCACTTACAGTAATGCACTTATGAAAGTCCCATCTAAGCTGCTGGTCCAAGAATGTTATCAGGATATGGAGAGAGCAGAGTCCAGTCCAGAAAGATTCCAGAACACCCGTGGATCAGATCTGTGTCTTCCAGCACAGGTGTTCTGGAATCTTTCTGGACTGGACTAGACTTTGCTCTCTCCATATCCTGATAACAATCTTGGACCAGCAGCTGAGATGGGACTTTCATCTGATGCGTGATAGGTGAGATGTTTTTTAATATCCTGTAAGTGCATTACTTTTAACCTTATTAAACAGTCACTTTTATACTGCACTTAGATCTGTGTGCCAGTTTTTTATGTTTTCTTCACAGTGCTGTTACATGGATGTTTCCCTATCCAACTAACCAGGCTGCAGGATCAGTGCACACATCTACTCTGGATTAATTACCAGTAAAACTGGAGTTCCTTTGATACTATAAATATATAGCCCATAAACAATCAATCTAGTTGCGCAAGTTGATGACTTCTGTTTTATGATAAAATCTTAACAGTGGCTCTAAACTATCCCTGATTTATCCAAAACAAAATAAAAAGTTTTGGTAGGAGTCGCACTCTAAGCAGTGCCAGTGAGCGACTGAATGGCTCCAGTGAAATATAAAGCTCTCTTTAGTAGCTAATCTACAGATCCCTATGTTTAAAGCGGAATCAAAGTCTTTCATGTTTTTATGGGAGCAATGACTAAAACACATTTTTAGCAGAGTGAGAAAAAGTTAGAACTCCTGACAATGTTTTTATTGCTAGATGTGTCCTCCTGGGTTGGCGATTATTACAGTCACCATTTCTCGTATATGTATCACAGGGCAGGAAATGAGGGAAAGTCTCCCCAATGGGGACAGACATAAAAACCTGACACAGGATTTAACTCTTTACCACTCTGTCCAAAACTGAAAAAAATGAATCCCACAGTTAGGTTTCAAAGAACCCCTGTAATTTAAAGAACTTATTCTTGCAGTGGGGCTACCCCGGCACTGCAAGTGTAAAGTACTGCTTTGTTCAGGGGGCTCAAATAAAACAGATATACTCACCGGATCCTTGGTTCTGCAGTGGACCTCTTTTCCCCTCCACTCTGGCATGGGAATGTCCCTCTGCGTCCCTTACATCTAATGCAAATCAATAGACTTGCATTAGTTGTGACGACATCAGCGGTCCTTAGACCGTCAGAGCCCAGGGGAGTAGAGTTTGCGGGGACCAATCTACCAGCCTGGTGGGACCAAAGATCAGGTGAGTATATCTGCTTTATTTGAGCCCCTAGACAAAACAAGCACTTATCCCTTGCAGTGCTGGGGTAGCCCCACTGCAAGGGTATGTTTTTTACATTCTTTTTACATTCTTGTTTAACAATTGTTGAGATAATCTGTACACCACATAAAGACTTGCGTTGTGAGAAAGCACAGTAAAGCACAACTATTATGTAGTGCTGCAAGCAGGAAGCAAAGCCTGAATATTCAATGAGCAAATATGGCGGTCTCCATGTAATTATATATTTACAAACTATACATAGAAACACTGTTGTAAAACATTGACACAAAGGTTGATATGATTATTTAGAAGATCTATTTTATCTAAATCTTAAACTAAAAAATATGTTTTTTACATACCTTTTTAAGAAGGAAATGTGATAACATAATAAAACAAGGGCAGTTTGTAATTCTCTGTAATCCTGTAAGCTTAGCCCAAATGTCTTTTCTACAAGTCATTGTATTTTGTCCCAAAATATACACTTTTTATTTACCATGAACAATGTTCAGTGCAGCCAATACAGAAAATATACATAACTGATAACAAAAGCCCTGCCTTGTGGAAACCTGAGCTGAGCTCACTATGGATGGACATGTTGGACCCTGTGTAGCCCAGAGCCTATAGGACTGGATCCCAGAAATACAACACTACACAGAACTACACTGAATAACTCTGCAGGAAATGAACTTTGCAACTTCATATCTGTTGACTGATTTATCCTTGTGTTCTTATCATTCGTATCATATGACTTTATCTAACATCTGCGATGGAGGAACAGCAGGTGACTGTGAAATAGCCAGAGGTACCGTCCGTTGTTTGTGTTTAAGGAAACTTGTTTTATTTGTTTTCTACCTTTATTTGACTGCGTTTTATCATTTTTCATGATAAAAGCTAAACATTCAATTTAATTCAGGAGCCACAGCCTGAGTAGACAAGCCTGTGTCCAGCCAGAATGCTGCAGAGAAGGACCCTTGATCTATGTGGAAGCAGTGTTCTCTCTGAAGAGATTTAACACACCTCCTACTGAGTCACTCCTGTGCAATCAGCACATCTCATGCTCCCTGCTGATTGGTGAACTCTAGCTCTGTGGGCATGTTGCACCTCTGTAGAACAAACACAACAATTTTCCAGCACACTTACCAACTAGCCTGCAAAAAAACAAATTACAAATTGTGTTAAAAACAGAGGTTTTAGTTGCACAACATTTGCAAAATATGTGGAAGCCACGCTGCCTTGTCATGGCTCCTCTGTAGAGAGACCACTGCTTTCACACAGAGAGCCAGAATTTAGCAGCATGTTGGCAGGATATACTGTATGCTTTTCTACTTAGACTGTAGCTGTTTTCCAAGACATTACACACATTTTGTTTTGGTGCGCCTGGAATGTATTTAGCTAAAAGTAAACTAAATGTTCAGATGGCTTTAAACTATCTTCAGAGGAAGAATATTTTCAGTTAAAGAGCTGGACATTGAAACGCATGCTAATAATGTTTTTCCTGCTAAATAATCTGTATAATAATCTCATTACTCTAGAATCTTTCTGTACTGTATGTCTTTGTGGCATGAACAACCACCACCTTTCAGATCCTGCAGTTCTTCCCACTTCCTAACTGCCTGGGAATACCAGTACATCCTAAGCACCCCACCTCCTTTAACGTGAAAGTTGATATTAGCTGTGTGGGGAAAGTTACTAGTTTGTAAAGCTATCGGTAGGAAGAAAGAAGTATGTCGATGGGTCTAAAGGTCCTTATACAGTACCCCAAAACTATCACTCTGCATAGTTGTTAGATGTACATTGAGATTGTTGTTTGCTATCTACTTTAAAATGTAAAAGTGTAAGTAGTCCAGGTCCACCAAAACCTAAAATATTAATTTTCAGTGAACTGACTCTTTAAATAAAACAGTTTCAACAGGCTTCATTTGTGAAATAAAAAATTAAAATAAGGCTGAAAGTGAAGCGTACCTTTGTAGCACCTTGAATGGCTCTTCTGATGACCACCTTTATGTGTGGAGCATTATTTGAAGGAGGGTGAGTGTAGACCTCAGCCCGTGTAATCCCTTTCCAGGTATCTCCTTCTGGCCACCCCAGATCCAGCATGGGGGTTGGGACATCAGTTTTTCCAGGCCAGTAACTGATACTAAGATCATCATCCAGCTCCGAGTCTTCCTCATACTCTATTTTTCCCAGCTGTGAATCCACTGCAGAACTTGCCATGGAAACCACTTCCTCTCTGGACAGAAACGGTCGCATTTCTTCACTTTTTAGGTAGCTTTGAAAGTCATTTTCTCCAGAGCTTAATAGTATTTCCAAGGCAGACCTTTGCTTTTCAGAGTAATAAAATTGGGGGCTTGCCTCAGTAATGTCTACAAATTCCAGTTCATCCTCCAGGCACTTGAGCTGAGAGTTTGCCATCTTCACAGTAAATTGTTTTCCCCAATTCTTATCAAGGAAATATTTAGTAATAATGGCCAGTGTGTCTGTTTCCTAGCACTGGGACAACCTTGTAGTTGTAACAAAAATATCCTCTACATTGATTGCAATGTGACAGCTGCAAATAGATAAACAGTGTTACAAAGGTGATAACAGAGTACATTGTCATCTGTTTACACAAAGTATTTTAATAAACACATTATAAGAAATTCATGTTAAACCAGATATAAAAAACACCATTTACTGCAGATATGTACTCATCAAGATTTTTTTTCCTAAATGCAACTAGTATAAGTAAATGACTGACTTGCTATTAAAGGAGAACTATGAGGTGGGTGCTTTTCACTCACCTCATAGTTCCAGCCAACCTGTGACAATGAGACTGTCACAGGTCGGTTCAGTAGATCGAGAGGTGAGCGAACACATACCGGCGTTCGCTCACCTCTCCATCCTGTCACAGCTCTGTGCCGTGACAGGGGAGGGGCTGGATTCCCCCCTCCGATCCGCCAGCGCTGACTGGTGGATCGGACGGGGGAGGGGGCGGGTACAGCTGGCTCTGCCTCTAGATAGGCAGAGCCAGTTGTCAGTCACACAGCTGGGCGGATCCTGGCACAATTGTCGGGATCCGCTTCAGCTGCGGCGTCTCAGTATACCTCAAGCTACTGCTCGCGGTATACTGAGCCTAGGGTGACAGGAGGACGTTAGTTTGTGTCCTCCCGTTACCCTAAGGAGAACTATGGGGAAAAGCCTTAACCCTATAGTTCTCCTTTAACCTCTTCAACTGTCCTGTAAAATTAAAATCAGTCTGGGAGATGGAGGGGCACTAGGAACCAATCAATTTTTCTGCATGTGCCAACCTCATTAGTTTGCTATTGATGCTTCCTTGATCAAGCAAATGGCTTGCTTGTGTTATGACCAATAGGGTTATTCACAAAAGGGTGAAGAGTTTGTAGAAAGCAGGAGAAATGAACAATCTAGGTCATAATAGCTGAACTGGAAAGTGAGCTAAATTTGAGAATTTTTCCAAATCAGCTATTTTGGTCTAGATTGTTCACTTCTCCTGCCTTCTGCCAAACGCCTCATCCTTTTGTGATAACCCTGCAAGTGTTGTTAACTAAATTGTGCCACTGCTGCCCTGAGAGTCAATGACCTGGCTCCATTTTCTGGCAGGGGAGCTAGGAACACAAGATTGGCTGCTCAGAATAATTAGAAATCCTTCAGTCAGGTAAGTCTGTGAAAGTTCTCATTCATCCAGGTCATGGTATATCTGTCAAAAAATAAGTCAAGGCCAACTGGACTTGCTGTATTTTTCCTTGAAGACATTTCACTGGTCATCCAACCAGCTTTCTCAATTCAGAATGACTTGAGAATGAAAAAAAAATTATCTGGGAATAAATAATAATAAATAATAATTCTCAGTCAGGTAAAACAATTCCCTTATATGTATTTCAACTGCCCATTTACTTGTCTAGAGTTCAGCTTCAATCTGTACCATTTATACCAGAAATCCAGTGCTATCCTGTGCTGTGTGTCTTTAAGTGTATTCAAGTACTTCTGTGGCCTTGGGTTGGATGAGCTGCTCTCATATGACCTATAATAGTTAATCAGTGGTCTTCTGATGAGACAACTCATGGTGACCAGTTTAGGTCTCTGTAGAGTGGTAGTTCTCTCTCTAAATATAAGTGTAAGACTCATTTCTTATCAATAGAGAAATAAACCCTACTTTAGATGCAATATACCAAGAATTACCAACAGAAAAATGGTAGTGCAATCTAGATCTAAGAACAAAAACAAATCAACACAAATGGATAGGATTTACAAATCTGCCAGGCATTGTCAACCATTTGTAAGGTAAAATGCCTGGATGCTGGTATAAGACCAGCACTGGAAAACAAAGAGAATAGTCTGGTTCCTCTTCATCTTCACCTTTTACAGAGAGGAACAACTATGAGTTTCTACTAATTTATCAAGGCCTGCTAAAAACCAGGTAAAAAAAAAAAAACCCAGGCCATCCATAGACATTAGAGAGTGGTCTGACATGCAGGACTGGTCACACTAGACTCAGAATCGCCAGTCAAATAAACATGCACGGCTAAACTCTGAGTTTGCATTTTTATGATATGAAGACATCCAGGGGTCTCCCAGCAGATACCTCCAGAACCAGCTTATGAAGGGGTAAATAATAATGATTATTCCAAAATGAATTATTCCAAAGACCTGTCAGGAGGGACTGTCTGGCATAATCTTCTGCTGGCCACAGGGATAAGCATAAGCCTCTAACCTAGTCCAGTTGCATAGAGATTGGTTGACTGTTAGTGCATGTCTATGGGTACCTTTAAGACATTATTCAGACAGAATAATTAACAATGCAGTAGCCTATAGCAGTTAATCACTTTTCATCTTTTTTTTGTTCTGATTGCTTTAAAAGGATTCATAGAAGAAAGTTAATTTGGCTGCTGATCTACTTTCACATCTTCACTTTGATTTGAACTACATTAACAAATAAACCCCATTGTGACAGTAATTGAAGAGGAACCACAGATTATCCCAAATATTATACATCTCTTTAGGTGATATTACATCATATCTCATAATCAGTGATCTGCACATTTGGGTACAAGGTTATTACCATGTAGCAGTTCTTACATACTTACATAATTAAATATCTGACTAAGAACAAAGCTTACTAGTGAAAATGCTTCCTTTGAAAAGATATTCTGGTAAGAATGCATCCAGAATTATTGTTTTTTTTACTTATTTGTCATACTGTCATAAAGTGGCCTAATATAAGAGAATGTAACAGGTTTGCCGAGGGCTCAGTTCACATTGCTGCTCTGGCAGCCTTAGAGCAGGGAGAGTAAGGACAACCAATAGATAGGCCCAAGAGATGTCACTTGATGGAAGGCTCTTAATGTGAATACTGAACTAGCCCTGGGTCAGAAATTGATTTTGCAAGGGGATCCAACCGGTAAACTGGGCTGTGAAAAGTTTGTTTTGCTTACCCTTTCTGCTCTAAAGCAAACATGAATAGGCAAACCCCAAAGCTGAATTCCAAGCAGATATAAAATACATAAAATAATGCAGCACTGTATTCAATAGGGATGCACAGATACTTTCGAGTACCAGTGCAGATACTTGGCATTTTCATGAGAACTACCAGGGTTGCAGCAGTTGCAGCTGGGACCTGGCTCTGGCACTTCACCACTGTCGTGAAATCATTAGTCTGTATTGTTTTAGAAAAACTGTCACATGACAATAAACAAAAATGTATCAGTACTCGTACTTGTAAGTACTCGGCAAGTACCAGTACTCGTACTCGTACTCGCAAAACTGGTATCTGTGCATCCCTTATATATATTTCTAAAAACAAAATTGTACATTAAAACAGAGATGTACAAATCCCAGGAGCTCCGTGTGCTCCTTACAAATGAAAGCTGCCTCCTAATTTTTGAATTTTTCTCTAGTGTAGTCTTGGAGCTCAAAAGTATCGGTATATGTACTCGTACTTGTACCGAGTACTATACTTGGTATCTGTGCAACCCTAGTATTCAATAATAAATTATTAAATTAATTTTTTTAAACGAAGATGTGTAAGTACCTAAATTTGACTTGTAGCCTATTGTATTGCATTGGTCTGAGAGAAGGAAAGAGACACAGGACAAGGACCCAATCAGTTGCCTATCAGTTGTCACCATTCTACGTAGACACAATGATTAGACTGACCTTTACTCCTCACAGAGTTGTGTATGCAGGAGCTTATACTTTGAGTCCATTAGATACCATTTGATACATTGCCCTAAGCCCTGATGAAGGGTGATTTTTGGCCCCTGAAACATTCTGACTGCATATTGCGTTCCTTTAAAATTTGTGATATTAATAAAGGGCTTTCGGAGTTATGAGATAATTATTTGGCGCTCTTTTTGACTCGCTCGTATGTGGATTTCTCCATCTGGGTTACCACTTTGTCTTTGGGGGGTCCTCCTCTTTGTGAGTGCCCGTAAATAGCTTTCATCTATGCTGTCACTGATTGTCATCGGAGGTGTCAATTTCCCTTCCTGAAAATCATGAAATACCTGAAATTAATAATTCCCCCATCCACACTAAATAGCGTGGTTGGAGGATCCTATCATTGGCTATTGTGTTCTGAAAGTGACTGCTCCCACAGCTGTCAGAATACCTGGACAGTGACTGCATGCAAATGGCTAGGGTCACTGTTTGGCCAAGAATATTCCACTCAGCTCCTTCGATTTTCAGATTGAAGCTTGGCGAGCTTGGTGGTGCTGACTAGACATGTGCGATTCGTTTCGTTGTGAATCGAAATTCGGACGAATTTTCAAAAATTCGGACATTTGGATGTATCCAAATTCCGAATTACAGACATAACGGATGCAGACGAATCCGAATTTCCATATCCGAAATTCGGTACCGTTAGTACGAACGTTCGTTTCGTTTTCTGTTCTTATTCGTTTCGTTCGTTGGAGCAAAGTGACATTAGAGAAGGAGAAAAATATTTTTTCATCCTCAAATGTCACTTTTGCTGCAAACGAACAAACGAAACGAATAAGAACAGAAAACGAAACGAACGTTCGTACTAACGCTACCGAATTTCGCCCGAATCCGAATTCCGAATCCGAATTGACTTTCACACCCGAATCCTGAAAAACGAAATAACACAAATCCAAATTTAAAACGAAACGAAATTAAACGAATTGTTTGGCAGTGCACATGTCTAGTGCTGACCGTGTTGCCCTTGGATCAGATTTGGTTGATTCAGCTTTAGTAAACTAAGACTACTAGTAATGCTGATAATAAAAGTGAAAACAGCATTGTCAAATACTGAACTTCAGGCTTTCACCACTTATACCTCTTTTGCAAAAAATCAAAGTAAAGGTAAGATATACCCCTAAAAATATACAGCTGACCCCCGCTAGGTCGTGGTTCAGAGTTTGCGGCCTCGGTCGTTCGCTGATTTTTCCCATATAGGGGTAACATCAGTATTTTACATTCTAACACTGCGGGAGACATAGCAGTACAGTACTGTACAGTATACTTATTTGCCTTTACATTCTTTTTTTTTTAGGGTAATGTATTAAGCTGAGTTTGAAATGAAATTAACGTGTTTGGGGGCATAGTTAGGCTTTAAACTATAAAAATAGGCATTTATAGGCATTTTTTTGACGACATTCAAAATTTGCAGTTTTCACAATTCACGGGTGCTCTATGAACATAACCCCAGCGAATATCAGGGGTTGACTGTATATGATTTTACCTAGGACCCCAGGAAAATTCAATATAGTACCTGAGCTGTTACCTAACCATAAAATATAATGCAATATATTCTTATAATGGCCTTGTGGTAGGTTGTATGTATTTATCTAAATGAATAATACATGTCAGGTCCATGCATATTAATGTGGTTGACAGACAGTCTAGCGATAATTCCAAAGTCATAGTGGAGGATAAAAAGAAAAAAAACAACATCATTTCCTGATCTTGTTACAGAGAACTTTCCAAACTAAAAATGCTTCTGTGAATATTTTATAAACATTTAGGAGAAACTCAGCATTCTGTCACCCAAACCAGTTCAACTTCTCTAAATGACCTATTTCAGATAGACGTTATGCCAATAAACATTCTTATTCTTATAAAATAACTCCAGGCAAACAACTGAGCACAGTATTAAACTACATATGCAGTGAAAACTACCTGCCAAATATTTCTAGCGCCACTCATTCATTTCTGCCAGGAGGGGTACTACACTATTTACCTCTGCAGCAATGTCATTACCTGTGTGATCCCTCTTCCTCCAGACTGCTCAGTACATTATATATTCACATGTCTGCCCTCCCGAGATCCACACTGTGCTCTCTTCCTCCTGTAAAACCCTCCATCCCATCCTCCTACACAGAGCCTGACTAGAGGTTCCATTAACACTGCAAGAGCTTGATGGCTTGTAGCACATATCTTCTAGTCTGTGTAAAGCTGGCCATACACCTATAGATTTTCTGCAGATTTTCTATGGTCAGATGGAAAAAGTGCAACAGATTCCTCCATCTACGCTAAACTGTGTGGATAGAGGAATCTCCCACTGGGCCAAGCTTTAATATCTTGCTAGTCGGCCCCGCTGGCTCTCAAAATACCTGAACAATCTGATTGGATGCAGGCATTGTTCAGGTATTTTGAGAGCCAGCGGAGCCAACTAGCAAGATAGTGAAGCTTGGCGCAGTGGGAGATTCCTCCATCCACACAGTTTAGCGTAGATGGAGGAATCTCTTGCACTTTTTCCATCTGACCATAGAAAATCTGCAGATAATCTTTAGGTGTAAGTATGGCAATCTTTACCCTGTAGTGGATTACAGGACAATCATCTTAAGACAGATATTAGGTACTTATACTAGTTGTATTTACAAATAAATACTGTACATAAACAATCCATATAGTGAACTTAGTGTAAGGTTATATTATTGCAATGGACAACAGGTCATTCTTTGAATCTGAAAAAAAAAAGAGTTTAATCTCCACATACGGCTTCTTCACAGTAAGAGCTGTGAAAATGTGGAATAGGCTACCTGAGGAACTTGTTCTAGTCACCTCTAGTCAACACATTCCAAAATGCACAGAATATAACTAGATATTTACATTTTACAAGTAATCACACCAGAGATTATCCGATCCTATTGCCTTAGGGCAGCGGTTCCCAACCTGTAGTACGAGTGCCCTCAGGGGTACTTGGCAGCATTTTTAGGGGTGCTTGAACATATATTTGTAATTGAATAAAAAGTCTGTGGCAGTGGGGAGTCAGGGAATAAATTCTGTATTTCCCACACTCATTCTATAGTTCTGGCTGCCAAAACCTTAATCAGTCCCCGTGAGTGATGTGCCCTCTGCTTCTCTCAAGGGTGGATGCTGCCTTCTGCAATTTGGCATGAGGAGGACGCAGCTTAGGACAGAGATTGTAAGTCCTGAGTCGCACCAGGATCTGCTCAACCCACCTCTCTTCAGTCCATTAAGGTGCCTCCATCAGATGAGACTGATTCCGCAATGCATCATCAATCCTCTCCAATACACTTTGCATGGAGCACAGAAAGGGCAGCTGCAGCCTTCTTTGAACTGCAACATGCATGTGAGTCACCAGACTGTACCAGTGCGCCATCTGCATTCTCCATGGCCCAGTCACCCATCACGGAGAGATGCCTAGCCCTCCAACCCACAGAAATCCAGTGTCACAGGCTTCACCCCAAAGAGGCCACAAGATAACACTGGACATACCACGACATGCCCCAAAGATCACCCCCCACCCCAGCCTCCCAGCTCCCTCCTTCATCCCAATAACATAGTGGCATTTGAGCCAGTCCTACTGTTTGTACAATTTGCCATTTGGCACGGAGAGCTACATGCTTCACTCTTAGCCCTGCCCTCTGCCCCATCCCCACTGAGGGTTACAATTTAGACAAATGGACTGCCAAGGGGTACGCAAGTAAAAAGATTGGGAACCACTGCCTTAGGGGATTAGGAGGGCATTTGTTTCTCCTGTTTGAGCAAAATGAATCATGCTTTATAGGTTTTTTCCTTCTTCTGGATCATCTGTAGGTAACTGTTGGGCATAGGGACTATGTACATTATTGATTTTAGTTAACAAATAACATACATTAAATCATATTTTCATATACTGTATGTGGCTAGATTTCCTCTTTAGAGGCCCACAGTAGCCAAAAATATTGTATTCTGGTAACTGTATGTCGTTAAATATATGAATTCCCTTTTTTTAAACCTTCATGTATATTTGTTTCTACAAATTTACATGCAAAGCAATCCAGACAAACCATATAACACGGCCAGGGGTGCTTATAATGGTTAGATTTTATTCATATGGATTGAAGGAGAGTTATCGGGAGAGTGAATTACGCTCATCCCCATAATTAGAGCCGACGTGTGACACTGAAGCCGTCACACATCAGATCTATTGAGCGGGAACTGAGCGATCACAAACCACGGATCGCTCAGTTCATGATCTTCTGTCAGTCACCGATCCCCGTAGGGATTCCCCCCCCTCTCTGTTTCTCCAGCACTGACTGGAGGAACAGACAGGGAGGGAGCGGGCACAGCTGGCTCTGCCTCTAGAGAGGCAGAGACAAATGACGATCAGGTAGCGGGATGGATCTCAACAGTATTGTCGGGATTCGTCCCGGCTGCAGCGTGGCTCTGTACTGTCAGCATATAGCGGACAATAGCCGGTTATATGCTGAGTTTTGGGTCACAGGAGGACATTAGTATATGTCTAATACTGTGACCCTAAAGAGAACTATGGCCAAAAAAGGTTGCCCCATAATGCTCTTTTAAATCTTTTATCCAAAAGAAAACAATAGTCCGACCATGTGTCCATCTAAGTCTGATTTATTTCTATTCTAGTTTTTTTCTATTGAAAAATGTAACAGATTCCTCCATCCATGTTAAAAATGGAGGAATCCCCCATGCCCCTATTGTATTCAACAGCCGCTAGAGCAGTGGCTGCTCAATGCCCAGACAATGCCTTAACTGATTGAATGCAGACACTGCTTGGCCAAAGTTTTCTGATAAGCTTCTCAGACAAACTGGTTGGAGAAAAATGGTCATAAATTTGACCTGTGTATGGCCAGCTTAAGACTACCCTTTTCACAGAGTGATAATACTGCAGACTAAGCAGAACCCTGATTAAGAAAGTGAAAACAGATCTTCTGGCCTTATCAACATGTAATTAAACTATGCGACACAAGGGATTCAGAAAAACAAAAACTGTGTGCTAATCCTAGAGACAGAGTGAGAGATATGTCTCTTTTGGCTTTCCCATAGTTCCACTAACTAATGTACATGTTTAATTGGTTCATTAAAAGGGAGGGGTATGAAAAGGGAAACGCATAGCTTTATGGAGAACAATAAAAGTTTAGTGATAGTTTTAAAAGCCTGAAGATAACTGGCTCGGTATTGTTGCTAGCTCTATGCACAGGGATGCCAGCTTTACGTTTAATCATTTACAGGGACAAGAGAAGGGTGGAGAACAAGTAGACATCTAACAAATTAACAATGATAATTATAGGTTATTGTCACACACTGTGAGCAGTATCATAACTGACAATATAAATACCACTAAATACTCTACATATTAGGTGCATAATGGACTTATGCACTCACATATAAAAATGCACCTTACATAAGAATGCACCTTAATTAAAAAATAAGCACTAGGTAGCATTAAATATGAAAACATTTTTAAATGTATGTCACCTTTGTGAACCGAGTAATTAAAAAGACTGATTGTCTCTCATTTCAAGTCATTTCAAGAGGACTCCACTCTCCCTTTTGCGTTTTATAATGATATTACACTATAAAGTGTGTGATACCATAGCTGAGTGGCACAATGTCACCACCAAATTCCCATTGAGATGTAACAAGTCTGATTCAAGTGACCAGAATGTATTCCAAAGCATATAGTTTGGGTACAACCACTATTTAAACATATCTAAAGCCAAAGCATTTAGTATTTAATTTTAGTTAGAGTGGAGAAGAGTTAGAACCTCTGTCAGTTTATGTTTAAGTCCCCTGTGGTGAGACTTTTTAAAAGGGGTAGAAAGTGATGGGAAATCCCAAATGTTGCAGTTGTCACTAGAACAGGAAGAGAAGGAAAATCCTCCAGAGAGGACCTCTATTCCAGTGACACCTGTCTAAGAGGGGATATCCCTTTAGTTTAGAGATATTTCCTTGCTCTTCATATTGTGTCGGTGGGACAGGAAGTAAAGGGATATCTTTCAGTATAGTAGTCTATAATTTAGTAAGTTTTGTTCACATCTAGAACATTTAAATGTGTATTTTAAGGTCCTAAAGACTAAAGTAAATAACAAGTGACAAAATAATAGTAATATTACCTGCCTGGTCTGTTCATGGCTTGCATAGGGCTTCTTCGGTGTCTGAAATAGGAACCATGTTACCCCCCAGCAACGAATCACATGCATGCTGGTCCTGACTTGATGTTGCGGGCAATTCTTATTTCAGAAGCTGTCATACATGAGACTACGGTATTTATTATTGCAGTGTATACTGTATTTGTGCACATCTTCTTGTCCAGTTTGGTTACTTTAGAGACTTTGTTAAGAAAAGCATGATCAGCGTAAGCGGTCACTGGCAGTCACTGAATAGATCAAATCTAGTTAGGGCTGGATGATTGGTTAGACTAGGGGTCAGCACCATTCTCAGGGTTATTCACAAAAGGGTGAAGAGTTTGGAGAAGGCAGGAGAAATGAACAATCTAGAACAACATAGCTGAGCTGGAAAGTGAGCTGAATTGGAGAATGTTTCCAAATCAGTTATTTTGTCCTAGATTGTTCACTTCTCCTGCCTTCTACAAACTCTTCACCTTTTGTGAATAACCCTGTAAGTATTAATCTACAAAATGTAGACAACAGACGTGTCAGTGAATAATAGTGTGACATAGTTGTATAGTTTGTTTTTATTTTCTTTGTACTAATAAGTGTACTGCTAATAACAAGTTCAACTCAGATCAGCCCCAGTTCATGCAATTTCAAACCTCAGATAAACCCCAATTCCTGCACCTTCAGACCTCGGATCAGCTCCAATTCCTGCACCTTCAGACCTCGGATCAGCTCCAATTCCTGCACCTTCAGACCTCGGAACAGCTCCAATTCCTGCACCTTCACACCTCAGATCAACCCCAAATTATGAATCTTCACACCTCAGATCAGGCCCAGTTCCTGCACTTTCAGACCTCAGATCAGTCCTAATTTCTGCAACTTCAGACTTCAGATCAGCTCCAATTCCTACATCTTCACACCTCAATTCTTGCACCTTCATACCTCAAATCAGCCCCAACTCCTGCACCTTCAGAACTCAGAGCAGCCCTTATTCTTATACCTATAGACCCCAGATCAGCCCAATTCCTGCACCCTCAGACCTCAGACCAACTGTTATAAGTGCTGAATCCAGTGAAGAAATTGGTATACTTTTAACTGATCTGTCTACAGTAAACTGATATCTGATTGGTTCGTAAATATGCTTAAGTAAATATTTCAAACTCAAGTGCCACAATATCTAAAAACCTGAACTACTGCACCTTTTCCATTACATTATAAAGCAATTAATCTTTTATGAAAGCTGTTAACCATTCTGTGCTGCAATATGGAGGGATCCGTAGCAAGGCCTCTACTAGTGGCCTTTCCTTTCAGCGTATACGGTAATGTATTTCTCATCATCCTGTCTCGCTTCTGTGTTCAGGAAACAGAGCAGGGAAAGCGAGTTGTGTTTACAATGAACATCAGCACAGAAGCTCTGTACAAAACTTGGAATAACTGACAGTGCCAAAGCACTAAAACAGTCCATAAACACAAGATGGATATCACAAGATTATCTGACTATTGAATGTTGAGTTAACCAGTTGATTTTCACATAAACTTGCATGCTGATATCCTACAAGTATACACAGCTATATAAATAGCGCACAGCCTCTGTGTTGCTTGTGCAGTAGAGTACAACTATTGGCCAAAAAACTCCAGATTGGAGGAAAATTATTTCCCTCTGCAGAGATCTTCCAAAAGGGTCAGCTGCAGTCATCAGTACGTCATTACCAGATACACAGATATTTTCTCGGGTCATAGGTATTCATGGCAATCTACAAATGTAATATGTCAAATGTATGTTTATTGTCACAGTAAGGAGATATAAGTGGCAGTTGTCTTAAACTATATTCCGAGTTATAATTGAACAAAAGGGTTCCTTATTATCATTATTTATTACAATTAATATATAAGGTGTTTATATTCTTGCTATCTGTTGTAAAGAACCCTTTGTTTGTATTTTGTACTGCTCCTTTAGATTGTATTTGCAGGGTTCCCCTTCTTATTTTGTCAGCATGATTGTAATCTTCTAATTTTATTTCTAAAGCATGATACACCTTTCAAATGAAGCACTCGCTGACCTCTTAGATCTCTCTGGGGTTCAAGCAGTGGGACCTTCCCTTCAGCCTTGTCCCCCCAGCCCCGCCATGGCTATTACAAAGCCAAGTGAAGATGTCTTATGTATTCCTCCTGCTGTATTACCTGCCTTGTAAAAGAAATGAAAAGCAGCAAGAGTGAGACCTTTCCATAGAGACCTTCTCATAATAGCCGGGCAGGAGGGGCAATCTAGCATTTCAGACGCTCCAAGCTCAGAGTCCTGGAAAGATACAAGAAGCCGCTTGTCTGCATCCACCCAAAAAGAAACCAAAAGGTGACCATTTGAAGTTGATATATATATATATAGTATAAAGAATTATGTAAGGCAATAAAATAAAAAACACACCGTTTCCATTAACCGTGCACACATTAAAGACACATCAAATAATGTACCTGTATGGAGTTCTCTTCATTATTTCTCTAGCAGTTCAGAAACACTTTCATGCTCAGTTCCTGGCCATAAATCTGTGAGGCTTTTTCCTTTTCATGTTGCTCTTTTGCCATGGCTTTCATCATGGTACAATACAATCCACTGTCTGCTGCTGTTTTCTGTAGAGTTTTCAGCAACAGAAATTCACATGTAAAGAAGAGTCTTTCTCAGATCCAGATTATGCGGCTGAAGCCAGGTACATGAAATGCTTTGGATTGCTCCTCTAATGATTTCTTTGGGAGAGTCTATGAGAAAAGTAGCAGCGTAGTTCACAGTAACAGGTTTTCTCTTTGTCATTCTCCACCTGCTCTCTCCCTGCCTTTGTTCTTCCTGTCATAATGCCAGACACACAAGACTCACCAGCAGGTCATACGGCGTACCTGTAGCAACCAGGAAGCGTTCTCACCTTAAACAGATCAGTTGACTTATTTGCAAGATAAAGATGATAAAGCAGCAGGAACTAGACAGGATGGACCTTTACTGGAAAAGGAGCTAGCTGGAGCTCTTGTTTTGAAAATTCTTTTTCATTTTATTTTCGGAGAGTATTTACTTACATCCTGGTGCTTTTTTTCTGTCCGGAGGAATTTACAGGACCCATAAACCCAAAATACGAGCTAGCTTATATATAAGAGCTATTGATAGCATTTACTGATATGTATTGAAGGGTCTCAGGAGCGTAGGCTTGGCTACACCAGTCATTTTAGTCCATTAAACTTTGGAATCGCTATCTGTAAATGTATTAAAGCCTGCAGTTCATGGTAGCATGAAGCTGTGACAAATGCTGGCCATAAGGAGACAACTTTGAGACAAATATTGGTTGAATATTGAATGTATATTCAAAGGAAATAAACAGCATATCAGCATTATAAGTACAAAAACAATGACTGATGGCAGATAAAATGGGGAATATTAGTCAAAATAATTTTCTAACTTTTTGGAACTCATTCTCCTTAGACAATCCTTTTAAGAAATGTTGCCGGTATTAACAATTATTTCACATACAGGGCAATTACAGTCTAAAAGATATCTGCTACACTGCTACCTTTTAGCTTGTAAACAATCAGAAAGGACAACCAATGAATATTCAAACTTTGCTAATTAAATCTTCCTGAAAATTGACTGGTCTTTAGATGACAGCCTTTCCTGTTAGATCATTGCTTGCAATGATTGGTCCATCTCTAACTTCCCTATGGGACATTAATAAGACCTCTCAGGAGTAGGTGTTTATAGCACCCTGAAATTTTCCAAGTTGCTTGAACATCACCATAAAATCACAGTCCAATCCTTCAGTCTCCTAATAAGAAAAGTATGAACATTTCGGAGAGGTAATTTTAAAAACTGGTTTTGTATAAAAGGTGTTCTAGAAAATTGTATTTATTTGGAAGAAGAAGCCGACATGAATGTCAAATTGTCTGGAATGTTTATGCATGCATCAACTTTATGAAAAATCAGCTTTCCATATATAAAAGGTCTTTCCATGGGTACAATTAGGCTTACACTGGCAACACACAGTCATTTGTTGACCTAAAGGACACATTCATGTATGTGTTTACCTCTGTACACCGCTAAGAATCAGCGCAACCCTCTGGTGGGGATCACAAGTGTATGTGATCTGCTACAGCCACACAGCCTGCACAAATAAATGACAAGCTGACAGGCGGTGCAGCTGTTCTCACGTAACCGCACATTAATCAGTTAAGTGCAGCTAGCGACAGATGAGCGGCCCTGGACGCTGTGAGTTGCATCCATGGCTATTCATCTGTCCTTAGCCACATCTAAACGTTCAATAGGTAGTTACATGTGGACAGTTAAGGACAGCCGCAGCTCTTGTCACCCTGTCATTAATTTGTACAGGCTGAGCAGCCACAGTTGATCGCAAACACTTGTGATCCCCATCAGAAATACACTTGATAGTGTATGGAGTGTAGGGTCAAAGTCTATTTATTTTTGAAAAATGTTGTTAGCACTGACGTAACTAGAAACCTCAGGGCCCCGGTGCAAGAAACCATTAAGTAACAAATCCCACTGTGGAGCCTGTCATAGCATAGGATGAAATGCCGGTGCATCAGCAGACGAGTGAACACGTCACCAATAGATTTTCATGTGCCAGTATAGCTCTTATCCATCCCTATCAAGCTAAACAAACAATACAGAGGAGACAACTGACAACGCCTGAATTTCTCCTGTTGTAGAATGAGCAACATGCAAAAGCACTTGTCAGTCGTCTCCTGTGTTGCTGCAGAATAGGCAAGAGAAGAGACGACTGACACAACCCCTATTTCTCCTGTGGCAAGCCATTTAATTCAGTAATAAAACAATCTAATTAGCAAGTTATATTTGAGGTTACAAGGGAGAAAATGTGCTTCTATTTCGTCTTCACCATGGAAAGCTTACCTCTTTGAATAAGCTGTTGATCCTCCCTTTTGGTCTTATTCATTAAATTTTGAGACTCAATCGCAATCTGATTCTTAATGGCTGGGCTCCAGGCTCCAGCTCCAGGCTGCAGTGCAAACTCATGCACTGTAACAGCCGCAGCCTGGTCAGTGCTGGCGCCGCGGCTCGTGGACGGACTGCGCAGGCGCGCCGTGGGTCGGTGGCCCCGGGCCGCCAGTGTCAGAGGGAGATGTCCGCCGCTGCCTTACGGCGACGCCTTGCGCAGGCGCGTGGGAGGCGTCTGGCGCAGGAGCGTCACGAAACTCCGCCCCCTCCAGACGCAGCACCCGGCTTAAAAGCCGCAGCTCCAGTATTGATCGGCGTCTTCAGTTGAGTGTACTGGACGCTGACCAAACCAGCTCCACACTCGCCTTCCTAAAGACCTAAACCACCCTACCCTGGCTGGAGACTCCACAACCACCTTAACCGCAAGTACTCTGGGAATACCATATATTGCATTTGCTGTCTTCACACAATACAAGCTAATTACTCGGGGAATACCACCTATTGCATTTGATATCATTAGTCTACCTGCCTATTTGACTCCCATTGCTGTTTCCCCCCCCTGGTGTCGATCAGAGGTACAGCACAGTGGGAGGCTGTTTTCCCTAACTGTAACCTTATGATTTATACAGGGTGTGATGTGTTGCAACTTACTCTTGGCCTCAATCCAAAACTGGGCAGAAAGAGGATAAGTTGCTCTCTGATTCCCGTCCTATAGCATTCCCGCTCATCCGCAGTTGCGATCCACTGTATCCCGTAGGCAACACTACAGGCGAGTGTTACAGTACTGAAGACCTGTTCAAATGGATCCACCCGACACCTTTTCGGGAGATCGGAAGGACTATAGTGACTTCCTACTTGCTTGCAAGCTCATGTTCGAGCTCAGACCCAGGTCATACCCTAACGATCACGTGAAGGTCCATAAATTAATCTCCTACCTTAGGGGGGAGCCCAGGGCCTGGGCAAATACATACATAGAAACCAACGACCCGTTGCTGGAGTCGTACGACGGATTCGTCACAGCCATGTCACAGTTATATGAAGATCCCTGTAAGCAAATCACGGCAGAGACCGCCATTCGAAACATTCGCCAGGGGAAGCGGCCGGTGGAAGACTTCATCGCTGAATTCAAAAGATGGGCGCGCCAGACGGAATGGAATGAGATCAGTCTCAGGAACCAGTTCCGTCTGGGGCTCTCAGAGGCGGTCAAAGACAAGCTAGCCAGGACAGTGCTACCCCTGTCCCTAGATGCGCTCATGCAGCTCGCTATCTCCATCGACCTTCGTTTGAGGGAACGTCGTTACGAAAAAAGCACCGGAATACCATGGACACCACGCAAATCAACCACACTCCCTCCAGCCGAACCTATGGAGGTCGGGTTCATCAGAGGTCCAATAACGCCAGGGGAAAGATCCCGACGTCGGTCGAAGAACCTCTGCATGTACTGCGCCTCATCTGTTCACCTAGTGGAGGAGTGTCCGGCCGTAAAGCGGAAGGCTGCAGGTAAGGAGAGTCGCATTGCTAGAATTTCCTCACCCCACATGAAATCTATGAATTACCTATATCTCTTCTTATCCTTGCAGTGGGAACAAGAAAGAATACAGACTAACGCCCTGCTAGATTCCGGCGCATGTGGGAATTTCATAGATGCACACCTGGTCTCCCAACATGGTATTCCCACTTGTAAAAAATCCAGACCCTTGTCCGTCAGCTTCGTGGACGGAACCACCTTAACATCTGGTCCAATTGACCTTCAAACACAACCCATGATGGTGACCACACATGACGACCACCGAGAATACATGACGTTCGATGTAATCCCATCTCCAGTCTTCCCTGTCATACTCAGCATTCCATGGCTGAGGTTACACCAACCCGATCTCGACTGGGCAGAGAACAGGGTGCAGTTGAACTCCTCATACTGTCACAACACCTGTTACCCCTCAAGGAACCTCCTGCTTCGTAACCCTCACAAACTCCCCGTCCACTACCAAGAATTCCAGGACGTCTTCAACCCCACCAATGCTGAGGTACTGCCTCCACACCGGTCATACGACTGCCCCATCGATCTTCTCCCGGGCAGTACGATACCCGTAGGGAGGATTTATCAGTTGTCCCAACCCGAACTAAACCACCTTAAGGGCTACCTGGAGGAAAATCTAAAGAAAGGATTAATTCGCCCTTCCACCTCCCCTGCAGGAGCTGGAATGTTCTTCGTCCACAATAAAGACGTCAGCATCAGACCTATCATAGATTACCGCGCATTGAATGCCATTACTATAAAAAAACGCTACCCTCTACCCCTCATTCCGGAACTCATAGAACGCCTGCGGACTGCGAAGATCTACACCAAACTCGACCTAAAAGGGGCATACAATCTTATACGGATGCGGGCAGGCGATGAGTGGAAAACCGCATTTAGAACCCGATACGGGTTGTTCGAATATATGGTCATGCCGTTCGGGTTGTGCAACGCTCCAGCCACATTCCAGTGCTTTATCAACGACATTTTTAGAGATATCCTAGACGTATGTGTAGTAATCTACCTTGCTCATATCCTCATATACTCGGATAATCTCCATGACCACCGTAAGCATGTTCGCTGGGTACTGTCCAGACTCAGAGCCCATTGTCTGTACGCCAAGACAGAGAAATGTTATTTTGAGCAGGAGACAGTTCCTTTCCTAGGGTACATTATCTCCCCGGAGGGGGTACAGATGGACGACTCAAAGATCGAGTGTATCCTGAACTGGCCGGTGCCCCAGTCTCGCAGGGCCTTGCCACGATTCCTGGGATTTGCGAATTACTATAGGAAGTTCATAAAGAATTTCTCTAGTGTCGTTAAAACCTTGTCCTCCCTCACGAGCTCCAACGTGAAGTATGTCTGGAATCCAGATCATCAACGAGCCTTCGATTACCTAAAAAGAAGATTCACTACCGCGCCTATATTGAAGTTACCCAACTCTTCCTTTCAGTATATCCTTGAAGTAGACACCTCTGACTGGGCCATCGGGGCAGTTCTCTCCCAGAGGGTGATCCCTTCCACACCACTTCAACCCGTGGCCTTCCATTCCAGAACGCTAAACAACGCAGACCAGAATTACCCTATAGGAGAGAAGGAATTATTGGCAATTAAACATGCCCTCGAAACCAGGAGACACCCTGCTTGAAGGCACCTCTCAACCTATCATCATCTTTTCGGACCATTGGAATCTCCAATATCTCAAAACTACTAAAACCCTGTCCTCCCGACAAGTTCGATGGAGCCTTTTCTTTGACCGTTTCAACTATATTATAACATACCGCCCTGGTTCAAAAAATGGTAAGGCGGACTCTCTCTCCAGAATCAGTGACACCTCCAAAACGGCGAGGGGAACTTCCTCCGTCATACCCCCGGAAAGAGTACTTGCCACCACTATAGACTTAAAAAACCATCTCCTGACGGAGCTTCGAGCTAACGTCAACCGGCCCCCTGGCCTGGTGAGTGACGAAGAGGGGTTCTTATACCATAACTCAGAATTATACATTCCCCCTTCAATGCACGTACAAATTCTGAAGTTCCTACATGACTCCCCTACTGCAGGTCATCCCGGGTTCAACCGAACCCTAGAACTTGTGCAGCGGTACTTCTGGTGCCCGCGATGCGGAGGACCGTGCCGGAGTACATGGCGACCTGCACGATATGTGACTCCTGCAAGCACGAGAGACGCCCACCCTATGGCTTGCTGGTAAGTCTTCCCATACCTAACAAGCCATGGGAGGTGGTGTCCTTGGACTTCATCGTAGACCTCCCTGTCTCCAGGGTGCAGGACACCATCGTTGTGGCTGTGGATCACCTGACCAAGATGGCACACTTCGTGCCGCTGCCACGACTTCCAAATTTCTGGAGACAGCGGAAGCATTCCTGGCCACGGTTTACCGGCTGCATGGAGTACCGGCACGGATAACAACAGACAGGGGCTCGCAATTCGTGTCCAAATTCTGGAAGGCCCTCTGCGGGAAGCTTGGCATCGAACACCGCCTCTCGAGCGTGTACCATCCGCAAACAAACGGCCAGACTGAGAGGGCAAACCAATGTCTCGAACAATTCCTCCGTTGCCACTGCACTTACCTCCAAGATGATTGGAGGGATCTGCTTCCCTTGGCTGAGTTTTCCCACAATAACTCCGTCAATTCTTCCACCAAACGCACGCCTTTTCAGGCCAACTATGGGTTTCATCCTGTTCCTCTTCCCTCGGAAATCATCCGCTCCAATAATCCTGCATCTGACGACTACCTTACTTCCCTACAGCAGCACCTAGTCGCCATCAAGGCGAACCTCCTGAATGCAAAGGAACGTCAGAAAGTTTATCATGATACCAGACATCGCCGACCCCCCGACTATCAGGTCGGGGATTTTGTGTGGCTGTCCACTAGGAATCTCAAACTCGGAACCCCCTCTCGCAAGTTCAGCAAACTTTTCATCGGTTTACCGGCGCGTGAAGGTGGTAAACGCTGCCGCCGTACGGCTTGCTCTCCCTGCTGCTCTCAGGATTCACCCTACGTTCCACGTCTCTCTCCTCAAACCATACCGTCGGGATCCTTTTGGGGAGAGGGTACCCCCAATGCCTCCGCCATGTGATGTTGACGGTGAGGAGGAGTTCGAAGTGGAGGAGGTACTCGACTCTCGCCGATTCCGGAATAGGTTGCAGTACCTTATCCGATGGAAGGGCTATGGACCGCACGAGGACTCGTGGGAGGACTCTGGAAACGTCCATGCCCCGCTGAAGGTCTCCCGCTTCCACAGGCGCTATCCTGCCCGTCCTTCTCCGCGTGTGAACCCTGGAAGGGTTCTCTTGAGGAGGGGGTACTGTAACAGCCGCAGCCTGGTCAGTGCTGGCGTCGCGGCTCGTGAACAGACTGCGCAGGCGCGCCGTGGGTCGGTGGCCCTGGGCCGCCAGTGTCAGAGGGAGATGTCCGCCGCTGCCTTACGGCGACGCCTTGCGCAGGCGCGTGGGAGGCCTCCTCCGTCGCTTCCCCGGGCAGAAAGAGGATAAGTTGCTCTCTGATTCCCGTCCTATAGCATTCCCGCTCATCCGCAGTTGCGATCCACTGTATCCCGTAGGCAACACTACAGGCGAGTGTGTTAATGCGACATGGATTTGTGCATGCACTCTCTGTCTCCACTGACCATGCTGCACGCTGCCTGCAGGGCCTGGCCGCAAATGCGACCCCTGCGACCCTGGTAGTTCCGCCAGTAGTTGTCAGGGTATGCCAAAACATTTCTTGTAATGATATCTAGTCAGATAATATCCAGTCAGGTAGATCCCTACACTACACAGTTAAAGGAGAACTATGGGGTTAAGGCTTTTCGCCATAGTTCTCCTTAGGGTAACGGGAGGACACATAGCGTGCTCCCGTCACCCTCAGCTCAGTATACCGCGAGCTACCGCTCACCTCCCGATCTACTAAGCTGACCTGTGACAGTCTCATTGTCACAGGTCGGCTAGAACTATGAGGTGAGTGAAAAGCACTCACCTCATAGCTCTCCTGTAACCCCCTTTTAATTGGTATTGATAAGAACTGTAATAGAAGCCACCTCACATGCATTTCTTGTACTTCAATGGCCCCATCAGACACCAACTTTCTACAATTACATCCTCCCTTGTGAAGGAACAGGAACAGCTTAGAGCAATTGCCTTTTCCTCCTGGTGTACTGTAGGACAGAGTTTCTCAACCTTTTTTTTAGTCATGGCACCCTTTAAAAGTATGCAAAATCACAAGGCACCCCAGTCTAAAATGTCATAGATTTTAAGGGGGACCCCACACAAAAAAGTGGTTTTGCCGTTAACATCGAAGTGCCCCCTTCAAATCAAGATTTCCGCTCCCCCTTTACATCAGTACCCCCCTTCACATTAGAAGCCCCACTTTCATATCAGAGTCACCCCCCCCCCTTTCACATCAGAGTTCCTCTTTTTTACATCAGGAGCCCCCTACAAAAAAGTCTTCATCCCCCCATCACATCACAGTCCCACTACCACAAAATTTCGAGGCACCCCTGAGGAGGCCAGGAGGCAAACCAGTGCGCCATGGCACCCTGGTTGAGAAAGGCTGCTGCTGTAGGAGCATGAAGGTTCCCAGATAGCAAGAAATTGTGCTGCAATTTTGAAAATGACTTGCTAAACTATTGCAGACTTGCCAAGCTTCACAATTTTGTTGCACAATTACATCAAGTCTGCATTGCAAGTCTCAACTAGAACTTGTGCTGCGAGTGTTCTGCAAGTCTTCAACTTGCCAGGAATATGTGCAGCAAGTTAACAAAATTACAATTTCCCCCCGCCACAAGTTTGTAGCAAGTTATCCTTGCTATCTGGGTTGTAGCTGGGCCCGCTCCACTGGACTGCTTATGTGGTCCGATCCGTGACCATATTGATTCGTACAAAGAAAAAGGATTAACTCGTCACAGGATAACGGGTTAGCAGTGGTCAATTCAGGGATCCGGACAAGCCAGTTAGTTGCATGAAAAAAATAATTTTATTGAAAAAGACATATAAGATAACACATTTGGCTAACTATCCCACCATAAAAACTTTAAAAAATACAGACAATCATAAATTAGATGTGGATCGATCCTCATTTGTTTTCAACATTAATTTCACCGTGGGGGGTAAATAACCGATGCAATTTCAGCGTCGCTACTTTTCCCTTTGTGAAATAGCCCATACATATACCGACTAGCATAGGCTGTATGGACTAAAAACGTATGGGTCCCAAATGTTCTCAAATTTAGGCATACAGTCTTTTAGGCGTGCAGAAAGTTTTTCGTTATAGAACGTCCAGTGGACTTTGTTTTTGACTTCCGATATGTTTAAGGAGGTTGACAGCCAAGCCCTGGCTATGGTACGTTTGGCCGCGGACAGTACCTGTAGCATTAGTTTGAATTGTTGGTTAGTGATAACTGACAGTTTAACATTTAGGAGAGCTGCCTCTGGGGTTGGTGAAATATGTGTGTTCATTAGGACAGAAATAATTTGAAAGACCTTACGCCACAATATGGCTACCACCGGGCACGACCACCACATGTGGGAATATGTACCTCTTTCTCCACATTCCCTAGTGCATAGACCATCACAGGACGGCACAAAGTGCATCGATAGCGTGGGTACTATATACCAACGGAGGAGCACCTTATAGTTGGCCTCAAGGGTCAACGCGTTTGTTGAGCATGATTTGGTGTTTTCCCAGATTTGGGACCAGGTATCTTCATCAATTGTGGCATTGAGATCTGCCTGCCAACGGTCCATATACGTGTGGTGTGGCGGGCCTATACCCGTTAGTAAGGAAGAGTATAGTTGTGAAATCAGTCCTGGGGCATGGTGTTCCTGACTGCATACTCTCTCAAACAATGTCATATGCGGGCCAGTTGTTGGAAATGTTATTTGTGATTGGATGAAGTGTTTAATTTGAAGATATCTAAACATTTCATTAGATGGGAAGTTATATTTAGATTGTAAATCTGAATACGGAGTGACCTGATTTACACCTATAAGGTCATGTAGGGTCGTTACTTTGTTATTGATCCAGTTTCTAAATGATGAGGGAGATTCGAGGCTCGGAGGGAACATAGGATTCCGAAGTATAGACAACAGTGGGAGATGTGGGGAGATGAGTCTGCTGGAATATTTGACTGAGTCCCATATCTTGAGGGAGCGCCGGGTGATAGGATTAGTGAGGGAGGCTCTTGTTGTGGAAATTTTATTAGGATGTGTTTTTAGTGTATTGTAATGTTTTGTCATTAGTCTCTCAGTGTCTAGGTAAATAGACACTGGGGGATTAATCCATTGGAGGAGATTTCTTATGCGCGGCGGAGCAGTGTCTTCTTGGCGAATGTATGGACGCCGGCTGGGGCCCCCCGTGCAATGCATGGATTTATTGGCTTGCGTGGATACATTTGTTTGGAACGCCGTATATGAAAGGAACGTGCGTTTGTTCTCTCTGGTGTGCCTGATCAACACGCTAGGGATAATGACGTTGTCCCTGTGAATGAGCGCGCATGAGAATCCTAGTAACGTTATGTGGCATTGCTCACTGAGCAATGCTGGATAAAGTCACTCCGGTGGTGATAGATTATTCTACTAATGTGATTGTTCTACTAATGTGTTTTGTAGACTGGCTATGTATTGAGGAAGTGCTTGTTAACCTCACTTCCTGGTTTGCTGGTTGTTGAAATCATCTGTTGGTTTTGCTATCACTTGCCCCACTTCCTGTCTTGCCCCATTTCCTGTCTCGCTGTTTGAGACACCCCTTCCTGTCTGACATCACTTCCTGTTGGGCAGGTATAAACAATAAACATACCTGTGTTCAGGTCTCTAAGCATGGGATTAACGAACAAGCAACATCTGTCTCCTCACTCTACATGACTCTATAGAAGGGGATACTTCCAGTCCTTGCATAAAAGAGCGTAGTACAACGGGGGAAATTCTTTGCGCTTGGCGCAGCTTAATGCGACATGGATTTGTGCGTTGAACCAAGTGAATTTCCATAACACTCTGGCACTTGGTCTTAGCCATAGGAGATTGTCTATGGCAATGGGGTCACAATCTATCGCTTCTAGAGAGACCAACAACGGCGGTTCATTTTTGTCATGATATTTGGCTATAGTAGCTATTTGTGCAGCTTGGAAATATTTTTGAAGATTTGGGACCCCCAGACCTCCATCTGGTCTGCTGTGGTACATCACTGATTTGGGGAGGTGAGGTTTCTTATTGGCCCATATGAATTTGAAGATATTGTGTTGGAGTACCCTGAAGACATGGGACTGAACAAAAACTGGCAAGACTCTAAAGGGGTACAGTAGCTTAGGCAATAGGGTCATTTTGATTGCAGTGATTCTCCCCAACCAGGAGAGGGGGTATGTGGCCCATATTTTCAATAGATTGGTGAGTTTGGTAATTAATGGTGGGTAATTAGCCGCGTATAGGGAGGGAAGGGAAGGGGTGAGGTGAATTCCTAGGTAGGAGATTGCAGTAGGTTCCCACTTAAAGGGAAATTTCTTTTCAAGCGGTGGTATTAGGTGTGGAGGTAGGGATATATTCAATATTTTGGATTTCGCTGGATTAACCGTTAAGCCCGAAAGTTCTTTAAATGTATCCAAGAGCCGCATTAGGTTAGTGAGAGACGAGTGTGGATTAGAGATGTAGAGCAAGATGTCATCTGCAAAGAGACAAAGTTTATGATGTTGCCCAGCTACTGATATACCAGTGATGTTGGGGTGCGTTCTTATTAATGCCTTATGCATGTCTAGAGATAGAAGGAGCGATGGAATATTGCGTTTTCTGGCTATGCCTATTAGGAGGAAAGTTCTGCGAACATTATCTCCAGCTTGGCGACGTGGCATGAAGCCTACTTGGTCCTTATGAATAAGGTCCCCGATTAGTCCATTCAGTCTGGTTGCCAGTATTTTAGCTAGAAGTTTTATATCAATATTCAATAGCGAAATTGATCTTTAATTCGACCAGGTAGTGTTATCTGAATTCAGTTTAGGGATCATGCATACTGTAGCCGTTAGGGATTCTTGCCGGAAACTACCACCTGTCCGTAGGGTATTGAGTTCATCAGTAAGCATTGGGGTCAATTGCTCGTTAAACTTTTTATAATAGGCTGCCGTGAAACCATCTGGACCAGGCCTTTTGTTGGGCTTGAGAGATTTTATGGCGATTTGTACTTCTTCATTTGATATTGGCCTGTCTAGTGAATCTCGTTGGAGTTCTGAGAGGGTTGGGAGTGCCAAGTTAGCTAATGTTTTGGACATTAAGTCTGTATTTAGAGGTTCCTGAGCTTGATATAGTTTAGATAGGTGTTGCGCAAATTCCTGAACTATCTTGCGGGGATTGCTGGATAAGGTCCCATCTGACAATTGCAGACGCAGTGGCTTTTGGTGAAGGTCTATTTTCCTGAGTCTACGGGCTAGCAAAGAATCTTGCTTATTGCCTTGGATATAACATTTGTGTTGGGTCCTACGTAGGCTCTTATCCGCAATATTGGCTAAGAGTAGATTTAGGTCTCGCTTAGCTGTATCCAGCAATGTTTTGTTGTGTGAAGAAGGGTGGGCATTGTATGTTAGAGTACGAGACAAGTATATGTCTTCTAATTTTTTTAGACATGTTTGCCTTTTCTTTTTAAGAGCGGATGCAATCCGAAGGCATTCACCCCTAAGGACTGTCTTGTGTGCTTCCCATAGGGTCATGGGGCAGATATCTGGGGTGTTATTAATATGTATGTATTCTGTGAGAGCTGTTTGTATAGTGGAGCGAACATTATCGTCAGTTAGTAAAGAGTCGTTCAGCGATCATGTGCGGTCGACTGAATCAGACCAAAAGGAGGACATATAGATTATAACTCCCTGGTGGTCCGTCCATGAGAAAGGTTGGATGATGGCTTCAGTAACTGACGGTAACGTGGCATGTGAGGTGAAGAAATGATCTATCCGAGAGGATGAGTCATGTGGGTTCGAGTAGAATGTGTATTCTCTAGAGGTCGGTTTAGTTCACGCCAACAGTCCACTAGCGCATGTTGGGATAGCAAACGACGGAACGGTCTAGATGTGTCTGAAGGCAATATCACTGTGTTGGATCGGTCCATACTAGGGTATATTGTCAGGTTAGAGTCGCCACCTAGAAGGAGAGTTCCCTTTTGGTGTGTTGCAATCACAGAAAGTAAATGTCTAAAGAAAGGGAGCTGATTAGAATTGGGTGCATAGTATGTGACAATAGTGGCTTCCACATCACGTAATGTACCTATCAGGATAAGATATCTTCCGGAAGGGTCTGGAATTTCCTTCTGGCATACAAACTGCGCCGAGCACCCAAAGCCGATCAGCACCCCTCTGTGTTTTTTGTCTGCATTGGCCATGTGGACTTGTGGGTAATGGTGATGGAAATATTTCGGGTATGAGGATTGTGAAAAATGGGTCTCCTGCAGACAGATTATGTCCACGTGTCTGGAGCGGAATTACGTCCAGGCCAAAATGTCTAGATGAGGGAAGAAAAATTGGGGGGAGGGACAGGAGGTCTACCTCCCGCATCGCAGGGGAACCCACGATAGGTTATATAAGTGCAACAACTGGAAAAATAATAACGGTCACAATCACATTGTCGGTACAATCTATCTAGCCTTTGAGCTACAGAGCAAAATGAGAGAACTATTAACAACAGATTCAAAATTCTAATTCTCAATAACTGTCTCCTAACTATCACACAGTAATGATTAGTTTCGCATACAGGTAAACCTTGTAGACTGGTCATAACCAGTTGGTATTAAAGGTTTTAAAGGCATGGACGGTTGTTGTACATGTGTCTGTGGGATGAGGTCGGGTGACCATTATAATCTCTATAACGTATAAAATCAACAGAAAATAAACAATTACGTGTGATCCCACACATATTATGTAGGAGCAACTTCTGTGGACCCATAGTTACCCTCAGCCGACCGATTCAGAATCCGAGTGTCTTGTGACTGATCTAGTTGTTGGATGGGGTGGTGACGACCTCCCAGAGGATCTCTGCTGGGAGAAGGACGATGTTTTCATGTGTGCGATTCGATCCAAAGTGGAGGGTGGAGAGCGAGGACCTGGTGAATCAGGGTTAAGGTGCAGTTCCTCAAGTATGGCCTCGAGCTCCGTCAGTGAAGAAGCTTGATGTTGTCTGCCTTGGTAGGAGAACGACAGCTTAAAAGGGAATCCCCATCTGTACAGGATCTTGTGCTGTTGAAGGGTGCGTAGTGCCGGTTTCATTTCCCTCCGTTTCGCTATGGTGATGGGGCAAGATCCGCAAAGATTTGATATTCATGCCCTTGAAACACGAGGGGTTGTTTGGCGCGTGCTTCCTGAAGTATGGTTTCATTGGAGCGAAAATATAGGAATTTCGCGATGATGTCACGTGGCGGCCCCTCTGGTTTGCGGCGTGTTAGGGCTCTATGGATCCTTTGAAACTCTAATCTTTCGTGTGGTATGGACGGAGCCAATTCTTGGAGCAGTGCCGTGGTGAATGCAGGGAGATCTAGTATGGATTCTGGTATCCCCCTTATCCTGATGTTGGAGCGGCGTGACCTATTCTCCAGATCTTCCATCTTGGATAGGAGAATGGCATTGTCTTCTTTCATAGCATCCAGCTCCCTGTCATAGGCCTCTAGGGTTACCACTGTGACGTCCATTCTGGATTCCAGGTCTGCGGTTCTGTGGCCCAGATCACGGATTTCTTTAGTAAGCTTGTCTGTGATCTGCTTGGACGTTTGCTGCAGAGCTTTCTGTAGCATTCTGTCAATCCTTTTTAACAGGTCTTTCTGTGATGTGTCAGCCCTGGTGGGGGAGAGATAGCTGGCCCTGCTGTCTGTGTCATCTGTGTTAGAGTGAGAGGGGGAGGCTTGCTGTGGCTGCCGGGCTTGTGTAGGCTGCGGCGCCATCTTGGCAGGGGTGCGGGTCTGCCTCTCACCTGTTAATCTCCCTCTTGACTGGGATCTCGGGCCGGCGGAGGACATGGCCGTGACACCCGTTCCTTGCCCCGTCTGATGCTGCAGTTATTGCCGCGATGTGGCCGGGGTGAGCGGCGCGGGTTCCCCTGCTATGCCGGAGGGACACGGAGCTGCTCTAAAACATGTCCGCTCCGGATTACCGCGCGCATGCACCCCCTAGTGATTCTATCTGTGTGAAGACAGCTTAAGAGCATTGACTGCTAAGGAACTGTGCCATTACAGTTCCCTACTTCTCTTTATTGATTTTTACATTTGAATATAGTAAGGTCGGGTTAAGAGCCCTGTCAGCTTTTGTTTGCCCCCTGTGTCCCATTGGGGATATTTTGCTTCACTTCAAGTCCAATAGCCAAAACAGGAAGTGAGAAGAAATCTCTCCAAAGTTAAATAAATCCCTGATGGTCAGCAGGGTCACTCGAACCAATGTCCCCATTGGAAGCTTTCCGCTTTCCCCTTTGTTCTTGTTCTGATGACATCCCCAAATATGACTTTCAGTGATCTCAGTCACTAGGACAAATAGTGGGAGTAAATCTCCCTAATGGGGACATAGACAGCCATAAAAACCTGATAGGTGTTCTAATCCCTCTCCACTCCAGAACTAAAAAAAAAAAAAAAAAAGTTTGGGCTTCTGTTGCACTTTAACTTATATTCAGTTTAGTGTTTACACTTGTTGTTAGGTGCTGCTGTAGTCCATTACTTGCATTACATACATTGAATTTATGTACCATTCTTGTATGATTGAAATTAAGGATATGCGTTCTGCAATACTATTTTTGTATCAAATTACAAAGAACAATGTTGGCTTCTGTTTGAAAATCAAAGTCAATGACCTGGAGACAGACTGCAATTAATGCAAACAGTAAGAGTAGTAGAGCAGCCTGCCAAAGCAGTTTTGAACTTAAATTAACCCATAATGGACAATTTGCATATTTTTGTGGCCTCTCAATCAGATCCTCTAAAGAGTCCCTCTTTTTAGTCTAATGTATGAACCTTTATTAAAAATATACATTATATACTATCAAACATGTTATACTGGACTAAACCTTTCATCCAAACTCTATATCATTTCCACTCTTATCCACAAAACAACTGTGGATTGACTCAATCATTTTTTGCATAGTAATTCTCCGTGGTCCATGTAACTGGGGGTTGAGCAGGTAAATGTCCTTTGCCTACATTCATTGGGCTGAAAGATGTCTTTTTTTCCTATTTCAGAAAGTTGTGAGATATTTACAGATCTTCACTGTACTGTATTGCTGTGGATAGCTTAAAGTGACACTAAACTCAGGTGTTAAATCTTAGAAATGCATTCAAGTACCCTAACTGTTTAAAAAAATGTATCTTATTTGTGTATCACTCGGCTGTAGATCCTCAATTAATCTCTGAATTGGTGCTGACACTGTCGTTTCTTCTGGAGAGTGCCTACTTGTGTTCCCCATGGTCCCTTTGTGTGTTATACAGTAGCCAACACTCCAGATGGAAGGACAGTGTCAGCATGAATTCAGAGATGATTTGAGCATCTACAGCTGAGTGATACACACATAAGATACATTTTTGTTAATAGTTAAGGTACTTGAATGCATTTTTAAGATTATACTACTGAGTTTAGAGTCACTTTAAGTAGCAACCAGTACTGAGTATCTGATCCCAATAAACCAGCTCTGCATAAATGTATTAGCATTTTGAAGACATACAAAGTTATTTATTTTCTTTTAGATTAGATCAGAACCTTTTTAGATGTATTTTATTTTGATGGTGCTACAAACATTTGGTGTTGTTTAAAGTTGAACTACAGTTTGTTTTTTTATTTAAGAAGCAAATATTACTAAAAATAAAAAGCAGCTTTTGCTGCAAAAGTGCCATGCAGCCCAGATGTGTCCCCTGCTGGGAAGGGGAGAGATCTCCTACTATTACTACACTGGATGGTGCCATAACATGAGTGCCGTTCAGTGCAGCGGTAAGGACCATCCTGTAAGGGAACCAAGAAATCAGACAGAAACTTAAAGTACAGGTTTAAAAAAATAAAAGGAGTTTATTGAAAACTACAATAAACATAAATAGCAAATAACAATGGAGAAAGTCCAGGACCTCGTCTGTGCCAAGCGATAGGTCAGATGCCAATGCAGGTAGCCAATCAAACCAGGTCAGGGAACACAGAACAGGGTGAATGGAAACAATAGCCAGAGTCAGAAACCAGGAGATCAGTCAGCCAGAGCCAGAGTCATACACGGAGAACAGGAACTGCAGCAGAGCACTTGGTAGATCAGAACACGAGCAATGGTGGAGACTGAATGACAAGCTGACGGGTAAATAGTGAACTGGTGTTTGCATCATCACTCTGAGACAGGAATTTGGCAGAAGTTTTGCCAGTAGTTGGAGAATGATGATGTTAATGGGTTTGATCATAAGAGGGCTCCTCAGAGGAACAAACAGTGTCACAAACACAGCAAAAAGCCATGCTGCCAGCAACTGGACAAGGAAGGGTAAGAAACCCTGGCATAGCCCCACAGCTGTTTATGAACTTCTGTTGTTCCCAGAGAGAGGAACTTTACCTGGAACAAAGGACTTTCAATACCTGGACTAAGTAAGGCCCAGCTGAGTGAGAGCTGCAAGCTTCTTTTAATTTTTACATTTAATTTGCAACTGGAAGCCTGTTCCCTTTCTGCTACTATTGCTGGAATAGACAACTTGTCTAATCCCAGTAATATACTATATATATTATATTGTTACATAGTTACATAGTATTTGAGGTTGAATAAAGACATTAGTCCATCAAGTCCAACCTATTAGGATCTCATTCTAGGAGTACCTGTACCCCTATATATTACAGTCCCTTAAGAAATCGTCCAAAAGTTTCTTGAACAATTCCACATTATTTGCTGAAATCACCGCCTGTGGCAGTGAGTTCCAGACCCTAACTGATCTTACTGTGAAGAACCCCCTTCGCCCCTTGTGCTGGAATTTTTTTTCCACCAATTTTAGGTGGTGGCCTCTAGTTTTTGTAATGGAGTTAATTTTAAACAGTTTATCGCTAATGTTGTAAGGAGAACATGCTCAACTTGTATTGGCAGCAGTTTTTTCCTGGCCATTTTCAAGGCTAATAGGAAAGCTATTGCTAAAAAAAGGGCATGGGGAGCTGGGCACTGTCATGGAGTACATTATAGCAACCGGGAATACATGTAGGTGAACAGCCGCATTAGTTTGATGGGTTTGCGAATGAAAAACTTGTTGGGTTTCCTTTGAACACACGTCTGATCTGAACCCCAATCTTACCCCTGCTTATGGCAGTTGCATTGTTCCCTTTGTTCGGAGCCAGCCGCTCCAGAGGAAAATTGTCTAAAATCAATAGGAACTGTTTTCCCGAAAGGTAATACCTCAGTGATTTTAGTACCCATTTGATGACCAGGCACTCCCTTTCTACCACTGATTGGTTCCTCTCTGCAGGTGTTAGTTACTGTCACGGGGATGCTAATGGATGCTTATCCCTATTCATTTCCTGGGGCAAGACTGGTTCCAGGCCAACATCAGAGGCATCAGATTTGATAAGAAATTCTTGACTTTAGTTGGAGGTGGTTATAACTGGTCCCCTACATAATACTACCATCATTCTATAAAAATCTCCCTCTAATTTCACTATGGTGGACTTGGCCCCTTTGGTGAGATCCATAATTGGAGCTGCTATCGTAGCAAAGTCAAGCTGGCCATACACTGGTCAAATGTTGGATGAGACTTGATAACATTTGACCAGGCCCTATTGGGCCCCCCGCTATTTTTTGATATGTAGATTTTACATTTACTTTTTTCATCAGGGGTGTGGGCTAACAAGGTGGATGAGGTTGTGAAGAGTTTTTCTCGTTCAGCTCGGAGAAAAAACTAACAGGCTATAGCCAGCTTGAGGCACAAACCACTGTTAGTATCCTACAATCTTTAGAAAGGTTCCAACCTGTTTGTTTTTTTGTTTTTTTTTACACTGGCTAGGCCAAACCTTTCATTGCTTTACTCTTGTCCAATAGAGAGTTTCTGGCCCCCTGCCTAATGCTGAAGCCCAAATACTTCCAGACCTATTTCCAGTCATTTTTTGGGATTGGCTTTTAGCGTTGACTAATGAATGGAATCCAAAACTGCCTGCACCCTCTGAAGGTAGGAATCCCAGTCAAGACTAAAAATGAAAACATCATATAGTTATGCGGGGCTTAAAACCTATCTCCAAGAGAAATAAATTCCCCTTGCAGTGGGGCTAGCCCAGCACTGCAAGGGTTGACTGCTTGTTAATTGTCCATGGGACCTAGGAAAATAACTTTTACTTGCTCGAACCCACTGCTGCTGGCTCTAGGACTGGCACTCACATTTTTTTCCCCCTATGCTCCGGCAGTCTATGGCATGCTGACATAATCATGTACAAGGCAGAGTCTATAGAACAGCATTATACATGAGGACAAGGAGGGACACAAGCTGGAGCGTAGGGGAGACTAGGAGAGCAACAAATGCCAAAGGAGTGAGGATCTAAAAGTCCTCTAAATTGGTACCCTAGACATCAACGAGCAGTTAACCCTTGCATTTCATTTAATAATCTGGTAAGTGATTACCAAACATTTCATTTAATAATCTGGTAAGTGATTAATTTGAAATATAAATGGTCATCTATACTACACATGCTACAACAGCAAAGAAAATAAATGAAGATGTGTGATTTCTTCTATTTGATTAAGCTAAATGTTTCTGATCAGATTATCAAATGGTCGTATTAAGATTAAAACAGTGGACGATGCTTATGTAATGTGTATTAAAGCATAAACTTAGGGGTCTATTCACGAAGCTGCCGAAGGATCTAGCCGTAGCTTCGGCCCCAGGACCCCTTCGGTTCACTATAGCCCGTACAGCTCCCGTACCTGGCCGAGCGGCTCAGTCGAGCCGAACGCGTATGCAGCCGGACAATAGGAAACTATTGGGCGGAGCTAGCTGTCATTGCTAGCTCCGCACAATCGTTTTCTATTTACTTTTTTAAAACTATTTTTCTGTTCTGCTCGGTCCCTCTAAGGGACCTACACTTCGGGTCGGCCGAACAAGCTGAGCATTATCGGTCGACCCGAAGCCATGTGAAGCAAGCCGATGTACGGCTGATTTAAGTCGATGTACGGCTGAAATCAGCCTTACCAGCCTAAAGTGAATAGCCGAACAGTGTTCGGCTCACTTCACTTCAGGTCGGTCATTCACTCGGCTGCCTACGGCAGCTTAGTGCATAGACCCCTTAGTCATTTCCATCTGTAGGCGGTGCGATAGGGTGACTGTGCAGGACCTAATTTGAAAGAAAGGGACAGAGCATTGTCACCGTATACCAGAAAGTTTCCCCGAACCTGGACCTTCTTAGCAGGATCACCAGATATTAACCACTTCCGGGCCGCAATACGTACATATACGGTGGCCTGCAGAAGTGACTAAACCAAGAACATGGCTGCTGCTGCCGGCGATGGGTGTTAATGTACGAGCGATCCGGCATCTATACAGCTGCCGGATCGTTTGTACGGTGCGGTGCTGTCTTCACTCCCCCTCCCACTGGGACTGCTGTCGGCTTCCCGGGCTCTGCTGACTCCCATGCAGGGCCCAGGACTGGTACAGTGGGTCTCCCCGCAATGATCAGAGAGAGAGCGGCTGATCTCTCCTCCGATCACTGGACCCAGAAGTGATATGTATTACATCACTACCGGTGTCACTCTTACAGTCTCCGGCTCTAAGAGCCAGGAGAAGAAGCTGGGAAAGCAGATCTCCACTTCCTCAGCTTCTTTGGGGTCCCTAGGTGACATTAGGAGTCTGAAAGACCCCTGATGTCTCCAGAAAGAGGACCTGTCACACCCTATCTGCTATTACATAGGGGGCTTGTTAGCCTCTACGTGAAAGCAATAAAGTTAGTGTAAAAAAAAAAATAAAAAAAAAGTATTTAACAAATAAAAGAATTTACGTAACATATGAGAAAATTAAAAAGTTTTTTTTAAAGTCCCCTGCCCCGTCCACATGCATGCACATACATACGCAAACACGGGTTTGTGCACCTACATGCAAAAAAAACCTGAATTTGTGCTACACATGTTACATATCGCAGCGAACGTCGGAGTGAGAGCAATAATTCTAGGCCATCAATCACTGTTAACACTAAAATGATGAGCGGTAAAAGCTTTTAAAGTGTCCCCTATGGCAAATTTTGGGTATTGAAGTTTTTTGCAGCTTTACTGCAAACACAATTTTAAGGCTTGACATGTTTGGTATCTATTTACCCGACGTGACCCCATCTTTTATATTTTACAAAAAAATTGGGTATTTTATTCTGTTTCTGTGCACTAAATTTCATTTTAGTGTATTTTATCCTAAAAATACTGGTTTGATAAACATTTGCAAAATACCGTGCGACATAAAAAATTGCAACTAGCATCTTTTTATTCTACAGGGCCTCTGCTTTCCGAAAGTATATCATTGTTTGTGGGTTTGAAGCTGTTTTCAAGCCAAAAATTCAGATTATATCATGTGTGTGCAAATAGTAAGAAATTGCTCCGGACAGCAAGTGGTCAATCCAAAAAAAGCTGCAGATTTTGAAATATTGAAAATGACTTTTGAAATAACATGAAAATGTTATAGTTGTATGAGATTTAGTGATTGGCGCTGACCTATAACTGAATTACTTTTTGAACAGATCATGTTTTTTGCAAAATAGAAATAATTTTGTAAATCATCAAAGCTTTTTGCAAATGACTGAAAGCACAATTTCTAGTACATTCTGCTGAATGACAGGACATTTCTGACATAATCTGAAAGGGAAATCTTTGGTTCTTTGGTATTTTCTGCTTCATTTTTATGATGAAAAGCAACAGAGCAATGTATCCTGGAGCTGGAACCTGTCATGTCTTTTTAATAACTGGCTTCTTTAAGTATACTTTTTTTTCCTCATGAATGCCAAAGAAATGTTGAATGCTGTGAATACATCCCTTTCCACCTGCTTTTCAGGTTGCTTAGCTGAGAAGGTGGAAAAAAATGATGTTAAACCTGTCAGCTCAGTACAATACCTCTGGTATTTGCTAAACCACTAAACGATGTAACCTGTCCATAAGCTTTGAAAACAATTCAAAGTTATTAAAGCGCACCTGTCATAAATAATATGGCGGTTGGCATTGTTGGCCTTCTTATGAAAATGCTGGTCGGCTGGCTGTGTTCTGCTTTAATGCTACTGAGTCACTGACCTAGAAGCAGACTGCCAATCAAACAGCAATTGAAAGTCAGAGGAAAGTTGGAATGCCATTTTCAGAAGGAGGGAACAACATTGGCAACCTATATCTATCAATTATGATAGATTTCCTTTAACCTTTCACTGCCACAATGTAAGGAATAAGTTGCCAGCAGTGTGAGCTATTTACATTTCCTTAGAAGACTGTCGAATTTCTAGTGGAAATAATTTGGGTGGCTGTAAATCTGGCCGATCACTTCCACAGGTACACTTTCCACAGGTACACTAACATGTCCCTTCCCCCCATCTGACCCCCTCTACTAAGTATCCCAGGCACTGCTGCCCCTCCTGGGTGAAGGAAGAGCAGAGGATGATCAGTGAATAGAAAGCCCCCTTGTGATATTGGGTAAGATAAGTGAAAAAAGTTTAATATATTAAAGTTTAATAAAACACATACAAATATCCCCAAACATTTTAACCACTTGCTGACCAGGTGTTTACACCCCCTTCCTGGCCAGGCCATTTTTCAGTAATCAGGGCTGAGGTACTTTGACTGACATTTATTCAGTCATTTTATACCATTTTTTGGGGACAGATAGAGCTTTCTTTTGGTGGTATTTAATCACCACTGGGTTTTTTTCTTTTTTACTATATAATAAAAAAAGTACCAACATTTTTGTGAAAAAACTGTTTTCCCTATGTTATAAAAACAATTATATTTACCCGAATATTGGGTATAATATAAAAGATGGGATCACGTCAGATAAATAGACACCAAACATGTCAAGTTTTAAAATTACGCGCACACAGAAAGCAGAGATCTGCTTCATCAGCTTCTTCTCTGGTTATAGCAGCCAGAGAAATGACAGCTAAAGGCGGAAGTGATGTGATAAACATCACTTCCGCCTTCAAGCATCAAAGGAGAGATCAGCAGTGGGGGAATGCTGATCTCTCCTCAGTTGTTAGTGTAAGGAGCCGTTGTGCCAGCCCCGGGCCCGCAGGGGGGACAACGGAGCCCAGGATAACCAGCAGTGGTGGTGGAGGGGGGGAGCGTTTTGAAGCCGGGAGAGCAGAGGGGGCAGCTGCACTTTGTCATCATACAAGCGATTGCACCGCTATAGAACGGTTATATGTCACAGCCGGCACCGGCTGTTAACTGAATTTTGTGGAATTCTGCTCCCGCACTACAGGACGCTCACAAACAGAAAACAAAAGTCACATACATACACGTTCACCTGCCTGGAAGAGTCCGCCGTCCACCCATGTATTTACAATGACGGATGGCAAGTGGTTAAAGTCCCTTCCAACCCCACAGATATAAGGGTAAAACACTAGCATTTGGGTGGGCCTACATTTTATTGTGCCACACATATTATATATCGCCGTGCACGCCAGAGTGACAGAAATAATTCTAGGGCCATCAGTCACTGTTAGTGCAATACAGGTGACATGTTAAAATGTTTTTATAGTTCTCTGTGGACAATTTGGGCACCAAAGTTTTTTGCCGTTTCACAAACGTACGTAATATTGAGGCTTGACATGTTTGGTTGCAATTTACTCAATGCAACCTCATCTTTTATATCTTATCATAAAATTGGGTATTTTATTGAGTGGGTGTGCACTAAAATGAATTTGAATGCATTTTTACTGAAAATTTGGCCTTGATAAACAGTTGCGCTAGATCTCTGCTTTCGAAAATATATAATTTTTTAGGGTTTAGGTAATCATGCCTAAAATGTGCACTTTAACATGCACTCAAAAAATGTGAAAAGGGTTAAAACAAATGGTTCCTAGGATAAACATGGAGGCTGCCGTTGCTGACTCCGCAGGTGCTAGTTGTCTGTCATGCAGGCCCCCTGGCTTCAATACATTAGGTCACTGACCAAGAACCGCATAGATAAGGACTTTTGACTTTATTCTGAATGTCCTGATCTGCCTACCTGTTCTGGATCAGTTTCTCAGAAAGTATCTCAGGGGCCAGGAAGTCAGCATAGAAACCTTATCGGCATTTGTTTGCACCAGACAGGTTTTGCATTCCAATACAAGTCTATGAGAATGCAAAACCTCCCTCAAATAGGTTAAATGCAGGTAAGAAGCAAGTCAGTTGCAGGAAAATGCATCTCTCAATGAACTCTGAATGAGCTGATGACATGTTGATGCCTTTATCCACAACACAGGCTCTAACAGACAAGCAACTAGCCTTTTATAGAAGGAGGCAGTTTCCATTTTATCCTATAGGTCTATTTTAAAATGTATCTAAAGCCAAATGTACTTTTTTTTTGTTTTGGATAAATTGGTGAGGGGTTAGAACCCCTGTCAGGTTTATATTGCTAACATACAACACACTGTGCAGCACTATTTCTCAAAACTAATGGAGTATGATGCACGGCCAACAATGTCATCAGAAAGCAAAAATAGTCAGCACTCCTTAAACACTATGGGGGGAGGGGGGGGGGGTTTTATCAAAACTGGAGCAGAAGAATCTGGAGCAGTTGCCTATGGCAACCAATGAGCTTTTCTCTTCAACTTGTTCAGTTAAGGTTTGAAAATGAAAGGTGGATGCTGATTGGTTGCCATGCACAGCTGCTCCAGATTTTGTCTGCTCCAGTTTTGATACATTCCCCTATGTATTAAAACAGAGGCATTAGTAGCTTATATTTGCAAAAAAATGTGAAAATGTGAAATGTGAAAACTCCACCACAGCTCTATAGTGTGGTCCCTAATCTAACAAAGCTCCCATCCTGAGACATGAACAGTTATAAATAGATTAAGCAGGTACAGTATGCCTGGAGGTAACTAATTCCTCCTTAAAGGTGCAGAGACACGCCAGAAGTAGTGATGGGCTCTGGCGTGTTCGCAGCTCCACGTGCCGAGCCCGCCAGGAAGCTGACAGAGCCAATCACAGGTACTGAGACATTATCCAGGTCCGCAGCTGCAGAGATCGGGAAATGTCTCCGTGCCTGTGATTGGCGCTGCGGCGCTGTCAGCATCCTGGCGGGCTCAGCACGTGGAGCTGCGAACAAGCCGGAGCCCATCACTAACCAGAAGCTATCTGGGACCATACTGGGGAGATTCACCCTCTTTATTTGTCCTGGGAGGTCAGAGGAAATAAACTTGTGACCATATGAGACTATCAACCTCCCCCTTCCCCCACCATTTGGTTTCTACTTATTTATCTCAACCCTAAAGATTGAATGAGAAAAAGCATTTGATTCTCCCATCCATGCTAATGAGTGTGAACAGAAGTCTCCACTGTTGGCTATACACTGCTAGGCCAATAATGTTCCACCCAGCTCAGTCATTTGTTGATGCTTGCAGGGCCACCCATGGCTCCGGTTGATTCTAGATACATAAAATTTATACCTACATCATTTTTCTTTTATAGATAAGGGTCTCTTTAAATATGCTGTTGAGCATTGAATTCAGGGTATATGGAGCATCACCATTTGTATGGATACAGTAGTAATATCTTTTTCTTCTCTCCTCACCAATATAATTACACACCTGAGACCAAGGGAAGTACAGGTGCACAGGGGAATTAGCGATCTCAGACCAGCTACAGCGTTGGCGAAGTGCACAATAGATGCTAAAGGGCAAACAGGGATGTATATATTGTGCCATTTGTTTGTTGTAATCTGTGATGAGCATGTGACCTACATGGAATATTACCTGGGGGGATACAGAACAATACTTAGTTTTAAATAATTAATGCATTCTGCAGGTGATGGCCACATATGCATCTACATAGTGATTAGCACCACTTTTTGTTTGTGCTTGTATCTGGAGCAGACAGAATCAGGAGCAGTTGCCCACGGCAACCAATCAGCTTCTATCTTTCATTTTCAAATCTTAACTAAACAAACTGAAGAGAGAAGCTCATTGGTTCCCTGGGCAACTGCTCCAGATTTTGTCTGCTCCAGTTTTGATAAATCCCCCTCAGAGTGTTCTTGTCTGGGCATTTGTATTGTTCAGTATGTTCAGTAGGAAGAAGAGTGTTTAATAGTGTAATATTCTTTTCATTTCTGTTTTTCTGAAGGACTGTGAAAATGGGTGCATATCTATATGGAGCAGACTTACTGCCTATGCTGCCTGTGATACTACATTACAAACGCTTTCATGCTACACTCATCCTCATTCTTATTTACCAGGACAGTTTTGTAGTTGGTCCACACCCAATCAGGATGTTGCAAATCGTATTGGTCATAGTTGTACCCCAGTTGTACCCCCAACCTAACAAAACATTGGTCATAGTTGTACCCCAGATAGCAAGCAATTGAGCTGCTAGTTTGAAAATGACTTGCTAAACTATTGCTAGACTTGCCAAGCTTCACAATTTTATTGCACAATTACAGCAATTCTGCATTGCAAGTCTGCAGATCAACGTGCTTTTCAAAAGTGCTGTGCACTTGCAGACAGTGGTGTATTCTGGTTTGGGGCTGCCCTAGGCAAGGCAAAACTCGCCATACACACTAAATTTCCCCCACCCCTTCCTGTTTAATACTTTTTGCGTAACCTGTCCGTCGCTGGATACAGTGCACACGCTGTATCCAGCTTTTGACATATACCGCTATTAGCGTAATTAGCGTAGCAGGAAAGCTTTGGTCTCAGGGGGGCTGTGCAGGATATGTGGTGGGCTCCGCAGGGTCCAAGGGGGGATTTGCAGGATCTGTGGTGAGCTCTGTGAGGTCTATGGTGGGCAGAGCCCACCACGGATCCTGCATAGACCCCTTGAGACCCTGCAGAGCCCCCACACAGATCCTGCACAGCCCCCCTGAGACCTGGCAAAGCTCCCCGCAAATCCTGCACAGACCCCTGAGACCCTGCAGTCTGCAGGATCTCAGGGGGCTGTGCAGGATCTGTGGTGTGCTTTGCAGGCTGCAAAGCCCCCCACAGATCCTGCAAAGCCCACCACAGATCCTGCAGAGCCCATCAAAGGGTATTGCACAGCCCACCTGAGACTCTTTGGTGGGCTGTGCAGAATCTATGCTGGGCCCTGCCAGCACAGTCGTCCTCCTACCTTGCACAGGAAACCCAGCCTCCTCTGCTGCCTCTGCGCCCAATCGCCTCAGCTTCGCCGCCCGACTGGAGCCTCAGCGACGCCTCCCGCCTTCTCCGTTGCAGTCTTCAGTAACCCGCCTCCTCCATCTTCACCCCGCCTCTTCCATCTGCTCTGTCTCCGCCCCCTGTTGCTCCGTTCCCCATCTTCTCCTGCTCCCACACCCGGCGCTTCCTCCCCGTTCACATTAGGCAGCCAGGCTGCCAGTTTCAGAGCAGCCCGTCTGCCTAAATGTTTTGGGGGGCGGCATTTTTGCCGCCGCCCTGGAGTCTGCCGTCCGAGCCAAACGCCTTGTTTGCCTCGCGGCAGATACGCCCCTGCTTGCAGAGCTCTTGCTAAGACCTGCAGGACTCTTGCTGTAGACGCGCCAAGCAAATTTGCTACAAATTCAAAAAGTATCCACTAGAACTTGTGCTGCAAGTGTTCTGCAAGTCTCCAACTTGCCAGGAATCTGTGCAGCAAGTAAACAAGAATTACAATTTAACCATGTCACAAGTTTGTGGCAAGTTATCCTTGCTATCTGGGATCTTTCACTAATGGGATAGAGAGTTGTGGGACATGGTATGGTTTGAGAGCAAGGTAGAGAGGTGCACCTCTAAAAGGCTTCAGGAATACTGACCACAATTTGGGAGGTGCAAATAAGTTGGATATGCAGTGAATTAATTCAAAGGAGGCCCAAAGTAGAGGAGGAATGCCCACCTGACTTAAAAGAGAACTATGGGGTTAGGGCTTTTCCCCATAGTTCTCCTAAGGGTCACGGGAGAACACAAACTAGCGTTCTCCCATGACCCAAAGCTCAGTATAGTGAGACGCCGCAGCCAGGACGGATCCCGACAATACTGTCTGGATCCACCCAGCTGCGTGACTGACAGCCGGCTCTGCCTATCCAGAGGCAGAGCCAGCTGTGCCCGCCCCCTCCCCGTTCCGCCAGTCAGCGCTGGAGGATCGGAAAGGGGAGGGGGGAATCCCTGCAGGGAGCCGTGAGTGACAGTTACGGCTCTCTGCAGGGACATGATCGAGAAGTGAGCGAGCGCCGGTATGCGTTCGCTCACTTACCGATCTACTGAGCTGACCTGTGACAGTTTTATTGTCACAGGTCAGCTCAGATTATGAGGCTGAGTGAAAATCACTCGCCTCATAATTCTCCTTTAAGTTAAAAAATTTATTGACACAATAATAATCATAAACAGCAAGATTCGGTTAAAAAAATACACCACTCTCATAAGAAAATATAGCAATAATTATGGAATCTTTCCATTTGTCTGCTTAACTCTAGACGCTATAGGTAACACTAGTAGGAGACTTGTCAGAGGTAAATGGTTCAGGATCTGTTGAGGGACTCTGGAAACCATCTCCCATTTCTCTTGTTCAGTGGTTTGAACACATGAATAGTAACTGTGCATATAAAGAAGACAGCATACTGATTACATTAGCACAATCTAATTTTTCTAAAAATAGTTTTGTGACTAAAGGAGTAGAAGCTAGCTCAAAGAGTATCATCATTCACACCCAGAGCTTTGGCGGCAGTGTAGACCTTCGATTTTGTCATGTGGATTGTGTGCTGCCAGCTGGACATCGCTGCTGTACATGGTTTATCTGTTGCAGAGTAGATGTCCAAGCATACATTTCAGTTATCAGGCAATATGGAGAGAGCTGGCGAGTTTCTTTATATGTCATCTCCAGACCTGTCCGTGATGCCAGACAAGTTCACAGCATGGAATATAATTCTTATAAAGTGACAGTTTTATATGTTTGGCATGGGCTGTGCACTGAGCAAATATGTATGCAACTACTGTATAAGGCATAGGTATCAAATCTTAGCCCTGCCCAGATTTAGTCTCAAATAGAAAAGAGAGCCATGGGAGTTCTGTGTTTATCTGAGGAGTTAGCATTATACAACCGAAGGCAAATGTTATCCTACATCATGTGCAAACAACTCAAGTAAATGCTGACACTTTGCAAGTCACCAAACTGGTGCAGCCCAAACTCATTTTATTTATGCTATTGATTGTAGGTTACTTGTTTCCTGTATTTATTTATTTATTTTACAGTACCTTTTTTCTCAATTAATACATGTTCTCTGTAGTTAGCAAAAAACACCACAAAGAAAAAGCTGCCCAAAAATAATCTAACAGTTCTAACTAATAGTACTGGCTGTGATAAACAAACAAAGTAAAAGAATATCAGAGCTGAGCTAAAGAGAAAATATACCGTACATGTAAAGGGGAGGTAGGTAAACCATCAAACAAATGCTTAACATATATTGTGGCAGAGCCACTTCTTCAGGAGCTTACAATTGGCATCTATTAATTTCCACTATGGCCTCACAATTGACTTCTATTAATTTCCACTATGGTACCACAATATCCCAGATAGCAAGGATAACTTGCCACAAAACCGTGGCAGGGTTAAATTGTAATTCTTTCTAACTTGCTGCACACATTCCTGGCAAGTTGGAGACTTGCAGAACACTTGCACCACACGTTCTAGTTGACACTTTTTGAATTTGTAGCAAATTTGCTTGGCAAGTCTACAACAAGAGTCCTGCAGGTCTTAGCAAGAGCTCTGCAAGTGTACAGCACTTTCACAAAGCATGTTGATCTGGAGACTTGCAATGCAGACTTGCTGTAATTGTGCAATAAAATTGTGACGTTTGGCAATTCTATCAATAGTTTAGCAAGTCATTTTATAACTTGCAGCTCAATTGCTTGCTATCCGGGATGTTTCTATCTGATCCCACTATGGCTCCACAATCTACTTCTATTCTCACAATCATCTTATATACAGTGTATTTCCACTATAGCACCACAAGCAGCTTCTATCAGTTTCTGCTATGGCACCACAGTTCGGATCTATCAGATGCCACTATGGTTTCATCATCTTCTATTTTCACAAACAACTTCTATCAGTTCCTACTATTGCATCACAGTTAGCTTCTATCAGTTACTACTATGGCACCAAAATTGGATAATATTAATCCCAACTATGCAAACACAAACAGCATATATTTAATCCAGCTATGGTGCCACAATTGGTCTCTATTAATTCCCTCTATGGCACCACCAATGACTTTCTCTACAATTCCAACTATGGCATTGGAATCAGCTTCTGTTAATTCCCACTATGGCACCACAATGGACTTCTATTATTTTTTTACTATTGCACTACAATAAGCTTCTATCAGTTCCTACTATGACACCACAATGAGCGTCTACTAATTATCACTATAGCACCACAATCGGCATGAATTAATTCCCACGATGGCACCACAATGGTCTTCTATCAAGTGCACCTATAGCACTACGATTGAATATTATTAGCTATTGTTAAACATATTCACCGCACCTAAACCCAGTCACCTAAAATGTTTGTTGTTCTACTTCCATTAGAATCCTGTATGCTCAAGATAATATTTCTTTTACATCCGCCTTGGCTGTCATCATTTTATTACAAATCAATGAATATGTAAACATACACCATATGATCAACACTTGCATAATTGTTTACTGTACATTATGGATTACACATAGCTATATAGTTAAATCGGACCTTTACTCATATATTTTAAAAAACAACAAACAGAACTTTAGAAATGTTTTGTAATGACAATCTACAAACACATACTTCTAGATAATTGCCGGCTTTTTTGTATTTATTCTGACTCCGATTGTTGTATTAGCGATGTATCCCTTGCTGAGACCTCTATGCCTGGCCTGTATAAGCAGATATAATCACTGTGGACAATCCTTATCAGATAGCTGAACTCACCAAATACTCATCCATGAAGTGCTTTATTGCATGCAGCAGATTACAGCAGACAACAGGATACAGCAGGTAAATGCACAGATGGTATTTGAAGGTCTAATAATGTGTCCATGCTAGCATGTACATGTGGTCCTGATATAGGCAGCCATGACACTAACAAATAGTTCTTGAAGAAGGGAGAAATACATCACAGATGGGAGGGAACAGAGAAAAACATGGTGCAATAACCAAAACGCCCACAAGATGGCAGTAGATTAACCAGCTATACTAACACCAAAGATAATGGCGTAAGGAAAATGAACTATGTGATTCTCACTTCACATTAATATAAATATTAATTGTGGCTATGCACTGTGTCATATTTTTTGCAACTATTGTGACACCACAGTATTCTTTGCATTCGCCAGTCTTCTGACAGTGGCCTTATTAATTAGAGTCAGATTACTAGTTCTCCTATTACTTTCTGGATTTCTGGCACGTGTGACTAGACATGTGACAATACGCATCATCTGAGCGGAGGAAAATGCCTTTCATTGAGATGAGATTTTCCAGCAATGCTCTGCTGATAACAAGGCAATCCCAGTGTGCATTGTGTTGGCAAACTGAAGTCATGTTGCCCTTTCAAAGCAGGAAGTGAATGCTCTGCAAGTGTAAGTATTTCAAAATTACGGCATTTGACACCTGACATGTTTATGTTATTATTAATCATCATACATAGAGGGATGCATTGGTAGAATTTGATTTTTGAGTGTAAAGGTTCACTTTAAGCGGATTTCTAATTTATCCATTGGCTCTGTAATTAACAAAAAAACAATGTCACACTTACTCCTATAAGCTAGTATTGTATTCTAGACATGTGCGATTCGTTTCGTTCCGAATCGAAATTCGGACGAATTTTCGGAAATTCGGACATTCGGATGTATCCGAATTCCGAATTACAGACATAACGAATGCAAACGAATCCGAATTTCCATTTCCGAAATTCGGTAGCGTTAGTACGAACGTTCGTTTCGTTTTCTGTTCTTATTCGTTTCTTATTCGTTTCGTTCGTTGGAGCAAAGTGACATTAGAGAAGGAGAAAAAAAAATTTTCCCCCTCAAATGTCACTTTGCTGCAAACGAACGAATGAAACGAATAAGAAACGAATAAGAACATAAAACGAATAAGAACGTTCGTACTAACGCTACGGAATTTCGTCCGAATCCGAATTCCGAATCCGAATTGACTTTCACACCCGAATCCTGAAAAACGAAATAACACAAATCCGAATTTAAAACGAAACGAAACTAAACAAATTTTTTGGCAGTGCACATGTCTATTGTATTCCTAAACATAAAACTGTTTAATATAAATGTAAAATGTATAAATGTGAACTGTTTACCTGTCAAATAATTTTTGGTAACCTTCTGCCAGTCCTGTGATCCAGGCACCCTTGACACGCAGATTGGTCAGTAGAGTAACCTCACTTTTCTCTGTGGTTAAGCAATGCAGCTTGGTTAACAATATTCTGCCCCAATGGTCAGCATGCTTCCAGTGTTAAGCTGTATTTTTTTTTAATCTGGAGGTTTTTTCCCCAGACTTCCCTTGCATGTCATGTGACACATTTGGCACATGGCCAGAAGCATGACGTGGATATAGAAGACTTCCCCAGTCTCTGAATGGGCGTTGCACTGGTCAGAGGCGGTCTAATGTCACCAGATGCTGGAATGAGTGTACCAACATGTTGCTCCAGGACATGGGGTGGGTCTGCGGGACCCCAGGATTTAGTTCAAGATCCTGGGAAGGTCTCAGAGAAAATGGGATGGTTGGGAAGCATAGTTAGTTATAACAAAACCTGTACCCTAATTGTCTCCCTCATCCTTGCCATGCCATCAATAGGCCCCACTACAGACCTCAGATCAACAGACAACCTAGCACAGGAGCCATGGCCTACCCCGACATCACTCATGTCTTCCACTGAGCCAATTAGCTGTCCAGTACTGCAAAGCTTTATTCTATAAGCACTAATAGAGAAGCTGTCTCTATACAGGACTATGTAGGACTATAGTAGATGGTTTCTCCATTAGAGCATATAGAGAAACCGCGTCACACATTAAACAGTGTTCCCCAAAACCTAAACTCTCCTATCCTCATATTATTTGATCGCAGCGATTCTACCTAACCACGAAAGGGGGTAGGTGTGCCAAATTTTGAGAAGATTCTTAATTCTGGTGAATAGGGGGGGATAATTGGCGGAATATAGGGAGGAGTGAGACGGGGTCAAGTGGATACCCAGATATTTAAGGGACGTGGCTTCCCATTGGAACTGATAATTGGATTTCAACAAGTTGAGTGTGGGAGATGGTAATGTTATATTGAGGGCCTTGGATTTAGAGGTGTTAAGGTGTAGTCCTGAGAGGGATGTGTATGTCTGATGTGCACGCTCACTGCTGCGTGCATTCACCTCCATGTCTATCTCCTCTTCTCCCTGCTGAAGATCTCTACTGTGCATGCGCCTGCTCTCATCCTCCTGCATGGCTGCTCGAGAAGCTTCAGACCTTCAGACAGGAGCGAGCGGTGGAGACACAGGTACATTTTTACCTTTTTGGTAACTTTTTACTTGCTAGCAGTAGATATATACAAAAACAAAGGAGAGTTTAATTATAAAGTGTATTTAAAGGCCAAACTTTTTTTTCCAGTTTTGGATACCGTAGGGAAGGGTTAGACCCTCTGTCAAGTTTGCATTGCTTTCTCTGTCTATTCACCTGTCCATTTGTCCTGGTGACCGTTGTGACTGAGGCAGAAAGTGAGGGGAAATCCTGAATGTTATAGTTATCATATAAGCAAGAGGTAATGGAAAATCTTGTAATGGGGACACACTGTATGTTCTGTTGACAAATATCTAGGATCGAAACTCCTCTCAGTTTAGACAGATTTCTGCTCTTTACCTGATGTATCTCAAAGACAGGAAGTAAAAAGATGTGTAATTTACATGACTGCTGAAGGCCACCATGATTACAGTTCCCCACAGTGGTAGATGTGATAAAAACTCTTTCTACTGCAGTTGTCCTCATAACGCAGCCTGCGAGCTGGATGTGGCCCTTTTCTTGCCTTTAACTTGCCCTTGGGGCACTATTGTTCCTATTGACACTGATGATGGGGCACTATTCCTCCCTCTGACAGCAATGTTGGAGCAGTAACTCTCCATTTAATACCAATAATGAGGCACTATTCCTCCAACTGATACCAACGATGGGGAACTATTCCTTCCACTGACACCACAGATGGGGCACTATTCCTCCCTCTGACAGCAATGGGGCACTATTCCTCCCTCTGACAGCAATGGGGCACTATTCCTCCCTCTGACAGCAATGGGGCACTATTCCTCCCTCTGACAGCAATGGGGCACTATTCCACCAACTGATGCCATCAATGGGACACTATTTCTCCCACTGATACCAATGATGGAGCACTATTCTGTCCACTGACATCAACAATGGTGTAATATTCATCTCACTGATACCAACAATGGGTGCATTATTCCTTCCACTGACACCAACAATGGGGCGCTTTGCTTCCAACTGACAATAACAATTGGGCACTATTCCTTCCACTGACGCCAACAATGGGGCACTATTCCTATAACTGACGCCAACATTGGGGCACTATTCCTCCCACTAATACCACAGACAGGGCACTATTCCTCCCTCCGGCAGGAATGGGGCAATATCCCTCCAACTGATACCAACAATGCTGCATTATCTCTTCCGCTGACACCAACGAAGGGGCACAATTCTTCCCACTGACACCAACGATGGGGCACTATCAGTGGCGTAACCAGAGTTCTGGGCGCCCGGGGCAGAAATTTTTTACTGTACCCTGCACCTCCCCCCCACACACACATATTTTTATACCCCCCGGTTGTTACGCCACTGGGCACTATTCCTCCCAGTGATACCAACGATGGGGCACTATTGCTCCACAGACAACATTAATGGTACATTATTCCTCCTCCTGCTAAGCACAGACACTAGGCCAATTTTACTCCCACTAACCACTAATGTAGGGGCAATTGCTACTCCCACTGACCACAGTCCAGTTTCCCTAAGGCCTAAAGGACTGCGGACTGGCCCTTTGTTTAGTAAGTTTGAGATTCCCTATTTAACAGGATAAAGCTTTCCAGGTGACTTTGTAGCAGACTTTCATGTTTTTAATAATAACATCTGCTATGTAATTGTTTGTTTAAAGTATAATAAGGGTATAGTATTTATGAATAAGATTCCACAAAAGACGTTTAATGAGGTTGAATGAAAAGCAAATAACAGTTCATAAAATATTTATTCAAACAGCACAGCTGCATAAGATCTAAAGCCGAGCAAAATAATTCCCGGTGATGTTAAGTGGTAGTGTAGTAAAACATGTGTTGATGTTTTTAGCTGACTCTTTAGGCAGAGTAACCTCTTTTTTTAAACAGTTTTTTTAACAGATTGAAGGGTCCTTTAAGAAATGAAAAGCTATCACCATGTTTCAGAACTCTAAGTTCAATAACAAAGTGTTGTGCTAAACATTTCACTATGTCCTGCAAAGTAACATTTTACACTGTGATGTGGTGGAGTTAAATTGTAACTACACCCAGTGGCGGACCTAAGGAACAAAGGGCCCTGGTGCAAGATTTTTTTTGCCCCAACTACACCTCTTAGGCCTCGAACTTCCATGCATGATATCCGTGTTCAGCTTATCTTTGTCAGACCTGGCTATGATTTTGGATAGCTTAATCTTTTTACAGATCAGACAGTCAACTGTGAAATTAAAACTTGTGACTGTGTATGGAAAGCCAACCAACACAATGCAGACAACCTGGCACTCTGGAACTTACACTTCCACAACAGTTGAACATTACACCTCTTTAGCGGAAAGCAGGATATAATGTATAATATTCTGCATTGCATAGCTGCCACCTCTGTATACCAGAAGTTGTCACTACTCTGTATAATAATGCCTCTCCTATTGTTGACCTAGCCATATCCAGTACACCCATTATATGTTATGGCCAAAGAAGGAATGAAGGCTAAAGTCAACATTGTGTTTTCTGGTTCCATAACCTACAATCCTAACTACTTACCCACTCCTTCCTCATGGTGAGTATAAGCAAGAACCTGCACTGGTTAAAAAAGGAATAATTCACAAATTGAAGGTTGTGACAGCTATTCTACAGCTCTAGTGGTCTGGTCAGCAAGTGCTGCAGATTGGGCTCACACTCAGTCAGCCAACTTGGTAGCCCTTTTAAATATATTTTGCATGATTTTGTTTAGGCAGTTTTGTTTATTCTACAAACAATTTGATCTACAAGCATGCAGTTAGAAGTAGGTATTGAAGAATCACCTGCAAAAAAGGAAGCTGTAGCCACCTCAAATCGTGTTCCTCAGTATATCAAGCTATAGAATTAAATGGTATGCTTTATAATCCTGTCACATTAAGATCAAACAATGTTTACGTGATGTGGCAGGGCAATGCTAGTCATAAACTGTGCTATACACATCAACCTTTTGACACCTCAAACATTTATATAGCCCTATATTAAAGCCCAATACCTGACTCAGTCCCCACCTCCCCTGTAGTACCCTTACACTGTATATTTTGCTTTCTTTTTGTATACTTTCCTTTTTCAGATTTATTCAGGCCAAGTCATGTGATGCCCTTCCGCTTTTGTTCTCCAGCCTGAGGTGGTCCTCTGCAGATGCAAATCATGTCAGTCCTGCTCTCTGCTTCAATGCATTATGGGGAGGGGAGCTGTAGTGACAACCCCTTATGGGCCATGGTGCTCTGCATTCATGATAGGTCTTCAGTCTTCTGGGTAAATATTTACATCTTGTGGCAAAAACTTTATTGTTGGAAACAGCTCCAGAGTATTGCAGCATGAGCTGTTTTCATGTTTCTTATTTTATTTTCCTATTTTAAGAAAAAATAAATTCCTTAAGTTGGGATTTAAGCTTTATCCCAATGTAGAAATATCACTGTTATTGTTCTGTGTCCTATGTAAAGGAGTCCTTTGATCCAAAGTAGTGTCATCACCCAGGAGAGGATATATATGAGGTAAGATGGAGGCCACCACTGCTTTGAAGAAAAAACACTGAAGAGGATTTAAGTGATCAATAGGCTCTTTCATAAACCATGAGCATTGAGATTGCCATGCTGCTTTAATCTGCAGTGAGATGGTGTAAAGCAGTGACACATACCATTAGAAATCTCCCTCTGCCGTTTCAATCATTACTTCATCCAGTTGTTTTTCTAGTGTATTATACACCCAGGCAGGTCATTTTATAACTTCCCATTCTTCTGATATTTTCCAGTAAAAATCAATTTTCAGATATTATCAAGTGAATAATAAAAAAGAAAATAAATAAAAAGAAAAGACCAGCAGTGGAAAAATGTGAACCCTTACCTTGGTGACTAGGTAAGCAGTTCCCCTTACATTGGTAATCAGTGTAGCAGTTCCCCTTATATTGGTGGTCAATGTAGAGGTGCCCCTTACAATGGCCATCAATGTTGCAGTGTCTCTTACATTGGTGGTCAGTGGGGAAGTGCCCTCTTAGGTCAGGTTATCATTGCAGTAATATTCACTTACAATGGTGGTCAGTAGAGATATACCCCTTTACATTGGTGGTCAGCGTAGTAGTACTCCCTTACATTGGTGATCAGTGTAGCAGTGAATCTTATATTGGTGATCAGTGTGGCAGTGCCCCTTACATTGCTGATCAATGTAGCAATATCCACAAACAATTTTTCATCGTAACAGTGCCCCTTACACTGGTGATCAGTGGGTAAGTGACCCTTACATTGGTGATCAGTGGGTTAGTGCCCCTTACATTGGTGATCAGTGGGTTAGTGCCCCTTACATTGGTGATCAGTGGAGTAGTGCCTCTTTACATTGGTGATCAGTGGAGTATTGCCTCTTTACATTGGTGACCAGTGTAGCTGTCATGATTGTAGCAATATGCACTTACAATGGTGATCAGTGTAAAAGTGCCCCTTGCATTAGTGATGAGTGGGTAAGTGCCCCTTACATTGGTGATAAGTGTAGCAGTGGCCCTTATATTGGTAATCAATGTAGCAATGCCCGTTTTATTAACCACTTGCCGTCCAGAGCAATTTCTTACTATTTGCACACACATGATAAAATATACATTTTTGGCTAGAAAACAGCTCCAGACTCCCAAACAATTATATATTTTCTGAAAGCAGAGGCCCTGTAGACTTAAACAAATGCTAGTTGCTATTTTTAATGTTGCACGGTATTTTTGCAAATGTTTATCAAACCAGTATTTTTAGGGTAAAATACACTCAAATGAAATTTAGTGCACAGAAACAGAATAAAATTTGTTTGTAAAATATAAAAGATGGGGTCACGTCGGGTAAATAGATACCAAACATGTCAAGCCTTAAAATGGCGTTCGCCGTAAAGCCACAGAAAACTTCAATACCACAAAATTTGCCATAGGGGACTCTTTAAAAGCTTTTACCGCTCATCAGTTTAGTGTTAACAGTGATTGATGGCCCTACCTAGAATTATTGCTTGCACTCCGACGTTCGCAGCGATATGTAACATGTGTAGCGCAATTTAAATTTTTGCACATACGTGCACCAACTCGTGTTTGCGTATGTATGTGCGTGCATGTGGGGGGGACATTAAAAAAAATTGCATGTTTTTCAATTTTCTGATATGTTACTTTTTTTTTTAGACCAACCCTATTGCTATCACATGGGGGATCACAAGCCCCCTATGTAATAGCAGATAGGGTGGGACAGGTCCTCTTTCTGGAGACATCAGGGGTCTTTCAGACCCCTAATGTCACCTAGGGAACCCAAAGAAGCTTAGGAAGCAAAGATCTGCTTCCCCAGCTTCTTCTCCTGGCTCTAAGGCCTGGTTCACACCTGGGCGTTTTACAGCGCATTCCTACACTCTGTAAAACGCTCAACATGTGAAAACCAATGATTGCCTACGGGCATGGTTCCCACCTGGGCGTTTTACAGGCCGTAGGAACACGCTGCAAAACGTCCTACGCCCAAAGAAGTACAGAAGCTTCTTTGGGGCGTATTTGCCGCGCGTATCCATTGGGATACAGCCGGGTAGCCCTCGGAAACGCGCGTTTGTAGCGCGTTTTTTTTCACTGCGAATTGCGGTAAAAACGTGCGACAAATGCGCATATTCAATACGCCTAGGTGTGAACCCAGCCTAAGACCTGGATAATGTAAACAGTGACACTAGTTGCAATTTTTTATGTTGCACGGTATTTGCGCAAATGTTTATGAAACCAATATTTTTAGGATAAAATAAACTAAATTAAAATTTAGCGCACAGAAACAGAATATAATACTAAATTTTTTGGTAAAATATGAAAGATGGGGTCACGCCAGGCAATTAGATACCAAACATGTCAAGCCTTAAAATTGTGTTTACCCATGAAGCCGCAAAAAACTTCAATACCCAAAATTTCACATAGGGAACACTTTAAACGCTTTTACCGCCGATCAGTTTAGTGCTAACAGTGATTGATGACGCTAGAATTATTGCTCGCACTCCGATATGGAACATGTGTAGCGCAATTGTCGTGTGTATGTACGTGCACATGGGGGGCGGGGGACTTTAAAATTTATTTTTTTGCATTTTTTTAATTTTTCAATTTTTCTTATATGTTATGTAAATTTTTGTAAATTTTGAAACACATTTTTTTTTCTTTACATTAACAAGTACATTTACATTAACAAGCCTCCTATGTAATAGCAAATATAATGTGACAGGTCCTCTTTATGGAGACATTAGGGGTCTTTCAGACTCCTAATGTCACCTCGGGACCCCAAAGAAGCTGAGGAAGCAAAAATCTGCTTTCCCAGCTTCTTCTCCTGGCTCTAAAAGCCAGAGAATGTACACAGTAACACCGAAGTAATGGAATACACATCACTTCCAGGTCCAGTGATCAGAGGAGAGATCAAAGGCTGGAAGCCGCTGAATCTCCCTCCGATCATTGCGGGGACAGCGGACACCACACGGGGACAGCAGTGCTCAGGGAAGCTGATGGCGGCCCCAGCGGGGGGAAGGGACAGCGGCACTTGGTACAAACGATCCGGCGACTGTATAGCTGCTGGATCACTTGTACATTAACAGCCATCGCTAGCTGTTAAACATAACACCAAGAACACGTCTCCTGCAGCAGCCGTGTTCTTGTTTTAACCACTTCTGTGGGCCGCCGTATATAAACTTATTGCAACTCGAAAGTGGTTAATAAATCAATGTAGCAGTGCCCCTTTAATTGGTGATCAATGTAGCAGTTCCCCTTTTATTAATAAATCCATGTAGCAGTGCCCCTTTTATTGGTGATCAATATAGCTATGCCCCTTTTATTGGTGATCATTGTAGCAGTGCCCCTTGAATTAACAAATCAATGTAGCAGTACCTCATTAATTGGCAAATAATGTAGCACCGCCCCCTTTATTAATAAATTAATGTAGCAGTACCCCTTTTATTAGTAAATAATTTGGCAGCACCCCTTGGTTTAATAAATCAATGTAGCAGTGCCCCTTTTATTGATGATCAAAGTAGCAGTGCTCCTTTGATTGGTGATCAGTGTAGCAGCGCCCCTTTATTAACAAATTAATGTAGCAGTGCCCCTTTTATTAATAAATCAATGTAGCAGTACCCCTTTTATTAGTAAACAATTTGGCAGTGCCCCTTTTATTAGTGATTAATGTAGCAGTAGCCCCTTTTATTGGTGACCAATGTATCAGTATCCCTTTTATTGGTGATGGATGTAGCAGTACCCCTTTTATTGGTGACCAATGTAGCAGTGCCCCTTTTATTAGTGATCAGTGTAGTGGTACCCCTTTTATTGGTGATTAATGTAGCAGTAACCCTTTTATTAGTGATCAGTGTAGCAGTTAACTCTTTTATTAGTGATCAATGTAGCAGTAGCCCCTTTTATTAGTGATCAATGTAGTAGTACCCCTTTTATTGGTGATTAATGTAGCAGTAGCCCCTTTTATTATTGATCAATGTAGCAGTAACCCTTTTATTAGTGATCAATGTAGCATTAACCCTTTTATTAGTGATCAATGTGGCAGTAACCCTTTTATTGGTGATTAATGTAGCAGTAGCCCCTTTTATTAGTGATCAATGTGGCAGTAACTCTTTTATTAGTGATCAATGTAGTAGTAACCCTTTTATTAGTGATCAATGTAGCAGTAACCCTTTTATTAGTGATCAATGTAGCAGTAACCCTTTTATTAGTGATCAATGTAGTAGTAACCCTTTTATTAGTGATCAATGTAGCAGTAACCCTTTTATTAGTGATCAGTGTAGCAGTACCCCTTTTATTGATGAATAATGTAGCAGTAACCCTTTTATTAGTGATCAATGTAGCAGCGCCTACCTACATTTGGCGGTCAGTGGGAGCTAACTTAAATAGATCATTACTTACCTAAGAGAGGAGAAGCTCCACTTCTCCAATAGTGCTGGCCCTGTCTCTGCCTAATGATGTATGCGCCGTACCTATGCAGGCACCATTAGCCAGGAGACCACTCTGTCCAAATGGCCTGTACCTAGTGGTACCCCTTTCTAGCTGACATCTAGGGAAAACTGCATTAATTGCACCAACCGTTCTATACAGGCTCCCTATAAAGAACTTCTATATAAAGTGGAGATATGCTCTTCCATCTGCTAGCCCTCTGTCAAATCCGGGAACCCTTAGTGAAGCAGAATTTTACAGATGAGGTATGTTCGGGAATTCACTGATACAGACTGTAAATATAACTACACCCACTGTGTATACAGTGTACTGCCACATATCAAATAGTTGGAATGCACTGTTGACCCAGCACAGCATATGAATGTTTGACGCATTCCCCATGACTGGTATTTGTAGAACTATAAGCTTCAGCATGCCCCAATGATATGTCTCCTGACTTTTTAAAACTAGCCCTAGCCCTCTATATTTACATCCCTTCATCTCCTTATAACCACAAATCTCAGAAAATTATATTTGCATTTCTCCTGTCATTGCAGAACTACAAGGTCCAGCATATTAGAGTTCTATTTCTCCTGTTTCCATAGAAGTCCCTGCACACCATATTTCCATTTTCCTACCTCTATAGAGCTAGAGTGGGCACCTTTGTATTATCACAGGGTGTAAAGGGCAACTTTCAGTTAAAATTATTATTTTTCAATGCTACAAAATACATACAGCTCTATACAATATTACTGTTCATTATTATTATTATAATTTTTTTACCTTTATCTGATTCCTTATTTGTCAGTCTGTGCTTATATTTATGTTTGATTTCCTGGAACTGAAACGTGAAATTTCAGGTTGTGTCATGGAAAAAATATAATTAAATGTCACCATCTAGTGGACAGATTTGTGTAATGCTATGTGGGGTTTGCTCTTACTTTCTTCAATATTGTTGCTGTTTGGCATTATTAAGCTAAATCTAACGCAACAGTGATAGGAAGACTACCAGTGGACAAATGTATAACAATTTCACAAGTGTGTTATCTCTCCAGCTATCATAAGTGAATACTTACTACTTTTTCCCTAGACCTCTTTTTTCCATAGTTTTTTCCTTTTAATGCACTTGTTATTGTTTTTTCCTTTTAATGCACCACATGCATTGGGCTACATTGGGCAGCGTTGGGCAACCTTGCCAAACACAGTCTTAACACAAAGACATGGCAATTTGCCTTATGTCCTATGAGTTCAGGGCACACCCATTTGCTGCATTTTTAAGGCACTATACCACATCGCCAAGCGTTGTGCATAAAAATGAATGTCATTTTCTGATATTACAGAAGGTTCAATAAAGTAAAAAAACAGGAAAAGTAAACAGTGAAATGTGTAAGATGTAACAACGCATTGCACAAGCCCTACACAACATGCACCAACGGGTTCGCTTTATAGGAAGCATGATGCTGGTGTGAATTACTAATTGTATCATCTGTACAATGATATAGACTGCTCATGGTCATTTACCACAAGAAGGTAAAAGATGAAATGTTTGGGGCTTATTGCATTTTCTTTAAAGATTTACTTATGCGACTATATTCTATTGTAACAAGACATTGTACTATGTGGCCATTTAATGATATATATTTGATCCATTGTTCAATATGGAATATCTCACACAGAAGGGTGTTTGCATTCATCATGCATCATGCACTGTCCTTATAGGCAGTGCGCATAGAATAAATACATGAAGTTGATATGTTTATAACCTGGAGGGAGGAGATTGCATTGAGAGATATACTGACCACAATTACTTGGCTGACACAGCCTTGGTATCTGTTTGGAATTTTCATATAAATGTACAGACTACTGCATGTAGGACACATTTGTAGGGTCCTGTTACTGCTCCCTGGGTGTGTAGGGTCTGTAGTTCCCTTAGTTTCCCTCCAGGGTCCCCATCTGCTTAGTTAGTGGGTATATAGCAGGAGAGAAGGTTCTACAAGGTCTATATTTGGTGTTGAGGGCTTAGCTTAATAGATAACTTATTGTGGGATAGACAGGGCGGCAGACGAGAAAATATCGTTTTTTTCAGTGTTCCCCTTGGGGAGGAGAATGTCACTGTTCTTTGCTCATATGGGTCTACCAAGGTAGCTTGAAAATCCAGTTTTGCAAACATCCTTCTGTGGGCATAAGTCTGAATATGACAATAGGACATGACAATACAAACATGTTAAAAATAACCTGTTTTGTTTTACCTTAAGTAAAGATAAGTTCAAGCAGAAGACAGACCAAGCCTTTTTCTTCTGGCGGATCACAGGGTGGCCTATACCTGGGGAAGTAAGTACAATGGCTTGCCCAGTTAGAAGACTGGAGTTGGCTAGTGATAAGTCCCTTGTCTGAACTACATGACTTTCAGCCTGCGGCTCCTTTGTTATGTGGATGGGGCGTTCAACATGACCCCCGACGAACCTGGCTTGCAACCACAGAATCTTGGGCCCTGCACAACTGTTGTGACAAGTTAGTGTGAGTTTCCAGACAAGGCATTTGGGCTATGAAGAGTGAGTGAGAGTAATGGGGCAGGTTTCCAACATTACTTGGTATAAAACGTTACCCTATGCCTTGACACGGGACCTGGCGGAACAACCCACCACCAAGATGATATCTACTGTAATCCATACACCTATGTACGGTTCATTTACTTGATGGTGTGTTGGATCTAAATTCAAGCATGGAATACATGGTTATTTTACCTAATATGTCAAACATGTCGCAAATATATCAAGCTCGCAAATACATCGATGCGGATCTCAGTGCTTTGCTACTATTACAGAATTACAGGAATGCTGATTTCCTTTACATATACAATTAGATGCAAACTTTATTTGGAGACATTGAAAAGCTTATCTGGTGTCTCTTTTAGGTAGTGCAGCTTGTTTTCCATATAAAACACGTATATTATACATGGTTTATTTACATGGTGCCCCATGATCATTTTAAGTATGTATGTGTTTAATTCCTAAATATTTACATAATAAAAGATATTTGTTGTTTACATATACTGTGTATTTTTTTATTTACTACTTATCCCAGATCATATCCCAGATCCAGGTTATGTGATCTTTTACATAAACAGCTCTTCTCTTCGTAATGGAGTTGTCTTGTAGTTCACAGAAGATAGCTGGAAAGGCAGATACAACTGATATTTCAGCAGAGCATATAGGAACTTACAAGGACACAAGATGTCTGATAGGATCAACAAGTATTGCTCTGAGCCTGAAAAGTGAAAACGAATGTAGTCACCACATCCAAGGACTGGTAAGATGAAATATATTACTATTATTTGCTCCTGGATTCAGATGTCATTTTAAATTGGCAACACAAATTTCATAGAGTTGATTGACTCAGTAGCTACAAGACATGTTGTAGATGGGCTCTAAATCCAGGATCATATTGAAGAGTTGTGAAAAATGTCTCCGGAATGCATGGAGACATCGCATGCTTGCTGAACAGTTTATCACTTAATCACCTTAGGGTCTTTTTATTTTTAACATGTTTTATAATCGATTTACAAGCTACACTATAAGGAGATGTATTTTGCTATTTGTAGGTGTTGAACAGACATTTAGATGGAATGATTGTGCTTAAGATTGTGCGAGATTAGACCTTCTTGATCTTGGGGTTGTTATGTTCTTGTGGATGCAACAGGTGGCTTTTTTTAAACTTAAGGCATGGAAGAGGATTGAAGTATTAATTTGAATTTAACATTCACCCAACAATCACAAGTGTTGAATCATTCATAATAAATCACATGTTCTTGAAAGACTCATATGCAGGTAATGTTTTGTGAACGTCAGATTAGGCCTGCTGAATGATGTAATTAAAACACAATGAGAAGTCTAAAATGTTACAGTTGTCATCAGAACAGCAGTAGAACATAAATCATCGTATGCAGACACCTGTTTTGCTGACAACTATAAAGGGTGGGTTTTCCACTTACTTCTTTCATAGCGACAGTTTATGTACTGTACTTACTGAGCATTCACTTTCAAGTGACCAGTCTCTTTTAAGTCATTGGGGTTTATTCGCTAAAAGAGAACTATGGGGTAAGTGTTTTTCCCCATAGTTCTCTTAAGCGTCACGGGAGGACATATACTAGCATCCTCTCGTGACCGAAAGCTCAGTATATCGCGAGGTACAGCTCGCGGTATACTGAGACCGCCACAGCCAGGACAGATCCAGACAATGCTGTCGAGATCCACCCAGCTGCGTGAGTGACAGCTGGCTCTGCCTATCTAGAGGCAGAGCTAGCTGTACCCGCCCCTCCTCCATCCGTTCCTCCAGTCAGCGCTGGAGGATCGGAGCGGGGAGGGGGGAATCCCTGCAGGGAGCCATGACTGACAGTCACTGCTCTATGCAGGGAGATGATCGAGAAGTGAGCGAGCGGCGGTATGTTTTCGCTCACTTCCCGATCTATTGAGCCGACGTGTGACAGTTTAATTGTCACACATCGGCTCGAACTATGAGGATGAGTGATTTTCACTCACCTCATAGTTCTCCTTTAAGTCGTATTGGTCCTCTCCATATTTTTTTGCCTCGGCGCACATCTCTGAGCACAGGTACCGCCTAAAATTTTGGAGCCAATTCATTCCTATATAGAGATATTTTTGACTTCTTTGCTTTGATTCATTCAAAATAGAAAATGTGGAGTCTGGTCTGGGGAGTAATAAGACAAGATTACCAGATTATTGTGGTGAAGCAAAAAGCCTTTCACTTTTAAAAAATGAGCCTTAAACTGAACCTCTGCCTAGACTATGCACAGCTGAGCATTTATATTTTACTGCTTGTTAAGAATATGTAAATACTTTAATGTCTATAGATCACATGTAAGCAGCAGGCAAAGTAAATGTTTTCAAATGTATACAGAAATGGTTTCTGTTTGTAAAAAAAAAAGCACTCCTAAATCCAGCTTTAAAAGCCAAGGCTCACAGGAAGTGGATTGAATGACAATGGACGTCAGTCAAACTGGAAAAAGACCCATGCTAGGCCACAGAAGGGGAAGAAGAGAAATCACCACCACTTTGGAGGGCTGGTGACTTATCTTCTTCCTGTACCAGACGGTGTCATCCCTTTGTAACAACAGAACCCTCCAATCTTTTGGGACATGTCGGTTAGGTATGCGATGAGTTATGGATATTAGGCCTCAGAAGAGGACTCACAGGGTAGTGTTGGGGCATAAAGAGGATGAGTATTGCTTAGTAAACATCTTATTATTTATCCAGGAGGGAGTAGTTAGCACATAGCAGCCTCATGTCGCCACAAACAAAACTTCTCGGCATGTAACCCCATTACATAGTAAATGAAGCCTAATTAAAGTATCCTGATTAAATTTCACTGGAATATTAGAAATATATTTAATAAGGTTATTTTTTGTTGGTTAACAATGCTTAAACTGGCCATACATGGTCACATTTTTGCCAATTCGGCAAATAGATGTTTGTGGCCCTGTTGGAACCCTCCAGCACAACCCTTGACTTTTCAAAGTTGATAAAAATAATAAATAAAAATAAATGAGTAAGGTGGAAAATTATTTGTCAAACAGTGACTGCTTCCTATCAAATGTAGAAAGTCCAAAGAGAGCACCAAACAAAAGGTTCAAGGGTCCAAATTTCTTTGTTATCAGTACAAGTTCACGAGAGGACAACACAAAACAGCCAACATGTTTTGGGGGCCCAAAGACTGTCTCCCTTTTTCAGGGTTGATGCAATAAAGGAACCTTCTTTACTTGTGTTACAGATATATACAGTATAATCCCACTTAAAAAGTATCAAAAGCTGGCAAAGGTGTACCTCAGATGTTGTAAAAGGTAGGACTCAGAAATGGCAGAATCATTAAAATAATTCTTAGTTGGAAGTTTCAACACACCAGCAGTCACTGTATGAGCAGAAATCTTGAGTCCAGGCCTCTAAGTCTATAAAACTATGAATACATTGACTATTACATATAACAAATATTTACTATAGCATTTCTTTTGTCAGACCACTGGGGCGTCTCGTTCCTTTTTATATCAGACTGAAGTTTTAGGGCATTTATAATGCTATTAGTTGCCTATTGAGTTGTCAGAGATTTAGGTGAATGTTTGAGATTCTGTTGTCTGAGGCAATACAACACAAACTTAAAAAAAGGAAAGCGGCACAAATGCCCTGGTACTGAAATAGTTAATAAACAAGAATTGTGTTCAGAAACAAAAGTAAACATAGATTAGATTAGCTGTGTATTAAAAAGTCATTTCATCCCACTATGGGTAAATTAAGTCATTAAGTGACTCTTTGAATTTCAACATCAAATCAATATTATGTGATGTAACAAGCCACGAGAACTAAAATGTGGGCTTATACCCAGTGAAGAAGAAATCATCTGAAGCATTTGTTGAAGCAATGGTGTTTTAATATATGTGTATCTTTTTCATCTGTCATCTTCCTCATCAATCATGTTTTAATATAAACATAGGGGTCTATTCACTAAGCTGCCGAAGGATCTAGCCGTAGCTTCGGCTGATCCTTCGGCTAGCTTCAGCCCCAGTACCCCTTCGGTTCAGTAGAACTGAAGGGCTGCTGTAAGGGCTATTCACTATAGCCCATATAGCTCCCGAAGTCGGCCGAGTGGCTCAGTCGAGTCGAAGGCATATGCATCGGCTCGACTGAGCCGAGGTGAAAAGCGGAGCTGGCCATTGGCCGGCCGACAGCTTGCTACGGACTGCTGGGCAGAGCCAGCCGTCATCTCACGGTTGGCTCCGGCCACTTACACAGGCAGATCAGCGTCCCTGGTTACCGGATATCCAGGGACACTGATCTCCAGATAGCCCTACTCTCCCGGGAGAGAGTTACTTTCTGCTGAGCATGTTCGGCCGACCCGAAGCCCCCCGATGTACGGCTGATTTCAGCCGATATACCGCTGGAATCAGCCGTACCAGCCTGAAGTGAATAGCCGAACTCACTTCGCTTCGGGCTCACTCCGCTTAGGGGTCGGTTAGTCACTCGGCTGTCTAAGGCAGTGTTTTTCAACCTTTTTTGTGCAAAGGCACACTTTTTTCATGAAAAAAATCACGAGGCACACCACCATTAGAAAATGTTAAAAAAATTTACCTTTGTGCCTATATTGACTATATATAAAGTAATTCTCTTGAATAGGAATCAAATAAACACAAAGAAATTATTTTATAATTACTTTATTATGAAATAATAAAGTATTTTATAATTGTTCATATTTCTGTTCAATCCATGACTTAACTTCACACTTCACACAAATACGTTTTAAATTCAAACTGTAGCACTGACGTAGCCCTGGTTAAAGTAGGGTTCAGTGGGGTCTCACTAGTCTTGGTTAAACCCCACAGAGCCCTGGTGAGACCCTACCAAGCCCTGCTTTAACCAGGGCTCTGTAGGGTCTCACCAGAGCTATGTGGGGGTCTCACCAGCCACACCGGATCTCCGACGGAAGACCCGGAAGCCGGCGGAGAGGTGAGTAACTTTGATCGATCAAAATAATTTTGATCAATCAAAGAAATTAACGATTAATCGACGGCACACCAGACAATATCCCACGGCACACTAGTGTGCCGCGGCACAGTGGTTGAAAAACGATGGTCTAAGGCAGCTTAGTGAATAGACCCCATAGTTACAAATACCTAACTCCATAAGTAGCAAAAATATGCTACCTTCAAACGCACACAGTTTTTAGCTTTTAAATGCATATTTTAATGCAACTTTCTAGTTTGTTTTGAGACAAGCATAGTATCAAGTTGAGTGACACCCTATGGGGATTGTACCGCATAGCTGTTTTCTATTACAACAGACCACCTTAGTGTTATACTTAGGGCGCCCTAGGTTTTTTTCTAATGAGGTAGACACCCCAGAACAACATCTTCCAACAGCTCTTTCCCTACACACAGTGTGTGGGCAGGATCTTAGAAGTCAACACAACAGCATTATATGCCAGGAAAGAGAAATCCATACAAAAAAAGGATGTGGTTTATGAAAATGGAACAGCTGGTTTGGGTCCAAATGAAACAAGGTGACTACTAATTAACTAACTAGGCTCTATAACAATAGGCATTTCTTATACTGACTCATATAATCGGCAAAGCAGCCAATGAGAGCAGAGAATTATAGTTACATGGCTGTAAATATTGATAGCTATCATTTAGTGAACTGAGCCTATAGTGGTAGTATGAGATAAAGAAACATTGTACACTTATGCCAGGGGTTGGGTGAAATAGTGACTGGGCAAAATGAAACGGTTGATTCAGCTGATAAAAAAAAGTCAGTACACTTTTACCTTGAGGATCAAAGGCTGAATGTAGACAAAACTCCTATATTTTGTTAAATAGAATGGGGAAAGTTTAAAACCTCTGTTGAGTTTTTATGTTGCCTAATGTTTTGTGTGGTCACCAGCAAAGGTGGGAAGAGGAAATTTATCCAGCACGGATACAGAGAACAATTACAGTACTTGTTTTTAGTGGTGAATGGTTAGAATTAGGGATGCACTGAAATATCAGTACTGATTGCTCAGTACTTGTAAATAATTAAAGACATAGTATGTTTACTGTGTCCCCAATTATGAATGAACAGGAAGTGCTCAACATCACTTCCTGTTAATTCATGATTGCGGGCATAGTAAACATACTAATCTCCACAGTTTATAAATGAACAGGAGCACTCATTATAGATGCTCTCTGTTCATTTAACACAAGCTACAGAAAAAGAAATTGAGGACTATTTTTCTATTTAATTTTCTATTTAAAAGGGAAATATCAGGGGTCTGTTTAGACCCCTGATATTTCCCCAAAGCCGCTGGCAGTAAAGTAAAAAATAAATATTTAATAGAAAAATAAAAATAAATACAAATATTTTAAAATGTTTGATATTTATAAATTTTTTTGGTTTTGGCCTGGCAATTTGTTTATTTTCAGTTTCGGTCAGAATATTCCATTTCGGTGCACCTCTAGTTAGAATGTATTTTCATTTTTAATTCCTGTGTGTTTCCCTATTGGGGTGTACTTACTTTTTACTTCCTGTGTGATCATTGAGGCAAAAAACTAGTGGAAATCATCCCATTGTACAGTTAAACTGTACAGAATTTTTATGAGAAGAAACCGAGTCTGTCCCGTCTTTGACCCTCTCCGCAGTTTCTCTTTAAAATTGTTCAGAGTAGCCTGCAATCTGCCCAAAGGCCTGCCCCAAACAAACATCCAGAAAGATAAGAGATATTTTTTCTATTATTTTTCAGTACCCTGTGTGAATGGGAACACGTTTTCTCAAATATGATTGCAATAGTTGAAATACACTTTAATGTAGATTAACAAATTTACCTGCAAACTGTCATAACAAATCCTTAAAAGTCCATATCTGCATATTTGTTACATGTCAGTGGCTTCCTTTTTAAGTTATCAATGTCACATTGGGCAGAGATCCAAAGGCTCTGGCAGCTTAAAAGTGAAAACTCCATTGGAAGGGTGAATGGACATTACCCAAAAAGCAGGGAGCCTGCCCCTCCTGTTTGATGGAGGTCCACTGCCACTTGGTGGTGACAAAAGTGAACTGTCCAGATTTGCTAAAAGTTCTAAGTTTTGTGAATGAAGGGATAAGTGCACTTGAAGGGGGCTTACATGAGGGAAATGGTCAAGCACTGCTTAGAAAGGCTATAGGCTAAATGCTGGGATGCTATAGATATAAATGTCTTGTTTCCAATGCATGTTTCAAGTTACCCATTGGAGTCATTTTTACTCCCATTTGGTCAATAATTTTACCTGGCCTATGTGCAATTAAATAATATTTTTTACACTGACTGATAACTTTATATATATATATATATATATATACAGTTGTGCTCATAAGTTTACATACCCCGGCAGAATTTATGATTTCCTGGCCATTTTTCAGAGAATATGAATGATAACACGAAAACCTTTCTGTCACTCATGGGTTGTGTTTGGCTGAAGTTATTTATTATCAATCTACTGTGTTTACTCTTTTCCAATCATAATGACAACAGAAACTACCCAAATGACCCTGATCAAAAGTTTACATACCCCAGTTCTTAATACGGTGTGTTGCCTCCTTTAACATAGTAACAGTATTTGAGGTTGAATAAAGACATAAGTCCATCAAGTCCAACCTATTGCGTGTGTGCATTTATGTTTGAGCAGGTATGTGCGTGTGTATGAGTCCATGTGTGATCTTGTTCTTAGGTGTACCTGTACCCCTGTATATTATGGTCTCTGAGGAACTCGTCCAGACCTTAACCGCTCTAACTGTGAAGAACCCCTTGCGCCCTGTGTGTTGAAATTTTGTTTCCACCAATTTTTGGTTGTGCCCTCTGGTCTTTGTTAAGAAACTAACCGTAAACAGTTTGTTAACAATGTTGCTGTCACCATTGCACAGTTTATACAAGAATATCATGCCCCCCCTTAATCTCCTAACCTCCAACGAGAACATATTTAATTTTAACAGCCTTGTTTCATAGTCAGGTCCTCGAACCCCTTAATGAGTTTTGTTGCCCTCCTCTGGACTTTTTCCAGCTCAAGGACATCTTTTCTGAGTATTGGTGATCAAAACTGGACCGCATACTCCAGATGCGGCCGAACCAGTGATCTGTAAAGTGGTACATAGTTACATAGTTACATAGTATTTGAGGTTGAATAAAGACATTAGTCCATCAAGTCCAACCTATTAGGATCTCATTCTAGGAGTACCCGTACCCCTGTATATTACGGTCCCTTAAGAAATCGTCCAAAAGTTTCTTGAACAATTCCACATTATTTGCTGAAATCACCGCCTGTGGCAGTGAGTTCCAGACCCTAACTGATCTTACTGTGAAGAACCCCCTTCGCCCCTTGTGCTGGAATTTTTTTT